>NC_066370.1:6955789-7263421 GCF_013377495.2 Cygnus atratus
CATACATTTTGCCCTCTAGACCCCTCACCATCTTTGTAGGCCTCCCTTTGGACATTCTCCACTAGTTTTATGTCTTTGTTCTATTGGGGCACCCAAAGCTGCACACAGTGCTTGAGGTGAGGCCGCACCAGAGCAGAGTGGGACAATCCCTTCCCTCAATGAGCTAGTGTTGTTACATGTATTTTACACTTCAGTTCATCGGCAATTAAAGTTCTCAAATTTTCCCATCAACATCAAAGGACAAAATAAAACTTTAATCAGCTTATTTGACCTCCCTCATGCACACCAATGAAAGAAGAGAGCGACCAAATGTTTGTGCCAGCAGTAAGAAGGAAAGCCCAGCCGTAAGAAGGAAAGCCCAGCAGTTAAGGAGAGAATTTCTAGGCGCTTAACTGCACTGTGATGCCTTTATGCTAAGGAATACATGGCTAATGGTTCCAAGAAGATATTAATTACCATATATTTACTTTTGAAGGTAAACGTATGGTAAACCTATATATATATATATATGTACACACAGTATGCAGGAACGTGACTGCAAACATACTCACGACGGTATACCACTTAACAGCAACCAAACATTTTCTGTAGTCCTTTAGGTAAGTGCAAACTACTGAGACTCCTGCTATTGTGTAGATCCAGTTTAATCTGTAAAAGATCACTTAAGACTATGTCCTGACTTTTCTGTCTTAGCTGAACTTGAGTTAAGATGATCATCAACAAAACTAGGGATGCATGCAAGCTTAGAAGTTCTGAATATAATCCTACATATGCATACAGTTGCTCATTCATGCAGGTTGGTATCATTTGATAAAACAGCTCTGAGTCTTTTCCTTTCTTATTAGATGTTTGTATGTGCAGAGTGAGACAAAAGCGCAATATATTTTTCTATCTCTACTGCCTTCATATTGCTTTTATGCATCTCCACTATAACTACTTTTAAAAGACAATGAATTTTTACAGACCAATTCACAAACAGCACAAAACTCCTAAATTATTTACACTATCAAAGTAATGACCTTAAACTGTATTCCTACAGTGAAACACTTATGTGTTTTATTGAACTTCAGAAAGTGGAAGAGTCTATATGCATGTCCATTAAAGTGTCTCTGGTAACAAAAAAAATAAATCCATAAAAGGAACAAGAGAAAAGACAGGAACAAAATTATTTGATTTTAATAATATTACACTTCAGACTGAAGTCCTTGGTGTAAGAAAATCCGTGGAAAAGATTTATACTGTTGCTTCAGTATTATGTTACAGAATAATCTGTCTGCCTTTTTTTTTTTTGTAGATTTCTTTTTTTTGTAGAATTTTGGTCCAGACAAGATAAAACCTACTCTCTCTCTCTATTTTTTTTTTAATTTTTATTTTATTTCTTTGTGTTGCAAGTCATGGTTGGCATTACAAAGTCATGTAACCTTTGAGGTATTAAGGCACGGGAGTTACTAGCTCTTGCAAATTTTATTTTTTTATTTTTCATTTCTTTTTGCTTATTTTACAAAATTCAGTACAAGAAAAGTCTCCATAAATTAAAAATGAATCCAACACAGCATGCTAAACTGCTTGCATTGCACCTGTAGTTTATAAATTTTCTGGAACCTTGTAACTGTCACTCTCCCTCTTTTATAATTGGATATCAGAAAATGAGATGGATTACTGACTATTTAGGACTGTGAAATGATTTAATGACCTTTTTTCCCCTATAGAAAATCCTATGGAGCTGCATAGTAATACTTCTTCTGCTATAAGGCAGAGAGAATTATTTCTCTGGGCTGATGTGATTAAGAAGGAAGTAAAATGTGAAAGAAAGCAAGCACAGACAGCATGATCCTGGACTGAAAAGGCTTTAAGATGCAGCATAGGAGGAGGTTGGAACAAAGCTCTAACCAGTAAAGTAAAAACATCCAGGGTACAATTTGTAACAAGACAAAATAAATAAATAAAACATATTATTACTAGCTTCAAAAAGGTCACCACAGCACCCATCCATACTGCATTTAAGGAAGACCTTGGGAGGTCATTCATTCATCCCTGGCTACCAAAGACAAGAACCTCCAACATTTTATCTGTAAGCAACTGTTGGGAAATTTTTTCTTTGAATTCAAACCAGAGAAGTATGCTTTGGAAGAAAGCTGTTGAAGTGCAATGCCTTCATTCATTATATATGGCATAAAGAAAAACTACATGCAACATTTGAAATTTCCATATGTTATAATATTCTTCTAGTCTAGTCCTGTCAAGCTGGATGAATGGAATTCAAATAGAGGAAATTAAGGTCATCTTTGGGCAGGCATTCATTTAGATTTTTTTCAGTAATGCGCTTAGACAATGAGGGATTTTCTGACTGATTTGTAACAAGAAGAAGCATCCTCCACCTTCACCACTCCCAAAAATACAAAACACAACATGGCAGAACCTGGAGAGTTAAGAGGTATTGTTAGTTTTTTGATGCTGTGAACATTTATAGAAAGGACTGCAACAGAGTCACTATCAGCTAGAGCTTCCTAGTAGTCATTTGGCCATTTGGAAATTCTGACACTACTGTGAATAAAATAGATGACCTCTTATTCTAAAGGAGATATTCCTTTAGTCATTTTACACCACACAGTTTAGAAGTACTATTCTGCTGCAAAGCTCTTTGGAATAAAGACCATCTCTTCCTATACCTTTTAGCATGACTGGAGCCTAATCTGGGGCTCTTTTAGAAAGGTCATTTCTTTTATTTATATAGAGTAAACAAACCACCATCACCAACAAAACAACAACAAAAACAGCAAAAACACAAGCGCAAAAAAAATGCATGCCATGGAGAAAAACACAGTGACAAACTGCTAAAAAGATAAGTTTATATGCATAAAGTAACAGAATTTAAATCCTGTATTAAGGAGAGAAAACAAGCATCAGCAATAGAGAGAATGAAAAGGTTTATTTTACAGCCTGAACACTTATTGTAAACGACACCAAAAACAACAGTACTTAATTCTTTAAACTCCTCAACAAAATGAGAGTTTCTTGGTGAGGCAGCCTCAGCTACACAAGGCTAATGTTCTAAGCAGAGTCTCCTGTGGAGTTTTACTCTCGCTACAGCCTTCTTGTCCACTGTCTATGCATTCTGCCAGTCAGTGTTGCACAACTGGACCTTCCATACATTTGTTCTGTTGTCCTATCATTCCCTTCTTATAGACAAGGGAAACAAAGTTCTGAAACATTTAAAAAAGAGACTCTGAATTTGGAATTTCTTTGATCATAGAAAAAGAACCAACTGAAACGCCTTTCCTGAGCTGAACTGGAATCCACCAGTACTGAGATGTTAAGCTAGCTTCAGTAAAAGACAACGAAGTTTCAATCTTTGGAAAATAAGCAATGGGCTGCAAACATCTTGGCTCAGTCATTTAAGGTTTTCTCACAAGAACCAATTAGCCCATTGCCCTGCAGTGTTGCAGGCTACATTAATTCTCTGAAATCCATCTATTCCATCACATTTTTGAGAATTGATAGAGACAACCTATCACAATGTTGTTAGAGTAGTTATTTTTTTGTGTGTATGCATGTGGTCTTCTTGTTCTGAAAACATACCCACTCGCTGTGCAGTGTTGATTATACAGACTCACAAATGGAAGTGTCACCAGACTAGCTTTGTACAAAACGGTTTTGTAAAAATTGTGTTTTTCTCTTTTTCCTTAGACCCTCTCTTTTCCCGTCATCATAAACACAGAAGAAAATTTGCTGAGTCTCAGTGCATTATTTATTATCCGATAAATGACTACCTGGATTTGAAGACAACAGAATAGCCAAGCTCTGTTTGAGAAAACATTCTACATTCCTACTCTTAAAGTTACTTTTAGAGCCTGTCATTTTGGGCAGGGCAAAATTAAGGATTTTTCTTCTTTCTTTCTCTGAGGAGTTGATACTGCACACTTCAGTGTTAAACCTTAAGATCCAACTGATGGGTACCTTTTCTTCTCAAATACATGCCCAACAATTTACTAGTACTGAGGAGGTAAAATCTTACAAAAATGCTGAAAAAAATGCATAATGTGAATAAAGAGTGCTTTTGTTCAGCAAATCACTGTTGCTACAAAACTGGGAACAGTCATGTGCATGAAGACAATCCTCATTTCTGCAAGATCAAAATTGTTTCTTCAGTAGCTTCCGTCATGTTTCCAACTTCCTGCTCTGGATATAAATGCTTCTTACAGACAACTAATTTGCCAGCAAGCCTTACATTGATTTAGGATGTTGATAACGTAGAACATTTGAAATTAGTAAATATGATCTCTCTTATTCTCAGGCATCTTAATATACAGGCTGGGTTCATGACAATTTACCAAATGGACATGTAGTTACTTCACTGATGCATACCTCAGCATGGAAGAATAACATGTACTTGGATTCTTCTCATGTAATAAGATCTTGCAGTTATTTACTGCAGCTTGTTTATCTCTGTAGCAGGTAGCAGTAAGAACATTTGGTTCATTAAAAATATATTTGATGTATTTTTCTGCATTATATCAACAAGTAGATACAGATTTAAAATCTGGAACTAGAAATGCAAACTAAATCATATGCTTCAGCCAAATTAAAATGTGAACACCTTATCTAGATTAACTAGGTCCTGTAAATTTGTAGAGGTCCAAAGCACACCTAACATGTCATCCTCACTTGTTCTAATAAACTTCAAGCACTGAAAGCTCTGTGGTATTCCTAGTGTCCACTTACTACTTGCCACTTTCAATTTTGCAGTCAGCATTTTTCCAGTCATTGTTAGTATAGCAAGGGCAGACTTCCAATCATTTGCCTTAACAAAATCTATTCTACATATTTATACATACACGTTGTTAAATCTTAGATGCCATATCTCACATGCACTTCAAACTTGTGCAGCTCTATGGGCACTAACAGTAGGCTGCACTATAAATGAGTTATGTGGGAATTAAATTATAACCATAAACAAGCAAGGTCACTAACAAGCTGAAAACAGAAAACAGAACTGCTGGCTGCCTTTCAAGTTTATAGAACTATTCAAAAAGATATGTCACAGTTGAGACCGGAGAACCAGATTAGTGTAATAATGAATTCATTGTTTATTTGAAAGTTGTTAGAAATTTCAAGGATAATACCCTGAAAGCAGGAAATTAGAAGCTATGTCCATCCTGTGAAACAGTATTTATCACAGCAAGAGACCCAAAAGCTGTTACTGAGGTCACAATTGGACACACAAATGTGAAGAGACAACCGTCTCTACACAAAGAACTATCACGCATTAAACTCTATTGCAAATGCATTGGAAACATAATGTCATGTTAATCCATGTGTAAGAAAATGATTTTGATGCCCAGAAGTTGTCTTTGTCACCAAGGGGAACTGCAAATGGCGTCCTGATGACATTTATTTCTGTAAAAAGAAAAATCAGAGGGAACCATGGCACATGATCTCTACTGGGACAAGTTCAGAAGGGAAGGATTAAAAAAAAAAAAAAAAAAAAAAAGGCAATTACATTAGCAGAAGTGTTTTGACAGATTAGTAACATTTCTCTGTATCCTGAAGCAGCAGTCTCAAAGCAAAATCTCCAAACTATTTTTGCCACATCTACTGGCTAGTAGCAGGCTATGGAAACATGAATGCATGACCTTCAGCTTCACAATTTCAGACCGACAGAAGACTTTGAGTAGTTGGAAGTACTGCAGAGCAGGCAGCTGATTCCCATTCCAACACCCAATAAGCGAATGGAAAATACGTATTTGTTCCTCCTCATTATTCAGAATGAGCTTGCTCAAAATAAAGATAAATTATCAGAAATCTGGGCAACCTGGTCTAGTGGGTGGCATCCCTGCCCGTGGCAGGGGAGTTGGAACTAGGTGATCTTTAAGGTCCCTTCCAACCCAAGCCATTCTATGAATCTATGATCTCTATTGAGATCAGAACTTTATATTCCTTTACGAAATAGTGCGCCAAGTCAGTGTATTCCAATGGGCTCTTTCAAAAGGAGAAATACGACACTGCCTTCCAGGAATTGGGTCAGGGTTCTCAAAGAAAGCGGAAGACGGGAGATATTCTGTCTCAGTTACCTTCCTCTACAATGGACAAACATTAATCGGAACTTTTGACTTCCTCTGTGAATTGAAAGACTGAGCCAACTGGTTGATCAAGTATATCACAACCACCACTTCAAATTCAATGTTCCACTTTTCTACACACAATACAGAACTGCCTTGTCATTCTTTGCACCACAGGATCTATGTCAATCCAGACAGTTTTTAATGAAGTTCACCAATATTTAAGATAAATACCAGCGGGACCCTTGCTATCAGTAACACACTCTGTAACAATACATATATATTCTGAGGTTCTATTAGCATTTAAATAAACAAATAAGCTTTTCATATTTTTCTATTTAGAGTATTGTTGAATAAATACCTTGATAAATAAATATGCATCAGGTAAAGCAGGGCTTACTGGAGTAAAATGGATAGAGAATATAAAAGAATCTACTCTTTAAACTTGACTTTAATATTCGTGCTTACTATTTTTCTTTTAAGAATTCTCCCTTACCATAAATGTAAAAATTGAGGATTAAGAATGTGTTATCATTTGATCTGTACAGCAGATGAGGTCATCGGGAATTTGAACTACCAATGTTAAGGTGATTCTAAAATTGTTTCACTACTATTGAAATAGCTTTATGTATTTTATTAGACAATCAGATCTCAACCATTACTCACTTTCAAATAGGTTTAATGAGTCCATCATTTCACATTAGTGACCCAGGCATCTCTGAAAATCTAGTGCTATTGATGTTTTATGCTAAGCATGATTATGTAGGTCTGTTGGAGTCCAAATCTAAACTTCACTGAAAAGAGTTTTTTTTTGATGGTGATGGTGTTTGGGGTTTTTTTGTTTGTTTTGTTTTTGTTTTTTTGAGATGTCTGATTTAGCACGTTGCTATTTCAAGATTATTTTATCTAATGAGTGGTCAAGAAATCAGAAGTAAATTTTCATTCAATGTTTACAAATCAGCTTCAGTATTATTGCTTCACCAAACATACACAAAGTTGTATGGTACTGCATATATAATTTCCGATTAAAAAGATGATAATCAAAGTTGGGGAACTTGATCTCAAACTAATCAAAGTGCTGCTGACAATTTACTGTAGCCTCTAAGGGTATGGGGAGCACCAAGGCATAGAGACAAAATGAGAAACAAGTACCTGGGGAAAACTGAGAATTTAAGTAAAAGCCAAAAAGCTTTATTTTTTTTCCCACAAATTTTGCAGTTTTCATAGAAGATATGATAACTGTCATTCAGCTCTAGGAAAATCTAGGGTGCAAGCCATCACAACTATAGGGTCAAATAAAACTCAAAATTCTAAAAAAAAATCAAAATAAAATCATCTGCCACTTACATTCCAAATTAAATATTCCCATTTATGCAAAGTTTAAAAGTTCTATAATGCACACCAGTTGCAACATCCGATCCTGAGAATCAGCTGTTTCTGAAATTATTATTTCAGATGTACTTATTTGACTTACATTGCTGTATTACATCAAGGCTAGAGGTAACTAGAGAACTCGAAAGAAGATGAAACCTCAAATACATTCTTCCCTGATTATCCTTATGTTTTCCCAACTATGGTATTTTAAATGCCCATGTTCAAGCTTTAAGTTTCAAAACTGATGTTACACTGAAAACAGCCATTTACAAAGAAACGTGAACAGACCTTGAACAACAGCAGTTCATAATACCTTCATAATGCAACCTGCTATTGATTTGAAGCTACTATGTATTCTGCTTAGCTCTGCCTCTTCATTTGAGTTTCTTGTATTATCCTCACTAATTAAGCAGTTTTTTTAGTGCAGTGACAGCTGAGCAGTACCTTTTGAACATCTCATTACTGTGCCCTCTTCTATGGTTTGTTTCCATGACTGCTAATGATCAAGTTTTGCTGTAGTGGATACTTTCACATTGCTACAGCACGATTTGTATAGCTGCTTTCAGCACTCCAGCATATAATGCCTTCAATTGCCATGGTGCAATACACTAAGGTGCTCGCAGGAATTTGGTCCTCAGTGGAGTTCAGTTTAAAAAGGCACTTTTGTTATTTTGACATTCGAAAACAAATTAAATGTTTGTAATGAGTTCTTTTTACCAGCCTCACAATACCAAGATTGTTTACAATTCCAAGGCACAGTCATAGGAGACAGATAACTGCCTGCTGTGTTCACTGACAAGATGCAGTCTTTCCATAGCAGAGTACAGACCACGAACCAAGTAAATGACTGGGGCTTATCTGAGTGCTTCTTATTCCTCTAGTCTTCTGATTTCAATTTCATCTGTCTGAAACATGGAATGGTTTGGGTTGCAGAGGACCTTAAAAATCATCTAATTACAACCCCCCTGCCAGGGGCAGGGACACCTCCCACCAGACCAGGATGCCCAAAGCCCCATCCAACCTGGCCTTGAACAGTAAAGAATTTCTTATATCTAATCTAAATCTACCCTTTCTTAGTTGAACACCATTACCCCTTGTCCTATCACAGCACTCCCTGACAAATAGTCTTTCCCCAGTTCTCCTGTAGCCCCCTTTAGGTACTGGACTGAACTACAATCCACTCCACATGTGTATATGATTTCTTTAAAAATACAGATGTCTATTAAATGTCTAGAAGACGAAATTAAGGGGAAAACAAAACAAAACAACAACAAACGCACTTCAGAAATCTACATTTCTCATCTCAGAAGAAGGATTTTTTATTAAACATGGAAAAGTTCACACAGCTAAGCAAGATGATCCTTAGGAGTTCTGGTATGCTTATGACTAGTTTTGTTCAACAGCCCAAATCAGCATAAATGCCAATTTTATCTCTGGAAAAACTATTGCTAAATGTAATGCTACTGAGAAATATGTACTATTTGTGACAATCACAGTTTTAGATTTATTACAGTGCAGGAACACGGAGCTTATATCTAGCAAAAACCCTAGAATCTGACAGAGATCTGGCAAAAAAACAGATTTGCTAACATTAAGGTTCAGCCAAAAAGTAGTTTTTAACACAATCCCAGTAGGCACAACAGCACTGGGCTTTCTGAGGTACGTTCTGTAGCCATCTATTGCTGTAAAGTTATAAAAGCTATTCTCGTATTTCCTCATTGCCTGTATTTATATTCAAGAACAAGAATCTCCAAAGTGCCATTTAAAAGTAATGTGGTCATGAACACATCTCAATATCTAAGCATTTATTCTCCACTCTAATTTCTAGTTAGTCTTCTGTCCAAATTAATAAAAACTGCACGGATGCCTTTTTTTTTTTTTCCAACCTAAATGTCATCACAAAACCAGCATGCTTTTACAGAGAAATTTCCACTGCCATGCTATTCTAAGAATCAGCTTTTATTTGCTAAATGTCCATTTTGAACATCTGAACAAATCTTGAAATAATTTACAATTTATCCATGGTAATTTGGAAAGGTTACACAATGCAAAGCATTAGGTATTTACTCTTGTGTTCATACAGAGTGGAAAAAGTATTTTAACATGGCAGTTCCCATTCCTCATTGAACATTTGTTCAGAATGGCCACTAGCAGGTAGGAGGCCAAATATTTCATAGAAAAGCACTGAAGAAAGCCCATGAAAATAGGCACAGAAAAACAACAGCAAATAGGTTTCATGGTAAAGGAATGATGTAGGAAATCCCTTCTATATTACACAGCACAATGAACTGTTACAGACAGCAGAAACGTTAGGCTAAGCAAGCAACAAAGTTCAGCTCTCTTTGAATTGCATCGTATCGTATGTGTAAACATACTGGTTTCTAGCTATGCCACCTTTTATACATTTCATTATCAATCTACTTTTCAAAAACTTGTAAGAGCAACAGAATACTCTCTGAAAATAAAATACACATATTTAAAGTTGCTTCTACTGTCCTGTTTGTAAGAGATCTACAGTTAAGCAGAGACACAGGGACTAACAGCCAGTTTAGACTCCACACAGAAAGTCTTCATAAACCAGTGGCAGCAGATTATAAAAGAAATAGACTGATCATACCATCATTGCTATGGATACAGTGGAAGCTAAAAAGAGCAGAAAATAAAGACATGAAAGTCACAATGAGAAAAAATGGGCAAAGTTTTTGGCACCTATATTGCTGAAACACTGTAAATTAGAATAGTTGTGTTTTAAAGTTTCTATTTATAGAGTGGAACTGATATAATGAAAGTGAAATAAAAGGCTGGGATGCACCAAACACTAACGATTATAGAAGCTACCACACTCACTGGTTCTACCCATCCTTCAGGTAGCGAAGCTTTAGAGCTACGCATTGCAGATCTACACATCAGACCATCATTGCTATCATTGTTTCACGCTTCTCCATACCATCATCTCCAAAATATTGTGTGAATGAGAGCAAAATGAAGATTGACTTCACTACAGAGACAACCCCAAAAAGAAAATCAGCGCCAACACGAACAAAAATGATCAACCCCATAAACAAACAACTGTGACCACTAACAAACACTTGTAACAAACCTCCGAGAACTGCAACTCAAAGCTATGCAACATAAAATGAGCAGAGGAGAGTACTCCCCAGAAGGCTATATGGGAAAGTAGCCAACAACATTATTACATTATTGCTGTTAGCATTGCTATATTCCTCCTCTCATCTTCTGCTGAAAATCAAGAGAGGTAGGCCTAGCTAATCTCCCAAAAAGAAGTGGGTTCAATAAAAGTCCTTGTAACATCTGTACTTTTATCCCTGACCATATTAGTAACACATGCAATCACAAAGTGAAGTACTGAACAAATTGAATCCTGCTGACAAGAAGGTTCTGGGAAGGGTGAAGAAGACAGAGGATACACTGGCCTTGGCATTGAACTAAGCCTTACAAAAGCTTCCTATACATAGATAATGTTCACAAAAACAATCTGGAACATAAAATCAAGATTTTATTATTTTCATTTCTTTAACAGCAAAATCTTTCTACCAAGCCTGCAGGGACAGACCACTGATGTTTTGGACAGGAGTAAGAAGTTACATACTAGCACTACTTTGGGAGCTTTGAATTCAAATTTCTGCCCAGCATTGTGATGTGTTGCACCATGACACCAAGCTACAGGGCACTATTTCCGAACTGTCTCTCACACTGTATTGCATTTGTAGTGACTCACTCAGAGACTTACAGAAGCCACAATGGATTCTCCACGAAGACGGAGAAGAGCTCTACTTCCAGACCAGGAAGGAAAGAGGACAACCCAGCACTTGCATGGTATTCAGAAAAAGAAATCTTTCACCTGCACCTCTCTGTGTTCCCAGAGAATGACAGCCGTGAGTACAAAGTCCCCTAGGAGACAGTGCTCTGCTTCCAGTGTATCTTAGCTCTAGAGGTGACTAAATGCTACAGAAGTTTGTCACAGAACATTCAGCCTGGTGCCACAATGTCTTCAGATAGCATCCTGTTGCAGCTTCTAGGTGTAGGTGGAATATCACTACTTGAACAGTGTTCACAGTGTGTGGCTTTGCTCACAAGAAAAATCTTCAGCACAGTGCATACCCATTATATTTAATACTGCACCCGAAGAGACTTCCAGTATTGCATAGCTTATAGTCACAGTGTCACAAAAGCTCCTAATGCAGTTTATACCCACCTTATTCTAGCATATACTTTTTCTGCAGTGCAAAAGGAGGGTATATTTTCTCCACAAAGATAAGTGGGGATTTGTAGAAGTTACAAGATGGAGTTTCAGAACCTTCAGTTCTAGTTTTCTTTGCAGCTGACCTTTAGATACATTACCCTGTCAATCTGTGTCTCTTTGCCACACTTTAAAGTTATATAATTTTGATTAGTAGGTAAAGTGGTTTAAACACCATATTATTAATAGGAATAGAATTAGTTTCATTACTGCCATGAAATTGCCTTTGCTGCAACGTAACATTTCAAGTTCTGTGGATTTACTTCCCCCCAGTAATGTGGAATAATGGAGAGAATGAGGAGCAGCAAAACAGTGCTCAAGCAATAAACGTTCTTCAGTCGTTGATCCAATAAAATAAAACAGCTGCTAAAAGATGTGACTTGCACTATATCACTTTTCTTCAACACAATGAATGCTCCAGTTTTAGCAGTTTTAAAATATTTAATTCTCCTTCCATATAGTTTTGTTGGTATCAAAATAGGATTTTATTTTTTTCTGCAAAGCCTTTGAGTGAAGTTAATTCATTTTGTTAGAAGTTTAAAATATATGTATATATCAGACTCTTCTGTATGAGCAGTCTTCCAGACATTCAAATAATTTGGTTTTATTACATACAATCTTCACTGAATACTAGATGAAAAAAACAGCTTGTTATTTAGCTACTTACCTGCCTGATTTTATCTCCAAAAATTAGCAGAAAAATGAGGATAAAACTTAGCTTTTTGCAGAACTTAGTTTCAATTAGTCTACTCTGCCTGAGAATTTTACTGTGTGGAAATGTACCTTATAAAAGACAAAAATGCCTAGAACAAAATTCCTTAAAAGTTGTCCTGGCAGCATTTCAGAAAGTGAAGTATTTAATACTTTAGTGGTATTTTTTGTTTTCATATACTATTTTAGTTTTATATTAACACTTCAGCTTAGATCAGGAGTCTGTTTTACAAGGATTACCCAATGGCCGCACCCTACTAACCTTTGGTTCACATCACAAAGCGGTTTCAGAACCTGTGACCTGGATTCATTATGGATTAAATGAATCTAGAGATGAAGCAAAATGCACATAATGTATTTCAACCTCTAGTCTACTAACATATATCAAATGTATTTCAACACAGTCTGTAGCAGCAAACTAGACTCTTAAGTTGTTCTGAATTCTTAAACTTGCTCTAAATAAGCCACTGCAATATCTACTGCTATTGCAAATAACGATTTCTTGAATACAAAGGCAAGTGTCAAAACCAACATTTGTGCCACAGTGTCACTTATGACCCCTCAAAATAATTTTGTGGTTCCTTCTGTTTCACAATAATTCTTTTATAATAGTTTGTCTCCTTTACAGTCAGCACAAGATTTGCAGCAATCAAGACTCAGGACTGCCCTACAAATATTCACAGCAGGGGATCCAGAACTACTTCTATTTACTGAAAACTATATAACAGCAATAGTTCAGGTGACCCATTTTTCACTAAGGTAGTCTCAAAGGATACAGAACTATCATAGCTGTCATTTCAAGAAGAATGATCTTCACTTTAAAACCATTACTTTTTTTTTCCATTACAATCTACTTTCTGTAATTTATTAATTTAGTTTTAACGGAGGAGGACTAAGGGGAATAGCAGAGGAAAAGATCACTGCAAATATACTGAACTACTACTAAAACAAGGTGGTTGTTAAAGCCACCTTATTTCAGAAGGGAAGCATTTCTGCATCTGAATGTCAGACCACTCACCCTCTAATCCTACAATGTATAGTCTGATGAAGAAGGTTTAGTGTTAGTAGTACAATTTACCCTGCTTTACCTAATCCAAAAGAGCAAATCAAAGGTGATGTTATGACCATAATACTGAAAAACAAAACAAACAAACAAAAAGAAGTAGATGGTAGTATTTATAGTTACAGGAAGGCTTGAAGGGGGTAGAGGAGAAGTAATAAAAAATCACTTATCTTTCAGCCAGGCAAAATTTACAATTGTGTCAGTAAGGTCCTCTTTCAGCAAAGCATTCAATTATATACATTAATTCAAGTGCACACGTTCTGCTGAACTAGGCATTCCATCTCTGCAATGATCACAGGGTCAGTAGGTAAAAGGAATTAATGTTGTGTAATCTCTTTGTACATAAAACAGGGCTAAGATTTGTACCATTTTTACAAGCCCCATGTCTTTCACAAGCTTTGAGATGCTCAACCCTTCAACTATTAACCTGGAGAAGGTTCTTCCCCTAATATCTTCTTCCAAATATATTAGCATCAGAATCAATATACTTCTACAATATAGGGAAGAGATTCTCTTTATTGTATTTGCTGAAAGGCAGCTGCTTCATTAAATGTTTTCCAAACCACTCTTAACCAGGCCATTTCAGGCTCTCTTAGTTCTCCTCCTCCTGTACTGCTCAAGACGACCATATCATGTAAGGAGAGTATCCCTGACTGAAAGTGATACCATCACGGGATGTATTCACATGATAACCAGTGTGGACCTATTTGGAGAGTAACACTGATGAGAAGAGCAAAGACACTCAAAGGGAATTCACCACTATCAGCATCATGGTGCATAATGTCCTAGGCAAGAAAACAGTAGCATGTCACAGCTCCAAGAAGAGGGCAGCTGGAAGCTCCTGAAGATTTGTAACATAAGTGGGAGCCTACTGAGAAGCTGTTTCATTACATGTGAAAATGTGACACTGAAGGATTCTTCCCCAGCTCCGCTAAGAACGGGTCTCCTCCTTTCATAAGCACGAAGATGCCATGTAACAGATCAAAATCTCCAAATGCACGGACACATGAATTTATTGCATAAATACTTCAAAAATACAAATGTCTCAACAACAGGGTTAAAAAATCATCAGATCTTTAAATCGGTGTTAAGATCTGCTGTGGTACCTCTGATATGTGAGGCCAAAAGGTCTGACTGTGTCAGAGGCAGGACTTGCTGTACTGTGCGGAAGAGGACTCCTGGGGTGGGAAGGCAGCACTCATGGCTGCCCACAGCTCACCCACTGAGAAGCACAGATTGTGATACAAGGTCTTGCTGCACAGAAAGTGCATATGCCCTGACCTGGATTAAATAATCAGCTAACAAATTGTCAACTGTGCTGTATGTGCTGTTTCCTTAAATCACCCTCATATTAAACAGGACAAGTGGGAAGTAAAATCTGCACTAAAATCCATGAAAAGACTTCCTGCCATTTGGTCCCTCATGCCGAAGGGAGAGTTGAGCTTCAGATTTGTGTTAGATATTTTTATTTTATAAAGCTCATCTTTAATTAGTGTAATAGACTTGCCACAGTGAAGGATGCTGGAATCACTAGTAAAAGCACCCCTATCCAAAATATGCTCATATCAAAGAAAGAACAGATGGCTTAATAAAATAAACTATTACTCAGCACAAAGGCTTTCCACAATATTATGATTCATTTTACTATTTGAATTATTAATTTCCTGGGATGTTACTGATCAATTCTATTTACCAATTAAACAATTGGTTAGGGTAAGCACCTGTTTCCAATAATAAAAAAAGATTGTACCTTTTATTCATCTAATTCAAAGCCTACTGCAATAATAAAACCTAGCAATATTTTTCTAGAGGACACTTCTAACTTAGTATTGTAGCTTTAATATCATGGCAGGAAAAGTAAGGTGGCTGCATTCACTAGTAACAGATGGAGAACACAGTCCTACAGTATATTGCTTGTGGGCGATCTCTTTAAGAGATTCCTCTAGGATGGAAAAAAGTTGGTTATTTTTAGAGGTTGTATATTCTAGTTTGACATAAGCCTTATTCCTGAAAAATCATAATATTTAGTTCACTGGTAACAAGCCCTCAGTTCAAGTGTTTAACGGTTTCAGGTCTTTGTTACCACTTTCAGCATTACAGGAGCACTCCCTGGGATTTGAAAATTCAAAATGAATTTTTCCTGTCTCCAAAGTGACCAGGAAAACGCAGGAACGTTGCATAGTGGTTGCCCCCGAAGTGAAGTCTTATGAAGTAATCTATTAACTTTTATACAGAGATGAAAAAACTTCATTAGGAAATTACTTTGTTTTTAACTGCCAGATTTCCTTCCAGTCATCTTTTATTTCATTCTTTAAATCCAACTGAAAAAGTCTGAATAAAGATTAGCAATGAGCAACTCTCTTGTGTTTGGTTTAAATCTAATAGCGTAAGAATATACTTTTCTTATGAGACATGGACAATGATGACATGCAGACAGTCACACCTGAATCTGCCTGGAAGTCTGAGAAAATCTCAAGATGGCTGTCATGTGAATTACCTGGGAGTTCCTGCATGGACCTAGCAGGACCATTTTTCAAATGCTTCTATCAAAACTTCTGGCTGATTGTGTATTTACACAATATTAACACTAAATGGATAGTAAATCCTACATGTCCATTTCATTTTTCCATCAACAAAATCCTCTAAGGAAGTAGACTAAAATGAAGAATAAAAGAAGTAGGCTATTTCCTTTCTTATAAACCTGTGTATTTCCAAATGTATCCAGTGTCAAGTAGTATTAACTGTACTCCGCTTTCCACTTTCTCAATTGCTGAGTTTTCCTCAGTAATGAAAGGATCCCATGAAAACACAAATAATCGTATTTTTCGAAGCTAAATAAACAAATGACTGTACTTGCAGCACACAGAATTACAACATCAGTCTACTGGAATTTAAGTAAACTAGTTATCTTTCAACTTTACATCTGGAAAATCTGCATATGCCTACAACTATCTCTTGTACTTCTCTGTGCTACCTATTAAAGTAAGAATTAACCAGTGAGCAAGTGCTGTAGAAGATTTATTTTTTTACATTGCAAACTTTTGTTTTGTAAATGGATGACACTGAGACCAAAAAGATGCCCTATAAAAAAAGAATTGCAAACACCATATGAAAGTTTCCTTTTTCTTTTTCCATTTTCTTTCCAGTTTTACAGATAAACAGAAGTCTTATTACAAGAAGCTAACCTCATCAGACAATGTAAATATTGCTATCTAATCTTTATTTAAGACATATCCCTGGGAAACAGCAACAGCACGGAAGAGGATGAGCCATTAATAACATTTTCTTATGAGACACTGCACAGAAATAGAAAGAATCACAGAAGGACAAAATACAACTTGTGGTTCAAAGAAAGTAATTTTACAGATTGAGCATAATGAAGCTGCACTGGTAGTTACAGTATCAGGCTGAAGAATATATCAATTTTCCAGTTTATAGTATTATACAGGGGTCAGTTGGATTATATCCCAACAAAAATAAGAGCCATAGTCATTTGGAAGACAGTGGCTGCAGAGGCTTCACTTGAACCATCATCCATTATTACAGAATGCAACTAGGTGCAGTTCCTGAGGATGTTACTACAAATATTAAAAATTTTAAATTATATAACGAAGTATCAGCTACAGACTATTATACAGAGAAAATGACTATGACACAGCAAAAACTTGAAATATCCAACAGAAATATCTCTAATACAGGCATTTGAGGCTGCACAAGTTCACAAGATTTAACAGACATGTAAAAATATTGCCCCATATGAACACATGCTTTTTTGTGGATAACATGTAGAAAAGTAAGAAGTTCCTTCTACAATAACTGAAAAATATTCTTTAAGATGTCGGTGTTTCCTCCCTCCCCCTACCCCCCCCCCCCCCCCACTGTTTTCTAACTTACTTTGCCCTAGGCAGCCTATAATGGCACAGTATATTTTTACTGCAAGTATTTAAATTAATACAGTAACAACTCAGCAGTGCTCACTGTTATTTAAGATCAACAGGAAGTGTGGAAATTAAATTCACTACAGTGGACCACAGTAAATGCATTAATTCTACATTATAACATCCGTGAGCTTTATAAGTAAATGTTGTCATTGGTGAAGATAGGTGTCTGTCCAAATATTGGTGTTCAAGTCAGTTTATTACAACTTCATTGCTTTCAATAACCACAGCCATTACAACTCTTGAATGACATTTGATACATCCTGTTTACTCAGTCTTGAAAGAGAGTAAATCATCTCTGAAACCTGTGACCATTTTATAAACATGCATCCAATACAATCTGCCAGTGCTGATTTACCCTACCCAACTCTGGTCATCTCCTTTGGATTCACTTTTGAATAATGTCAATTTAATCCCTTATGCGATTATTATTTTTTAATTCCTGAAGTGCAGTTATCAGATATCTTTATCAGATAACTTCCTCACCAGACTGTTTACCTCAGATTTTCTTCCAGAACTTTATGGTGTTGAGTCTCTCTCTTCATGTTCCTTCAATTTTCAAGTTCATGTAGACCAAGATGTGTTGTATACTGTGAGGCATTACACTCAAGTTCCTTCAAACTCCTTTAGGCCCCACCCAAATCATTATTGTTCATCTTTCAACACTGAAGCAATCCTTCTCTGTCCCCAGCCAAGATGAACAAAAGCAACCACAGAATTAGGATAAAATTTGCACTCTGGTTATGGCTAAGAAAATGTTTCTTTCAGATGAATGTGGTAAAAGCCAGCCAACAACATCAGTATGGCCCCTTACAATACCACCCAGTTCACAGCATCCCTTCTGCCTTATCAGAAGCACTTCATAGTATTTCTCTGCTCTTACAAAGAGCAGAAACTACGGAGCTGAGGCTCTTCTAGAAATGTCGTAACCTCTGTCGCCAACACTCAGACACTCCAAGGGTAAGTGAAAATGAAACTCCCACAATACCACCAGCGCAGCAGCATGGCAGACTTCTTACTAAGTGAAATCGATTCTTCTACAAATGCCATCAATCAGAAACACAAAAAGAACAGAAGCAAAAGATGACACCCTAAGGCTCTTATTACTGAAAGCACATTAACAGAAAATAGAGTTGCAGCTTTAAAGAAACAACACAGGATACTTCAGTTAAAGAGAATCATCTTCAAAATTGTTCTTAGGCTTCAATGTTTAAATGAAGATAAGACAGAGTCTGGATTATGGATTCTTATTTAATCTACTAGCAAATTGTTTTCAATAAAAATTGCTAATTAACCATAACAGAATTTATAAAGCAGAATTGTAATTGTAGCAAGTTAGAGTCCAAAACAGAATAAAGCTTGTGTGTCCAGATTAATGAGATTTGAAAAAAATAAAAATTAAAGAGAGGTGTTAGTACAGTGGAACGAGACCCTATTATACACCATAATTAGACGCCAGTATAAATTTTGTCAGTTTATATGATAATTTTAATTTCTAGGACAAACTCTATTATATGTTTGGACATTTAAACTGATGCTATGCAGTTTAACAGTACGCTGTCACGAGTATCAGACCTGAAAATTAACCTTTTTTTGACAGGCTATTATTAAGGAGTTTGATTTTGCAGCCACAAGTGAACCAGGATTGGATACAGCTGTGGTTTGGATGAGAAGGATGTTCCGCAGCTTTTCTGGCACATGAACAAAAGCTGTATAGCGTAGAACAACTATCCAAACATCCCAGGTTAGTTCTACTTGCTTCACTGATCTGCCTGACTTTACTTCATGGACTTCAAGTGAGAAAAGTCAGGCAAAGTCGAGTGACTAAACCATGTGATTGCAGGATCACATACCACAAATGCAAGTCTGAGGTTAGAATAATTTTGATTTGCTGCTAATAACAGTGTGCAAAGACTGAAAGAAAAAAGAAACATCCATTAAAATATCCCCAAAATACTACAGTGACCGCTGTTAATTATACTAAGTATATCAACCAACAAAACATTACTGACATCCATTATTTTGCAAAACATTGTATCCTACTGCACCAAAGTTTTTATCTTGAGTGCTAAGAGAATTTGTTCTTATTTGTAGAGAATGGAGATCTATTGATTAAAAAAACATTACCAAAAACAGTCAAGACTTTTCTTTCCTTAAACTTTCTTTAAAGCAGCTAACTATAGAATTCACACAAATGCCTGCAATTTCAATTCACCTGCTGAATGGAGACAGTAATTGATAGTAATGTGACAGTAGATGTACTTGTCCCTTGTAAATGTTTGATACTGGATACACATTAAAACAAACAAACAAACAAAAACCATGACAACCTATATATTCCTACTGCATCAAAACAGAATACTCTTAGTACTTGCACTGGAAGCCAACCAAGGACAAACTCTCTGACAACAGGATGTGCTGGCAACAAACAACCTGTGCTAGCAACAGTGCAACAACGAAGGGAAAAAATAGGCATTAAAGTAATACTGGGAAGTAAACATGCCTTTGAAGGGGAAACATCCTGTTCCAGGTCTTCCAGACACGCATTCCAGTTCTTGCGCTTTACAAAGTTGTAACACATGCAGCATTAACCCTTCAAAATGGAAGAGTAAATAATACTGAATAAAAGGGTGAGTATATTTATGTTGCATTATTTTTTTCCCATGTATTTAAATTGCATACGTTGCTTACTCTGCAATGATGGAAAATTTTAAGTAGATGACTCATGATTATTAATTATCAGGAATTCTTTTTAATCATACTGATGCTCTGCGCTCTCTTCTCTTGGCATCTTTGTCCTTGCAGATCATTAAAGAGCCTTTTGTTCAAAATCCACACGGTGATATCAGTTTACTGTTATCTTAGACAACGTGCATCAAGCCTGTTCCACAGGAACACCTCGTTTTAAAAAGCATCCAAGCATACAGAGCATAGGAAGACAATTCTGAACTGTTACTGAGATGGAATATATTAGGATGTTGAAAAGCCATCCTCAGAACATTGGGTAACAAGTAAGCAAATAGTTGATTTGGTAAAACAGGAAGTTATTGCGTCTTAGTCAGCTTCTTGAAAATTTCAAAGAAACTACAGAAGTAGGACACAGATTTGAGTTATAAAGCACAGTTGTTAAAGATGAAAATTTTCATCTCCCATAAGAATGAGGATAGAAAAAAATCTAACTTATACAAATTAATGCTAAATGCAGAAATACATTTAGAACAACAACAAATGACTAAAATGTAATGACTGTTTTACTGTCTGGCATTGTAAACAGTGCTAGTATGGACTTGTGAATGCTTTTCATTTCTTCGTGCCCTGTAGTTTCTTACAAACCTGGCATAAATTCTTTTTATGAAATGTTTACTGAAGATATATACAAATATCTTTGCACTGTAATCTCATTTAAATATCTACTCATATAGAGCAGTTCAAATTAATGGGGTACTTCGTTTGTAATGACTGTTATGGGCAGATCTCCAGATCAAAAATCTGAAATCACAAATGTCAAATTTAAGTCAGTCATACAAAGGAGCTTTTGCTGTACTCCTGCATGGAAAAATCTGCTCCTATAATTGCCCAGTCACCCTGTCTTTACAGGGGAACATTCAGCCATACTGTCAGATAGACATGGAGAGTCCTCAAGATTAACACCAGTCTTTGCTCTGTTTTGTGAACAAGTGGTGGCTATTTTTTTTTTTATTATTACAGTAGCTTTTTTCAATTTATTTATTTTTTAAGATATCTTCTGAGGCTAATTGAGAAACAGCCTAATAGACACTCGTCCACCTGCACTGAAGACAAATAAAGGTGTTCATTTGTTTGTTTTCTTCAATTGCAGAAAGATCAAAAGTTAAATTTACCGGTACAATTAGAGTTTCATGAAAATGTAATTTATATGAGTCCTGGCAATGTCACTAGGCCTTACTGTCTAGTAAGCACAGAGACCAAACTCAACTCATCTATGGAACGAAGAAGTTGTCTTGTCATATGCCAGGAAAATCTAACGTGCATCATGAGCAAAACTTAATACATGGCCCAAGAGAGAGAGTGTGTGTGGTTTTTTTTCCTTTTCTTTTTTTTTTTTTTTTTTCCTTTTATGCACTTTCAGGGTAAGGGTGTGAGAAAAAAGCTACAGAAAGTTGAATGGCATTATTCAAGATTTCAATTACTCTTTTCAAGCTCTACTCGACACAAGAACTGCCTCCACCACCACCCCCCTCTCGCCCCCCCCCAACATCCTCCCTGTTAACTTTGTTTTAATCTGAGCATTTAAATCCAGTGTCTGTACATTACACAGAATTAATTCTATGGGTGACTATGGTTCAGTTTTCCCAATGTTAAAAACACTGACGATGTGGATTTATAGCACTACAGAATGAAAAGGTAGTCTGAGAGGATGGTAGAGTGGCATTTTAATTTCACATAAAAAAAATTAGGAGGAAAATTAAATACAAGCAAATTATTACCAGACATGGAAAGATGTTACAGTACCATATTCATTCACACTACACAAATAGGAGCTTAAAAGAAGCCTATTTCTGTTGTTAATGCAAGCATGTAACAAACTGATTTTAAAAATAAAGTTTTGAATTTTAAAACAAAAAAATATATGATTATGGACATTTCATAAAGGAGAAATCAAAAGGCTGTTTAAAGCTTAGAAGTCTACAGATTGTAGTCATTAGAACTTCACAAAGACATTAAATAAAAAAAAGTTTAATCTGGTTAATGAAAAATATAATTGATAAGCTATAGACAAAATGCTTATATAAAAAAAAAGTTCTTTTAGTCAAAAAAAAGAAAATCAACATTTTTTTAATGGGAAAGCTCCGTGAGAATTCAGACCCTCGTTCAGTGTTCATTAGAAGCTATTTTTAGCTATAAGCCTGAAGAGATGCCCAAATACCCCCGTCATCAACCCCTCATAACAAGGACATTACTCAAATAACTTCAGAAGGTAACTCTAAATACAGGTCCTTGTGAAACAGTAACACCAGACTACTGACCTCTCTGTGCTGCACAAGCACTCCCACCCCTGAGGTGTTTTTTGGAGGCCCCTTCCCCCAGGAGCAGCCTGCTAGCTAAAGCAATCACTGCCAACACAGCACTACAGCCACGACAATCCCGGTGGCAGGCCCAGTGACTGCTCAGCCAGCAGCACTGCCTGCTCCAGGCCATGCCGCCACAACAACCACACTCCTACAGCCTCCAGCTATGCATTCTCAGCTGTTTCTTTAGTATCAGAAACAAAAACAGACACACAAAACAATCCACACTCAGCCTCCTCTCATCTCAGATGGATGTAGCATCAAAACGACAACAGCTTCCCCAGGCTAAATGATGCAACAGCCAGCAGCTGTGGTCATCAGACACTTCAGAGCCCTCAGAGTAACCTTGGGACACATGCTGGGGGAGAGGGGAGGGAGGACACAGCCTCCACAGCACCCATAGACTTTGGAGGAATCTTGGGGGTGACCATCTCGGCTCAGTGTTTTCAAGCTTGTGTGTCTGCACAAGCAGCAAAAATTCACCTTTAGTATTTATTGCAATAGCTCTGGAGAATCAGGACCACTATGGAAATGCGAGCTGGATTCCATCCCTAAATAACCAGCAGACTGCCAGCTAAGGGTCAGTTCCAGAAACATTTTATTGGCAACGATGCATGAACCAGAATGAACACAGCTTGATTTACATCTCAAGCTGAGCTTGTAGCGTTGGCAAAACAACAACAAGAAATCCTGAAGTGTTTTACTTGTAAATTAAAAAAGGGTATCCCAGAAGCACTTGCCTGCGTCATACATTGAATACTATAATGCTTTACATCCAGTTTCAAGTTATTTAATCCTTCATCTTTAAGAAACAGTATTTCTTACACAGGAGATACACGTTTCCCTTCCAGAATATGCAGAACTTAAAAGCGGACAACCATTCTACAATGATGGCATTTGTTACTTCTCCCTGTGTACAAACGCAGCTCAAGTCAAGCATAATGTATTAATCATCCTTTCAAATATAAAAAGAATCCCCATTCCATCATATTTCATACTAAATCTCAAAAAAAGGATAATTTTTAACAGATAATAAAAATTGATGATGGCACAAGCCACATGATGTTGTTTTATTTCTGAACCTAATTGGAAGACAGAAGAGTAGAACAGCAAATCCAAGAAGTGTACTTTTAAGAATATAAGAAAGAAGACAGAACAACAAAGCAGATCCACTTTTCAGTTCACATAAAGTTCAGATGCATTTCTGGCTTAGTATGCAACCTAAATTTGTTCAAGCTTGGATTGTTAAGAACTGATGTACGTACAGATACGTTTCATATTGTTCCAAGCAAACATGGCATCCTTTACAGGTCACCATCACTGAAGTAAACATTAGACCATGCTCTTGGGCGGACAGCTACTCTTTAAGTAAAAGTTTCAAAAACAAAAATCAAGAGCACTGATCTGTGCTGGAGTTTGAATATCCAAACAAACTATTCCATCAATACAGCTGTGGAGCCAGTAACCGTAGTCTGAAGAGCAATAAGGAACATCTCAACAGCAATAATATTTTACAGTGATTGTGTAGTCTGATCAAGAAACAGGAATTATATTTCATCCAAATCCTCTAACTTCCAGGGATTTGTTCTGATTTAGGATGAGCAAGAGACCTTTCCTCTTTCCCTTCAGAGCAATCAGCGTAAGTCTTCCTTTTGTCCCTGTAGAGGGTGGCAATATCTCTTATATCTCACAAAGTTTTGCAAGGCACAGCTATATTGCTCTGGCATTGCAATCTTAACTTGGAGCCCTACTGAACACTCACAGAGAGATTTCTCATCTCTAGCAGATTCATCTAATGATATAGCTGCTGTTTTTAAATTAACTGTTATTCTGTACTATGAGTAACAGAATATGTTTTTAAAAAGCTATAACACAAATTGTTTCTGCATATAACATTAAGGGAAAACTACTTTCATTACTTTGGGACACTTTTTTCTGTATCATTATGAGATTTATCTTATTATGTAAATGTTTTGCACTGAAGCTTTAATCCATCAAGGATCTCTAGAGTGATATTGAAAGGAATAAATAATTAACTACCAGACAGAAACATTATGGGATGAGGCAAAAATTAGAAGTTCTGGGAACACATTCTCAAAATAAATAAATAAATAGATCACTTCAAACAAAGCAGAAAAGAGTTTTTCCTCTGGTCTCCCATAAAATAAAACTTGCCCCACTTAGAAATTCATAATTGGAAAGGAGGGGGGAAAAAAACAGACCTCCAAGTATTAAATATTAGTGTTTCTCTTCTGTATTTTATATAACATCTTACCAGTTCCACACTGATTAGACATTAAAAACACAGTAATAATATAAAGTTCTCAACAGAAAGGTAGCAAAGTTAATTAAGAGTATGGTATCTATGAGATTTTTAGTCCCCATCAAGCTTCTTAAACACAAAAAAAAAACAAAACACTTTGTGTGCATTTTTCTCCTAATTCCTTATGGGAACTAATGTTTAAGGTTATTTTCTACCAAGCTGGAATCAAGTTCAACAAAACACAGAAATAAATACTCATGTTTCAAGCATGGTACTACGGCATTTCAAAAAATTGCTTAGGAGAAAAAATTGCAGAACCACTAGCAGGTTGTTGGTTTAAGCTGAAAAAATGTACAAGAACACTTGCCATGATTAGGGTAATAGATGATTTGAAACTACTGTATACAATGTATAAGGAAATTCCTTGATTTTGACACAAGCTGTTTTGAACTCCATGGAAATAGTGGGTACATGCTCATGAGTTAATTGAATAAAAACTGTTTTACAGTAGCAGAAGAAATGGCAGATAATTATGTTCATTTAATTCACTCGGGATTCAGCTTGTTTTCTGCTTCCTTGATATTAATGAAAAGAAATCCAATTTGTTCTACATGGCAAGATATGTAATTTAGATGCTTATTAATGCACAGTTCTGGTATCAGCTCTTTGAGAAATGTTTCCTTTAAAATGTTTGTTTTGAAAGTCGAGGAAGCCATAAGTGTAACAAAACTACATGTTCTGCATGGAAGTATAACCAAATTGGAATAAAACACTGTTTCTCACTGCGAGTGGGCAAATACGTAGAGTATGGTAACTTAAAAATAAATCTTTGGTAATGGCACAATTTTTACAATATACATGCCAATACTTTAAGATTTCTTTAAGATTTATTGTAAATCATTCTTATGCTTAATCTATGAAACATATGACATTAAAGTCCTCTTATGATCTCCACCATTACATTACACACACTAGATACACAAACACAACCTACTTTGAAAAGCTGTCACTACTTCAATTTTTTGTTCCTAATTGCTTCTGATCTGTTCTAACAAGGATACTTATGACACTACCTGCGTTCTTGCCACACTAAGAATATTCCTTCTGTCACTACTAAATTTTTTTGCCACACCTTTGACAGTAGTGCTACAAGCACTGTACATATAATGGCTGCACGACAGGTTTAAATACAGGGAAAGGAAAGCATCATCAGACACAGACACAGATTTCTAGGTTGGAAGAGACCTCAAGATCATCGAGTCCAACCTCTGACCTAACACTAACAAGTCCTCCACTAAACCATATCGCTAAGCTCTACATCTAAACGTCTTTTAAAGACCTCCAGGGATGGTGACTCCACCACCTCCCTGGGCAGCCCGTTCCAATGCTTAATAACCCTTTCGGTAAAGAAGTACTTCCTAACATCCAACCTAAAACTCCACTGTCGCAACTTTCGCCCATTCCCTCTCGTCCTGTCACCAGACACATGGGAGAACAGACCAACCCCCACCTCGCTACAGCCTCCTTTAAGGTAACTGTAGAGAGCGATAAGGCCGCCCCTGAGCCTCCTCTTCTCCAGGCTGAACAATCCCAGCTCCCTCAGCTGCTCCTCGTAAGACTTGTTCTCCAGACCCCTCACCAGCTTGGTCGCCCTTCTCTGGACTCGCTCGAGCACGTCCATGTCCTTCCTGTAGCGAGGGGCCCAAAACTGAACACAGTACTCGAGGTGCGGCCTCACCAGAGCCGAGTACAGGGGCACAATCACTTCCCTAGACCTGCTGGCCACACTGCTTCTTATACAGGCCAGGATGCTGTTGGCCTTCTTGGCCACCTGAGCACACTGCTGGCTCATATTCAGCCGACTATCAACCAATACTCCCAGGTCCTTCTCGGCCAGACAGCTTTCCAACCACTCATCTCCCAGCCTGTAGCTCTGCTTGGGGTTCTTGCGCCCCAGGTGCAGGACCCGGCACTTGGCCTTGTTGAACTTCATACAGTTGACCTCAGCCCATCGCTCCAGCCTATCCAGATCCTCCTGCAGAGCCTTCCTGCCCTCGAGCAGATCGACACACGCACTTAGCTTGGTGTCATCTGCAAACTTACTGAGGGTGCACTGGACGCCCTCATCCAGGTCATCGATAAAGATATTAAAGAGGACCGGCCCCAGTACCGAGCCCTGGGGGACACCACTTGTGACCAGCCTCCAACCAGATTTGACTCCATTCACCACAACTCTCTGGGCCCGGCTATCCAGCCAGTTTCTAACCCAGCGAAGCGTACGCCAGTCCAAGCCCCGAGCAGCCACTTTCTTGAGGAGAATGTTGTGAGAAACGGTGTCAAAAGCCTTACTGAGGTCAAGGTAAACCACATCCACAGCCCTTCCCTCATCCACCAAGCGCGTCACTTTGTCATAGAAGGAGATCAGGTTCGTCAAGCAGGACCTGCCTTTCATAAACCCATGCTGACTGGGCCTGATCGCCTGCTTGCCCTGCAAGTGCCGCGTGATGACACTCAAGATAATCTGCTCCATGAAAGCTCAAATAGCGCCTTGAAATTAAGCAAGTGGCTAATGACCACAACTGCAGACCTAGCCTGTGGTCTAACCAGCATAAAGACAGAGAAAACATGAGGGCTCCTAGATCATTCACAGCCTCTGGCCTGAAGGTAACCAAGCCCAAGGAATGAAAAGAAATAGATTTCTTAGGCAACGCTTAATTCACGTGTTCATTTTTTCATTTAGAGGAATAGGAGGTTGCACTATGGAATAAGGCAGGAGAAAAAAAAAAAAATCAAAGCATTCCTCTAGATACACTCGAACGCTACACTAGCTGACATCACCAAATAAACAGATGTGAGAATACCAGCATGACATGAAGTAATTAGTCCTATTTGCTACATAGAGGTAGATATGACAAGAAACTCTATTTCTCACTAGTATTTGACTTGCATAATATCACTTACATTTGTACAAAGTAAATGTAAAACGTGACTCCTAGTCAGTGCAGAATTCTGACTGGGGAGAGAGTTGCCCAAGTGCAAACACACAGTGCAGGTCAGCAAGGAACTAAGTCACTTCACAGCAACTTAGTAAGCCTCCATTTGAGCTGAGCCTAGCAAATTAACCTGTGTACAGTAAAAACTAAGAAAAACTTCACAATCCTTAACATTTCCAGAGAGCATGGTCCACAGAACTGAAAGGCAGGAGACACAACAGTGCAAGTGCTCACTGATTACCACTGACTTTATTAATCCACACAAAAAAATACAAGGTCCACAAGACGGAGGCACTGACTTTATGGCACAAGGCCCTCTTGATAATCACTGCTAAACCCTGCCACTCCTCACAAAAGAGAAGTGAAAAAGACAAATGATCATATCCTGTGTGAGTACACACGTGTATGTATCTATGTATCAGTAGCTGTTTCTATTTATTTCTGCTGCTTTCACAGAGTAATATATAAGCAAAGCTCATCTCAAAATATAACACTTGGTTAGTTATAACTTTACAAAGGACACAATTTAGCATTATTAACCTAAAAGAGCAATATTTAGAAATACATGCAAAAAAATTTAACTGGTCGTGCAAATAAAGCAATTGCACAAGAAAATAAAAGGTACAGCTATCTAAACTGAGCATGAGACTAAAATTGGACGAAACCTGAAAACCCAGGGACATTTTACCACCAACTTACAAGTAAATACTAATTTTCACAGAGTAAATTATTATTATTTCTCACTATTTTTTCTGTCTGTTCTCATGGATATTTTAACAGAAGAGCTTCATTGCACAGGTTGAGAAGAGCGTACGTTTATTTACATTTTCTAGGGGAAAAATAAAGTTAAAAATAAACTAAAAAAAATCCTCCAAGTCTTCCCAACAGTTAACATTTTCTCACTTGAAGTCTCTCTTTAAACATATACACATTACTTATGCTTCTATATACATAAATGAAAAATAAGACTAAATGCACAGAACACACCCATAAGGCTGACAAGCTGATATAGTTCTATAAGTAGTTTGTGAAATACAGCATACTTGTTTTTAAAGGAGCTACAAATGTCACTTAAATTTTGTTTCTGAAGTTCTGTTCCTAAACTATTCGGCTGGTCTGCTAGCTGCCAATTAGCTGCAGGTTGATATTGTTTCTATCAACAATATTTGGATTTTCGCTATAAATCAATGACAATTCTTTTCCACTAGCGCACCTTACGAATTCTTTCAATTAACTGCCTTTTGTCCTTATTTATGCCTGTGGGGTGGATACTTAAAATCCTCAACTTTATTTTTTGCTGTGTGTAGATATCCAGCATTATTTTCCAAAAGCCTATTTATGTTTTCCTTTATAAATTGCATCTTAATCAATTTTCACTAGGTTGGTTGCCCTTATAATGCTAAGTGATTACTATCTTGAAGACTGTTTTATAATATAACTTAATTCGCAATAATTAGAAGGTAAAAAAAAAAACAACACACAATTGCTATAGTCATGTATTTAAAGGCATTATGCCTGGATAACAAAATAATATAGCTGTCTATAAATGTCTTTCCCTTAAAAGTAAAGAACTAACATGTAACCTCTTCAAAAATAAAATATGAACACAATATATTTTAAAACTGAAATATCATTTAACTTCAATCCACACTTCAAAACAGTGCAAACAGAAATGAAAGCAGTTTCACTTTTCTTTAATGCTTTCAATAATTTTTTTTAGAGTCTTGATAGGACAAAACGATGCTAAAAATTCACAGAACCACAGAATTGTAGGGGTTGGAAGGAACCTCCAGAGATCATCGGGTCCAACCCCCTGCCAAAGCAGGTTCCCTAGGTAGGTGTCCAGATGGGCCTTGGATATCTCCAGAGAAGGAAACTCCACAACCTCCCTGGGCAGCCTGTTCCAGTGCTCCGTCACCCTCACCGTGAAGAGGTTCTTTTGCATGTTGGTGCGGAACTTCCTGTGATCCATTTTGTGGCCATTGCCCCTTGTCCCGTCCCCACAAACCACTGAAAAGAGGTTGGCCAAATCCCTCTGTCTCCCAAAAATTCTCACACGTCTGAAATTCTGAAGTTAAACACAAGCTGGTAACAGAAAAAACACTTGCTTTTTAGATTTCTTGCATCTTTTTTCCACTCATAGTAGATTTTGCAACAACACCAGAAAAATATTTTTTGAAATATTTTTGTAAATATAAACACACTGGACATTTATTTTTAGTACTTTTTATCTTTATGCATCTAGCTAACATTTAAGAGCCATTTGCTATCGGTCCTTCTGAGGAGAGGAGAGTTTTTAATGTAATAATATTGTAGATATTCTGACTAGCCTAGCTGTTGTGCCCTCTTAGAAAATGAAGTACAAAAAATTATCGCTATCTACCTTTCTTCAGCATGTCTCACCCTAGGATATCAGTAAGCTTTGCAGAAACAAAATACTTGCGTTTCACGATGTGCATGCACAGTGGGGGAAAAATAGGCTGCATTTTACCTACAGCTCTGGAGTGCTTCTAATCGCTATAGAAACTAAGGACTGAAAGGGAGCAAGGTACGATTTCTCCAGCTGAAATGCAGACCAAACTGAAGCAGTGGACCAGTAAACTGTGCCTTGTGAAAAATGCGTTCTAGCAACCAAAAATATGTAGGATTTATGCTTTATCCAGCAGATATCTCTCTGTCTTCGGCACACTTCCTAATACCATTATGGATTACTGAATCAGAACCATTTGACTTCTGGAGACATTTACTCTTTCCTTAGAGATTTTTCTGGCCCAAGAAATAGAACTGCACAAAGTATAAACTGATGATCAAGAAACTGAAAGGAGAAAACAAGCTTCTGATTTTTCCCATGCAAAGTTTCCCTTATTTCCTGGCTTTCAACTAAAGCTTAGGAAAATGTATGCAGGACTGAGCAGTGCGGCAGGTCAGGGTGAAGGGAAGGCAGGCAAAGGAAGAGTTGTGTTATTGTAAATACTAACTCTCTATGCCTGGTAATATTCAAAAGCTCCCAAAGATTGACACAGACTAAGAAAATCAGTTTTCCCTCAATGCTTTTGTCACTGAACTCCTCCTTTTCATGAATTACAGCAGCAATCTACTTCCATCGATATCTTACAACCTTCCTCAAGTCTATTTCACTCCTTTTAGAAACAGGATCAAAATATTTAGGTAGCTGTGCTCCCATTCCAGTCTTGTCAACGAGCCTCATAAAATGGTGCTTCTTCATTCTGAGCAGCAGCCAGTCTGGGTCATGGACTGCAGATACACTGAGCTGGTTCCTGAAATGTCAGTCTTCCACGCTTTACAACCCCATTTGAAACGGAGCATTCTGCATCCATTCAGTGCAGACACTTTTCCCCGAGATCAGCTGCCACCCCAAGAGAAGTATAATTTCCCATGTTTCTTAAGCTACAGAAAAGTGAGATGTGGAGAAGACAAAACAATTGGTTCAGGCCAACATGAAACCTTACATCTGTCTTCATATACGCTCTCTATCTTTGAGGAAACCAACATTAGCTTCAGCACTTTTACACACATTCTTCTACCACTGAGGCACAAGTTATTATAGCAAAACACTTTCCAGCTAGATCCAATAAATTCAATGGACTGTGTGTTTGAGGTGGAAGAAATAAAAGAACATTTATTTCACTTAACTAGCTTCTTTGTTTTAATGGCTTATTTTGAGGTTCCACTCAACCTCAAATATGCTATGCCATACGAAATACACCCCCAAACTGGAAATTTCCCTTTCAGCACTTAACTGCCCACCTTCATGTGCCTTTAAAATGTAAATCGGGCTACAGCCAACACTGTTTCCTCTAGGGTAAAGGTCTTCTCCCCACCCCCACAAGATACTATCTCATATAGCTCAGCAAGGTTTAATTTATCTCAGTCATCTTCTTAAGTTAAATCACAAGTTTGTAAAATGTGCCTTCTGATCAGTGCCTTAGCTTACTCATACTATTAGAGTTAGTAGCGGAAACAAGATTCTTAGCATTCAAGTTATGACTTATTTAGGAAATTGATATTGGCATTTTTCTGCATCATTTGCTTTTTCTCCAGGGAATTACTTTCCTGTCTTTGATTGTCCTAAAGAATTTTTAACCTTATGGGAGAATAAAACTAATTAAAAAAACCTGCCAAATTTAACTTCAGGCAGAGTCTGGGCTTCCTATTGAAGTTAATGTACCTATTGATCTGTTAAAATAATAAACTGAAAGTTGCAGTCTATCACAGAAAATAGATGTTGGAGGTCAAACACTACTTTATCCTTTAAGGATGAGCATAATGCTTCTTACATCTATAGGTTAACCTGCCAATTTTTTAAGACAGAATGGCGAAGAACAGAAAGGAATTAGGTCCTATAAAACACAAATGGAAACAAAAAGTAATATAAAACTAATTTTTTTTCTTTGCACAGAGTCCCTGTAATATTATATTAATCCATACAACAATTATATAATTATACTATTACATCAATACATATACTTAGTAATATTTAAAAGTGTTAATTCTGATTAGGGACAAAACTATACAGTGACTCCTTTTTTTTTTTTTGTCATTGTTTTGGACCATGTTAGTTAACAGAGTTTGTTTTAAAACAGTAAAGCAGCCTTAACTCCACAAAGATTTGTGATTTTTTATTCTCTTCTTTAATGTTTCTTGACTGCAGATGCTAGTATTACACAAGTCAGGAAAAGTTACACTTCAGATTTTCAGTATCATAGACAAAACAAATCAATTTTAATTTCTCAAGAGATGAAACTGCTGGTGCAGAAGGTCATTAAATAGTGCTGCTGCTCAGTAGCACTGGAGTCCAGAATAAAGGGACTTACAAAATGAAAATCATTGAAGTTGAGAAGATGAAGAGAAAGGAAGAGCTTCTGATTCCTAGTGTCATACTGGGGCTTTTCATGGAGGTAAGGAATGGGCCCCATAGCTGATTTAAAAAAAATCCTCCTCATTAATTGCATATTACTGAATATATCAACAGGATAGCCAGGTGCTACCTCAGTGATGCCAATTCTTGCATGATATAGGCATCTATGAGCAAAATTAAAACATCAAAATGGAATTAATCTTTGATATCAGTTCTCCTCCATCATCATTGCTCTGTATGTTAGCCACATGTTTAAATTAAAAAAATCAACTCGTATTTGTTTCAAACAGTTCATTCACCAGCTTCCCTCTAGTACCTTTTCCTAGCAAATCTTTAAAACAGTAATTATCACAGGAACATATTTAAAAATATTAAAATTCGTTTATAATATCAGCTGGAAGACAGGAAGGCACCACATAGACAAAACCACAGAAACAATGCTAAATAAGAAAAACATGGAATCTGAAATTAGCATCTGTGATTTAGGTCCAACACTGAACCACAATACACAAAGATGGTGCTGCATTTTACCGATTCCTTCTTTCTGGAATCCTTTGGAAAGCATCATCAGCATAACCACCACAATCGCAGTCTCCCTGAATCCATCACAGTATCCCACAAGAAACTTGAGCTATATCATAATATTATGATAAACCATACCAAACCGTATTGTCCTAGTCAAACAGCTTGTGTGAATAGGTTACATATTCATCTGAATTTGGAGCCAGAAAGACGTAAAATGTCTGTTTTATCTTCCCTTTTTGTCGTTTTTCTTTCTCTACCTATTCTCTTTCCTTTTATCCTTTATTTGCCTTTTGTTTAGCAAATGTCAGGTTTATCCAGACAAGACCATCTCTCACAATGTTGCTCTGAGCCTGTGACCAATGCAGCAGTCAAGAGTATTGACCTAAAGCAATTCAACATGAATTCGTCTGTCATGTCATGAAATGTCTGATAAGACCATGAGCTGAGCCTATGTTTCTCCAGTAGCAGTAGTACTACAGTAAAAGTCTGAATGAAAAAAAAAAGTTCTCTTGTTGTTTTTTTGCCTACATTTGTCATGTTTCCTCATAAAAGCGGTAAGGTTGGCTCCAATATTAGCTCCAGTCCTTCTCAAAAAACTGTCTATTAATCCTCCATCACTCAAATATCCCTAAAAGAATTGGTTGTTGCCATCTCAAAATATACCAAAAGCAGGTCGTTATTGTTACAGACCGTTATTCCTTCTTTTTGCATCTTTAGAATTTATTTAAAGTATCTGCAATCACATATTAGCCTTGATATTAAACTGGCCAAATGCCTGTATACTTGAAACAGCAAAACAAGCTTAGCTGGTTAGTGTCATAAACAGACTACCTTCAACTCTCTTCACCTGTTACTGTATTTGTATTCAGCATTTCCCTTTGAAACAATGCTGTTCCTGTTACGCAGCATAGCGTAAATTATTTTTAAATATCTACACATTTTAACAAGGTAACTTGATTTATTTTCCCAAGGTCTGTAGGTTCTATAGCCTTAAACTAGAAATGATTAAGCATTTTTCTCCTAATATCTACAGTGATCTTACATAAATAATTTATCTGGCTCATTATTCATTACACATATTCACTTCCAAACAAATGCATGGAAATTGGTGTGCAAACATTGACTGTAAATGAACTGATCTTCAAACGCAGAACAAATAATGAAGGAATATTATCCACGCTGCAATTGTTAACACTGATGTAATTAGGATTTTAACCATCAGTGTTACTAAGATATCAAGTCTTCTTCTTACAGTTATGTTTAGAAGGATAACATCACAAGGTAAGAAATACCAGAACCTTTCACTGAAGTATTAGGTGTGGGTTTTTTTTTTTTTAAAGTTGTCTTTCCTTCCTGAAAGTTGAAAAGTAACCTTTCTTAAACAATTTATATATTATCAACCTTATGTAATTTTGTAAATGCAAATAATAATTTTTACATGTCCAATATTTTACCCAAGTATATTTCTGCAAAAGCATCCTGTGGAGTCCTTGAATGAGTGCTATGGCAGACTTACATGTTTGGCCTTCCATCTAAGAATATATTCTTAAAAAAAAACACTCAAACTAATTGTACAAGTTCTGAAGGCCACCTTCTATTTAAAACATCCTTCTTTTGTAAAATGTAGAATTGAATGTGCCCTTAAAAAAGTTATCCAGGGTATAGAATTACAGCCTGTCTAGCTCCCTCTGAATTGCAGCCCTGCCCGAGTTTAATGACTGGTTCCTTCAATCTGGCATTATCTGCAATCTCTGTGCAAGTGCACACATTCACCTCCAGCAGGTCAGTTAACAGGAAAGGTCCCAGGACAGACAGCAGCAGCACTTGGTGACTTATCCAGGCAGGATAGGATGAACTACCACTGCACTCTGAGCCTGGCCATACCCACCCATTTGTTCATCATCCAGGCAACATGCAAACTCGGACATAAGAAACAGTGCTGAGCACCTTGCTAGAGCGCACATAAATGACATCCACCACTCTCCTCTTAATTCACAGAGTTATTTTACCATAGAAGGTAGTCAGATTGGTGAGATGTGATTTACTCTTGATGAATCCTTCTTGACTGTTCCCAATCACCTCTTCTCCTTCAAGTACTCAGAACAGGTCCTATGGTTTTTCTTGGGACAGAAGTCACATTGAGATACCTCCCGTTACCTTCCAACATCAGTGACACAAGCACACAGACTACCCCTTGGCTGGGATGTCATTAATGTTATATAGCAGAATATGGCATGTCCGACTTTGAAGTCAGTTTCAGATCTCACACAGGCTGATGTACAACCCCAGCTTTGCTATAATTTTTCGGCTGAGAGTGAGTGCTCAGGCTATTTGTGAGCTACTGAAAACTGTTACTGCATTAACTGACAGGACACCTCTATTACACGCTACAGTTATATTAAATATTTCTGTTAGCCATTAAATAGCAAAACTTTGATGCTTCTAAGTAAACTTCAGAGTGACAAATATATAGAATTTTAAATTTAACATATTATGACAAAGTCATTTTGAACAGCTAAAAGCAAAAGGCAAGTCTGTCACCCAAAACCATTAGGAAACAACATTTCTCTAAGTACCTATGCATATTTTGCATAAAAGTCGCATAAAGTTCAACTGTCATTCTACGAAATATCAACATCCATCAAATCAAATGACAGCATCTTCCATCATGAACTGTTTGGTATAATGGAAACAGAGTCACTGGAATACAATGCTTTATCAGGATAAATCGCTCCCATTTTGGAAATAAATGTCTCAGCTTCACCTCAGCGTTTATTTCCTACGAATGCCAAGAGGATGCTAAGACATTCATCTAGCAGTGGGAGGACATTATCCCATAGCAACATTCTATTCTGACATTCTCTCTTAAATCATTCAAAGACTATTATTGATGATCCTGATCTAATTTCCAGAATTCTTACACCTCCAGACTAAAGACTTGTTTCCATGGATGTAACATTATGACTTCTAAACAGCACGCAGGAAGACTCCAAGATCAGAATTGAAAGGTTACACTTTCTGCATTGCTTTAGAAAAGGACACATGCTGAAATGCAGAGCTTCATCTTTCAAGATGGGTACTGAGCACGCTGGGATGAATCCTAGAAGACACTCACAAGACTGACAATTTTAGAGGACATATTACCTCAAAAAGAAATGCTTTCCTATTTCAAGGCCCTCTGTCCTTATCCAGAATCAAACATGAGAGGAAAAACTAGTCACACTTTTAGTTCTTAATGTTTGTATCAAATAAGAGCCAACATCAATTTTTGGATCTGTTTAGTAAATTTGGTTTTTGAAGGCTGATAATTGTGCCTACTTTAAATTCACGAATGTAAAACCCAAGATACTTATTTTAGTGCTGCAGAGTTATTTTAACTTAGAAAGTCATTCTGTGAACTCATAATAGTGCTCCCATTTGCAGGGAGATGAGCAAGACTACTTGTTTTTGTAGCAGCAAGCATTTAAATGAAGGCTTTCCTCTGATATAAAATGCAATTAAGTAGCAGAATGTTGAAAGTATCCTCAGCACCTACAATGACATTACCCATTTCATCTTCAAAAAACAAAGGCCACTGCCCTTCCCTTTCATATCTGTCACTTTCGGATTCTGAGAATACAGCCAAAACACTCTTCTAACCCCCATCTATTCAGAGTTTCTCCAGGTTCATGCTCAAAGTGATAAAACAGATGGAAACAAAAAATCTGTATTCCATTGGATATTGCAAGATACGATACATTACATTTCAGGAGGTGTGTAAATGTATAAAAAATCTACAGCGTGGTGTACTAGGTCTGGCTGGGACAGTGTTACGCTTCCCCCCACACCCTGGGGGAGAGGGGAAGGAGAAGAAGGGAGGAGACTCTTCTTACAAAAATGTTTTTCTTCCTGAACAAGTGCTATACAAATTGATGCCCTGCTTCCCAGGAGGTGGCTGAATATCACTTGCTGATGAGAAGTGGAGAATTTTTTTTTTTTTCCCTCCTTTTTCTTCCTTGCAACCTTTGCCTTTTCTTTCATTAAACTGCTCCTACCTCAAACCCACAGGATGATTTTTTTCCCTCCATCTCATTTTCTGCCCAACCCCAACAACCCCTTCTGCTGAAGGAGGGGAGCAAGGGAGCAGCTGTATGGTACTTAGTTGCCAAACCACAACACCTTGCAGAAACAAGAACACTCCATCTCAAGTTTTGATGTTGATGAACAGGGAAAAATCCTAAGAAGCAATGAGATGTGCTGGATGATAAAATGTCAACACCCAACTGATTTTCAAAGTGGTACATGACAAGAAAGCTCAACAGAAGGGGCCATATCTTTTGGTTCACGGACTGAAATATGCAGCACCTATGCCACTAGAAAATCGTTAAATACTGACATTTTAAAAGTGCTCTTCTGCATAGACATCCTTTTATAAGCTTTTTACAACACAGTCATAAAGTATTGATTTACTTTTTTCCGCCCTCAGGTTTCTATTGGGTTTTACATAAACTCAACACTTTCAGTGCTAGTATTCATTTTTAACATTGTTTACCAATACTTGACACACAAGTAAGACTACTGAAAGAGATCTACATGAAAAACTGTAAAGAATTGTTTTAGAACCCCCACTGATATATTATGTTTGCAGGTGTCTCTCCACCCATAAGGACAGACAAAATTCAGTTCTCTTATCTACAGAAATCAGTTATGTCCTTAACACTGCTTGCTTATTTTACCCCATATATTAACAGCATACACTTTACTATTTTGGGCAGCATACAGCTCAACTACTGTATAATCAGAGCATCAACTGCATGCAGTAATGCTTATTTCAAGGAACGGCTAACACATTTGTAATGAATATGGAAATTCAAGCTTATATACCTTTGCTTTTTCAGTATTAATTCTAATCTGTAATGAAAATTTAGAATTTAAAACTATAAGATCAAGACAAAAGTGAAAGCAATAAACAAACGTTATTTGGGACAATAGGATAATTTAACCTTAGGCATCTTCCAAATCATCTTAAGCCTGATCACATGGCAAAGAATTTCTAAGAGACCACTAAGGACCATGTCAGCATCACACCAGATCCCACTGAAACACAGCCACCTCCGGGATAAACATAAACATCTATTTTACACTATGTACTTTCCAAAGTAGTTAAAAGAATTCTCCAGAATTGCACTATTGTTTATATCTTGCCCTAAAACCAAGCAAAACCGTTAAAGGTGGTGTGTGTAACCACATTCCCCTCTGCAACACTGGAAAGCAGCCAGAATCTATGGAATACCTGCAAGTTACATATTTATATAAAATCTTGTTAGTAATCCAACAAACGCAAGTTGTTTTGTAAATGCTTCCTCCTAATTTTAAAACACTGCATAGCAGTACAATGAATTATAATGGTAATTTTGTACTATACCTCAAGGAGAATAGACAATATGTTTGTATAATTCTGTTCAGATCAATAAGGTTTGAATAATAACTAAAACCATAAGAGAAATAAAGAGCCTTCAGGGAACCTGTTTTCGCCATTAAGGAAATACTTTTGCACCTAATTTAAACATACAATAGACAAACCATCATGTTTCTGGGATTCTTGTTAAGTGCTTTGTTGTGTATTCTACATTTGTAACCAATCTCACAACTATAAACTTAAGCATCAGTTACCCATTCTTAGGAAATGACCTAAAGATGTTTGACTAAGGTATACAGTGTGTCCATATACATTTGTTTCCTTTTTAATGAAGTATATTTTGAAGTACTGAAGAAACACCTTCATTTTCATATTCATTGTTAAGAGTCTGAGATGAATAATAAGGCATTAAAATCAATAAGAAAAAAATCTAGATAATAGCTCTTACACTGTCTCTTGGTATTACCACTGTACTTTTACAGCAGAGAAGTATATTAAAAGAGGTAGATTGCAAATAAAATAATTAAAATTAATCATGTAAATCATTCAGCTATGTATTCCATTAGGACTCTGTAAAACTGTCTTATGTACAAGAGAACTAGATCTAGCTCTCTATTCTGCGGAAGCCTTCCTATTTTTCAAGGTGAAAGTTTACTTAAAGTAGTGACAGGATTAATTTACAGAACAAACACTTGTTGCCAAATCTGTCGTGCTCAAATCCTCCACAACTTCAGAGACTAGAATCATGACTACACTTTATTGTACATAATAAAAGTAAAAATTGCCAATAAGCATTAAAAAAAAATTTACTTGACAACTTGCTACATTTTGTTGCTTTTATTCTTATGTCTCTCTCTTTATCAAGATTCCACTTTTCCCTCTCCTCCAACTCAAATTGTGTGTTTATACCAGTCTCAGCATCTGTTTTCTTTTCACTTCCAAACTCCCCTCCAAGTTCACCCAGTCCTTTCTTCAATACAGTCAACCTACTGTATGTTTGTTGTTCTTCTGAACTGTTCCTACCATTTTTCTCTCATTCAAATATTCTGTCCACACTGACACCCAGATAACTAACTACAGAGAAGCAAAGCAGTCATCTGCTACTCAAAGGAAAGCATCTGTCTTGTTTGGGCTCTTAGTCACATAACAAGCCTGATGCTGTACTGCTTTCATATACTAAGGTTTCTTAGAGAAAGCCTGTGATCTTACTCTTTAATATACATCCCTCTAAGTACTGGTGAAGCTCAATAAATCTTTCTAATTGCTAACTGAGAAAGTGCAAATATTTTCATGTTTTCCTTCTTGCTGCAGTGCCTGGGGATGAAGGCAGCCAGCTTTTCGTACTTGCGTTCTTCTCTGAGTCCTCCTCCAGTACATCCCACAAGCTCCAACACAGATAGGGTTTTTCCAGGTAACAACAGAATGAAGTCAAGGTGATTTCTGCCAGGTTCCCTTGCTCTGACAGATGTTTCCAAAGCCCAATTTATTTTGACCAGTGACAACTTTGCTACAGGCAAATCAATGCGTTAATTAAGGAAGCCGGCTTAGCCAATACCACATCAGGGATTTCAGGTTCCTATTTGCAAAACAAGGGATGAGTCCACATAAGGGAATGGCAAGTGTTTGGGATATGGCACCTCTTGGGCAACATACGCTAAGTATCCTTTCCTCTACAGTAGCAAAACAACATGTCTAATTCTCCCACGTTCCTGTTCCAGACACATGGCTGCCTCCATTTTTTCAGAAAAAAGAATCTCACTCCTCATCAAGAAGGCTGTAAAATTCATTTTGGACAAATTTTTTGAAGAATCTTCGGCTGGCTCTGACCTTAGTCACACTATGTCTTGAACAATGAGCTACTGTGGCGCTACCCATCTGCCAACTCTAAATGGAAACGCTGTACTGGGTACACTGAATTTACCCTGTAAGTTTTTCTGTTCAGCACCATGGACTACAAAATTCAAACAAAACCTATAAGCATCATTAGCTTCTTCAAAGTACATAGTGGAGAGTGTCTTTTGGAGACTTTCATGTTTACTCTCCATAAGCCTCAAATCAAATTGGAGGCCATCAAGTTTCAGCAAAAAAAATAAAATAATCAGGCAGTAAAAGTAATACTGAAACAGTCAAAAGGAATGTCAAAGTGCAGAGCAGCAAGAGCTTGCCCTCCCTATCAGTTTTCATTACTGAAGAACACTGATAAGAAATGCATAGGCAAAATGTCAGATGTAGTCATGTAAACCAAGAACAGCAAACTGTAACTCTGTGAGCATAAGGTTGTCAAATACAGCAACAAATGCTGCAGGTTGTGATAGACAGAAATTTAGTATCAAAATCTGAAGTCTGATTTTCTCTATTTCCCTCATTTTATTAGACATAAAACGCTGGTATTTACTTACACTTATCACTGCAGGTTAGAGGTACTGAGAAAAAACATTCAAGTGTTCATACTACGAAATGTCTTTGCCTGAACTTGGGTTAAATGTTGATCAAAGAATGCAAAAGCTTATTGTGTTATGTACATGCATCTGCTAGCTTTTAATTTAGTTGGTGAGAGAGGAAGTAAAACATAAACCAGGTCACAGTGTTGTTGATTGAGTTTTTTACAAATAAACAACTGTAGCACCTCATGCAACCAACACATACATTCACTATAAGCACAAGAATTATCACTCCAGGGTACCTTTTCATTTAGTGCAAGGTAATTATTTCAACATCTGTATTATTCCAAATTATTTGTATTACAACAGAACTAAAATTTAGGCCATGTGAAACTACAAAGAGAATTTCTCTAGGTAACTATAAAAGTCAAATACACCAGCATTCATAACAGACTTCTTGGTCAGCATCCCAGTGTGGAAGCTTCAGTCACTTAGCATCCTACGTAGCTGAATCTATACTTCTGTTGTTGCCTAAATCAATGTATTAAATGGGCTGCAAATTACATTAAAATTTTTATGACCATTTTAAATGGTTCTCCCTCCTTCTCCAATTAAACATGAAAGCATTTAAAATCCACCATACAGCTCTTCTCCTTAAAGTATGTTCATCCATAACCTAGGGCTGGCAAGATGAAGAAAAGCTTGCAGAAATTGCAAAGTGATGACATATTTCCCTTTGAAGCAATTCAAAGGTTCAGATATAGTACTTCATCCATTTTAATAACAGCTTCAGGAAATTGAAGCAAAAGTAAAAAAAAAAAAAAAAAAAAAAACTCTTTAAACTTTCTTATATCCCACAAAATGTTACTATTACACAGCTTTTTTTCTCCCCCCATGGACCACCTTTTCCCACCTTCTCACCAACCTAGATAAACACAAGATATGGGTTATTCATAAAAATGAAAACAAAACCACACCATCTAGACACACATGAGATTACTGAGAAAAAACAATCAGGAAAGAAAAAAAGACATTTACCCCTCTTTCACTACTTGACTCTCTTTGTGTGGAGCATATTACTACTCACTAGCTTCTCATCTTCTGAGGAGAATGCTATTCTCTCGTTCTTATAACGACATAAAATTTATGTTCAAATAAAAATCGCCAAAACACAGTGGCAGTTTTCCTTGCACATTCTTAACACTGCTGAGATAACGCAATAGGTCCAATTTTCTCCTACATTCTAATGCAGAAACAATCTAGAAAGGGAGCACGTTAAGGGACAGGCTTAGAGGAAATGCTGAGGACCAACGCTCATCCCAATTTCTAACTTCACACACAGCTACCACATCTTGGGGTCTTCAGCTAATGGCTCCCTGCAGAAAGACATGTACAGCTCTCTCCTCTCTTGCCCCCAAACCAACCTCCCCAGCATACTCACAACCTGACCAAACAGAAAAGCCCGCAGGCATGAACAGTAGGCATGAAGCAAGGTGTGAGGTGCCCCAGCGCTCGGAGAGGACGCCTCACCTCCCACCACAAAATGGAGCTGGTGAGACCCCAGGGCTCTGTGAGGCAGCCACAGCCACCCTGCACTTAGAGCCCTGCTCCTACCCACTCCCCAGCTCTCCTCCTACGCCCCCCCCACCCACGAGAAGAAAAAGTCTAAAAATCACATGAAGACTCACCTGAACGTGGTACACTGAAAGTCGGGTTCCAACAACACTCCAGGCAACTAAGCTGCTGTGAGGGTAAGGAGATGCCCCAGCAAGCACAGCTGGACTCATGAGGGCCCAGGTGGCTGAGGCACCATTGCTGGCTGCAGCCACCCACCTGACACTCACCTGCATTTGATACTACTGCACCCAAAACCCTCACCAGAAGAGTTTTTGTGGCACTTACTTATTTCCACCAAAAAAAAAAAAAAAAAAAAGAATACCAGAACACTTAATAGCAGTCAGTCCCAAATGACAGGTGAGATGAATATTAAGTAAGTCTTTCTTTATAGTCAACTTAATTAGCATAAATGCTCTTTTTGCTTCATTTGCTACAGCAATGCTTTACAGCAAAGCCACAAGTAATGGTTCTTCAGAGAGTTAATACCCTGCCCACCTGGAAATGGCAGCAGGGTTTAGATTCACTTCCCCCACTCTCCTCCCCCCTTCCCCCCCAAAATTAACAGGCATTAAGAACTCACTACTCACATTTTGCAATAAATATGTTGATAGCATTAAATAGGAGGCTAAAACTGTCCTACAAGGGTTGCAACAGCTCCAGGTGCACAGTGTAAGCAAAGCACTATGTGCCCCAATCTCTTCAGTTCTGCCAGCAGGAAGCCAGCACTGAGGGCTGACCCCCACAGCCACACATCTTTGGTTTACTCTGGTAAGAGCCAGGTATATCTAATTGCTTCCAAAAGGGGTACACACTGAGAGTTTTATTTTATTTTCAGAACTGCAGTGTATGTACAAATATAATGATTTTATTCAGGCTTCTCAGAAAAGACCTTTAAGCACATTTCTAACTACTTTCTAAGTTACCACTCAGTGAAATATGCTGGGTGAGATGGAAAACACAGGGAGATCACAGCTGGAATGCATTTTATGTCATCACAGCAACAGTTTACTAAACACTGCTGAAACAGGTGTGCAGCTGGGTATTTTTAGGCAGGATTGGATGGTTGGCTGACCCAAGCATGGCTATTCCTACTTAAATGATCATAAAACTGTGTAATTTTTCTTATATATCTATTCTTGCAGGGCACTTGCCCTCTTGCTCACAGACTACACGTTAGGTTGTTACTTGGTACTTTTGGCACGGGATACTTTCTGCAATGCTTCCACAACAATTTCCTTAGAACATGTATATTTTAATACAGAGTTACAATCACGTCAAAAAAGGTGAGGAAAAGGATCCTCAACTGAGTATACAAGCTACCTGTAGCCAACACAAGTATGTTTGCAGGACAGAATCTTAATTCCTCAGAGGTTAAAGCAGTACCTAAAGGTTTGTTTCTCCCAAGCCCACCTTAGTGTGCTAGTCTGAATGCACCAAGAGAAAATCAGGAAAGGTAATAATTCCCCCCACCCCCCAAATACTCAGTCACACTCTGACAGTCTGTTGGTTTTATACAGATATAATGTCTACCTCTCACCACAACTCTGTAATGATATTTTAAAGAAAGCTGGGTAGATTCCTACCTTTGTCTTCATTATATACATGGGCCAAATTAATTTAACCTGAGTGCAAAGTGAAGAAAAGACCTCTAAAATATATAGTGTCCTTTACAGGACAAGTAAAGCAGCATAGAAAGGCAGATGCTTTCAACAAACTGCCTACAGACCAGACAGTTCTGGCATGTATGAAGAAACATACCTCAGTCTCTGATAGAGCTTAGTATGCTTTTGCCTACTGCTCACCCAATTTCCCAGGAATGATTCATCCCAAACTCAGATATGACCTATTGAGGAAAAACGAATGCCTTTGGGATATAGCTTTTCACATTTGACAACCCTGTAAAGGGGAATACCACTTATTTACATATACTCCTTCCTCACAAATCCTGATGCAAAGATTAGATAGCCTTCTGCTTTCCTCCTTTGCAACTTCCATGTTCCAGAATGGAATAGCTGATAAGACAATGTTAGCAATCATTTAAAAGTATTATTTTATTACATCAGTGACCAGAGAAGTTAGGTGCTTAGAGTTCTAGGCAAAATAAAGTTTTCCTACTAAAAATGTTCTGTTCAGTGACAGCTTTACATATCTGGAAAAAAAAAAAAAAAAAAAAAAAAAAAGAACAAAAACAAACACACACAAAGAGGGTTAAAGGTCAGCAAGACGGTTTCTTAAAAGCAACACAAAAAACTCTGCAGGCACACCAGTAACTAACTCCCCAGTGCATGCTTTCAAATACAAGACCACTCAGAACCTGAATAAAACACAATGAGCTGTTGGAGTTTAGCCTTGCCATCTAACATTAAAAGTTATACGATTCTTCGTCAACAATCATTATTTCCATGTTCTAGGAGATACAAGAATGCTCCAATTCCTAGTTGGAATAAATAATTTATACTACTCTGTAAATCTCTCTAACCTCTTTGCAGCATCACAATAACTATCATGAGACATCCCGCTCTCTTTCACATAGGAAGCCTAGAATATATGTGAGCTTTGATTCTCTAAAGCACATTTAAATTCAGAGGGGAGGGATAAGCCAGAGTGTGGCTGGGTTTACAATGTGACAGGCACCTCCACTCCAGGAAATTGCAGAGAATGTTTGACAGAAATTAATCAACCTTAAGCTGTTAACACAGTACTTTTGTGACTAGATTGCTCTCTTTCAGTCCAGCACTGAATCAGGTTTATGTCCCTAGCTTGGTCTAACGAATATGGGCTAACATACACTCCCAATTAAAGTGGAAAAGCCAACAGGAAAGAATATTGATTTTATTTTAACCCTTGCTCTAAACTATTTACAGAGGAATAACGCCATGCTCAACACACGCCCCAAACTTTGCCTTTGCCTTTTTAGATTCTACCCATCTAAATTAACGCACTGGGGACTGTGGCAGCTACACAATAGGGATCAGACCACACAAGCACATTTGACTTGTTTAGGATTTTTCACAGCCCTCTGCTTAAGGGCTTCCTCCTTTTCTCCTCTATTTTGTTGAGGAAAGAAATAAGTATCATGGGGTACTATGTGGAACAGGATTCTGCAGTATCTAGCTAAAGATTCCTGACTTTCCCTGCATTCACAACTCAAAATAAACATTGTCATTATTTTTTATTTGGTTTAGGCAACAAAGCTCATACCTTTTAACTGCTAAAGAGACTGAGAAAAAACATGCTTCAGATCAGTTTCCAAAAGACAGTAGAGCTGCTATAACATCACTTCAAAAGGTCTGGCTAACCTTTTGTGGCATTAGCTAAATTTGGATTTGCTCTTATGATTTAAGAACTTTTCAGTTTGATGTCTTTTCAACACTCCATTGGTAGAAATAAGCTGTTATAAAGACAAAGGCTGAATTTTTCAAAACTATACAGGAACCTGGACTCCATTTTTTAAAAACTTCTTACTCTCAGGAGCAAAATTCTCCCTGAAGTCAGGGGGAGCTGTAATTCATTTAGACACCTCTGGCTATCTTACAAACTCATTCAAATTAAAAGGAGTGAAATTTCATTTAAATCCATAAGGCTTTGTAATTTTCATACTAAAATATGACAAAGATCACTTATTTTCTCTGACATGAAGCTTCTTGATTGTGCTATGGTCAGTTTACAAATTGTGCCAAGAAACATAACCTAAGATGGCACAAATACTTAAAACTTCCAGTTTTTAAGTATTCAAACTGCTATTTATTTTGAGTAGCTTACTTGACCTTTTCATTATTTAGGAAGTGAAATACATATTTTATAATATTATTTCCATTAAAAAGTTTTAGGAAATGAAAGCATAAATTATGCCTGGTTTTGAAAAAGCTGTGTTTTTTTTAAAGGAAATTTGTCTGTTGGTCGTAGGCTCCAAGGAGACCCTCATGACCAATATTGCTGGGATTTCCTGTGCTGTTACCTGAAAAACAGTGTTGCAGCCTAGAAACTAGGACTTGTTCTTGTGGTTGTTCTTCAGAAGAAACAATAGTATCACCACAACTGGGGGAAAAATTGAAAAGTTTTTTTTTTTTTTTTTTTTTTTTTTTAATATTTTTAAGTCTTGTAAGTCCACTGTACAGGGGGAGAGTTGGTCAGGTTTTACAAAATATTATCATTCCATCTCCTTGTTGTTCTATTCAGCAAAAAAGTACTTAAACCCTTTTTTGGTACTTCAGTCTATATCCTAAAGCATGTTTCAAGCATGTTCACTGGGGTGTGGGACCTCTGAACATAGTGAATAGCTTACCCTAAAAATCTCTTTCATGTAAAAAATATACTTAGTACTATTGTCAGCTTAAAGCTTCTTCACAAAAACTCCAGTTTCTCTGCTGATACTGTTGGTGAAAGGTATGACTGCATATAAACAAAAGATAATTTAGCTGCAATGTAAATCCTAATTCATGGCCTATATGAAGATATTCTAGCAGTCTAGAAACACGTCAGAATATTAATACCTCCTAAATGACCTCATTGTTGGAGTTTCTGCAGCATTTTCTGTTTTATTTCTTCATTTCCACTAAGGTCCAATAGGAAGTATGTCAGCCTGAACAAGAATACAGTATGGCAATAGTCAATGAGATCTTGAGAGACAGACAGGAATCTTTTTCCCTTCTGTAGAATAAATGAAATGTGTTTTTTGCAACTCAGCTTATAATGGTATCAATGTCAACTCCCTCAATAATCTTCTCTTCACCATTTAATTCTGTTTTCTTCTTGATTCTTTTCTTTCTGCAACACCTGTAATTTACAGTCTTTCATTCCCGAAGCAAGAGTTCTTTGTCTGTCTCCCCTTTTCTGGCAGGTCTAGTATTAGAATCATAAGCAAATGGGAAGGATCATAATGACAACAACAGGCAGATGATTTATCATTAAGATTATATGCCAAGTCAAAACATGTAACAAAATGTACGACGCAATCTCTGTGTTAATGTTTTAGTGAGCTCAAATGTTACATTAGAAAAATTATGACAGGTGATAACTGACACTATTAGAAAGGTGATAAAGTTAACTGTTTAGAGGATGAGATTATACTTTAAAGGTTACAGAAGACAAAAAATGTGATTCACAGAAAACAACCAAGCTGCTTGAGACCAGTCAACACAACAGAATTCACCACAGCAATATTCACTAAAAAACAAGGAGTCCTACATCAGGTATTGTGGCAAGCAGACAGGTGAGACTGTGGTGGTTTTACCTTGCTAGGCAGGTGAACCGCTCTCTCATTCGCCTCCACAGAAGAGGGGAAGAATCATAGAATCATAAAGGTTGGAAGAGACCTTCAAGATCATCTGGTCCAACCATCACCGTACTACAAATGTCACCCACTAAACCATGTCCCTAAGTGCCAGGTCCAACCTTACCTTGAACATCCCTAGAAGAAGAAAAAGAAAGAAACAACTCATGGGTTGAGATAAGGATAATTTAATTAAATGAAAAATAATTAAGGGACAATTATTATTAATTAAATAATTTAACTAAAGGGAAAAGGAAAAAGGGGAAAAAAAAGGCAAAGGCTGTGTGGAAGCACAGAGGAAAGAAATTACTCTCTACTTCCCACCAATGAGCAATGCTTGACTACGTCCTTGAAGCAGGGCCTCAATGCGTGTAGCCATTTTTCAGGAGGACAGTCTCCTAAAAACCTGGCTGCTCCTTTTTGGTCTTTTAGGCTCAGATTTTCTTCATTTTTATTACTATCTTTACCTCTAAACACTGTACTCAATGCAAAATAAGAGAGGAAAATATATAGGTTAGACTTAAGTGTTAGGCATCTTTGTCTCTGAAAGTATACAGAGACCACCCCCCAAAAGGAAATCTTTTAATGCTTCAAATGGAGCTGAACCAACCAATACCTCCAAACATCCTGCACTGAATCTGAAGTGGGAAATGGGAAGCTTTCACCCCTGAATGTTATATTGCAGGTGTCTGGCCTTTATCCCCTGATTTTCTGGTAATTCCTGACAAAGGATTCATTGTTCTGTAAACCTAGCTAAATGAACACTTAACAAGTGAACAGCTGGAGAGTGTTTTCAGAAGCTTTACTTCAGAAAGATAATCGTCTTCACAAGAAAGAACAGAACACCAAGCAGAGTAATTGCAATGTACATGAATGATGCCATGTTCTGCTTCTTCAATTCTCTGAAGCCCAAGCTTATAGTTCTATCAAAGAAGTTACATTGTGAAGAGGAACATCTTACAGGCTTGAAAGCACCACGTTCGTAAGTCTAGCTCACCTCTCTAACATCAGACTATTACCAGATTCAAAACTTTATCCTCTGTGAGATTTATCAGATCCCTGGGAAGAGAAGAGTAAGCATTTCTCTTCCCCCCTCTGCAGCATAGTAAAATACTTTCCTAAGGTCACAGGGAAATTCCTCACCTAAACAGTAAGATGCCAATGCCCTAAGAGCTGTTAGCACTTGAGTCATTGCATGGCACACAAGCAGGATAGCTTCCAGAGGACTGCAATGTTTAATACAGTACTATCATCCTCAACAGGTACACAGGAACGCAACAGAAAAGATTAACAGAATTTCTGACTTTTTTCCTTCTTTTTTTTTTTTTCCTCCCTTTTAAATGAGGCTATGAAAATGAGACTGGCACTGAGCCAGTGATCTGAAGGGCTAGCCAGGAAAATCAGGCAACTGAATGGAGTAGAAGCCAGTGACAGTTGTGCTCATGTTCAGCCTTCAGTTTGCAAAGCCAAGTGGCTCGAGCCCCTTATGGCCTTTAGAGGCAGAAAGGAGTGTGAGATAATCCTTCCCTGTATTTATTGGACATTGGTTTCACTCCATTCTAGACCTAGATTGCATTTCAGGACATCAACAGTGTGTAGAGGGCCACATTTGAGCTTCGGTCTCCACACTGTATTGTAGTATAAATGGCCTCCTGGGCTTGTGGAAATGGTGCATGGTACGATCACCACGCAGAATATATTTTAAGAAAGAAAGAAAAGGCCTGATAGTTAATAGTGATCTGAAAACAGAACAGAGAAGGGTAGTTAATTGATTTAATTTTCAGCTACCTTAAAAATAATTAACTTAAAATTGAACATCATATAACCCACAAACATAAGTGATGCAACTTATTTCTGGGACTCTAAAATGTTTCTGCTCAATAAAGCAAGGCTGATATGACTCATTTCTCTAACACATAGTATTTCATCCTTTTTGCTACTTTGATTTCAAGTACTGTTATTTTGGTATTTGGTGCTCACTACCCAGCTTAATATAAAGTCAAACTCCAGAAATATGGTTGAACCCATCAACCTTCTTGTTTTTATTTTTCTTAATATCTGAATTGAAAATTAATTAAATTCTGATTATATTAATTTAATGGTTTCATAAAAGGGGATTAATTGTTTTTCAGATTAAACTCCACTGAACTCATCTGCTGCCACATCATCAAGGCTTCAAGAGTTCACAAAAGCAGCTGACACGGTCCTTTGTAAACAATAGCTGTTCATAATAAGACCACATTAAGCTATTTCCCTAAATTAAGAAGCATGAAATAGTTTTAATGATAAAAGTTACAATTTAAACAAAAACTGTAATGCCAGCAGTTTCTCTATCAGGGATCTCTTTCATCTAGTTTCTGTTCCTACAGTCTATCTACCATATTAAGGAGAATTCTGATGTTCAAGAGATGCAATATGAAAATGCAAGGCTTAGTAGAAATTAAGACAGAATTAAAAAAAAAAAGTTGCTATCCTAAAAAAATAGATTGCAGGGAACTAGCTCTCAAAAGCAGTTGCAATACAGCATTCTAGTGATGAAATAAATTCAAGATAAACAGAATATAAAACAATTGCAATCACCGCCATTTATTCTTTTTAAAAAAATGTTTTGTTTTTAACCTCTATTCACTGATAAAACAGCTTTAATAAAAAAAGAACAGTGAATCAAGGGTTGAGGCTGGCTACATAGCATCAAACATTTAATTGTAGCAATACTGTAAAATATATCTATATTGCAGTGACTGTATAAATGTATCCACAACACATAAAAGTCATTATTAGAAACAAAAATCTGTGAGAGCACACACAAACGTGTGATACTTCTGTGATGGGTGGGTTGCTTGTGCATCTGCTGCAAAGCTTGCTGAGACTAGTCCCCATTTTGTCGTGATTCCCCTGCTTTCTTACTAAAATCCTTTTATTTATTTGTTAATCAGTGATGAGAAGGACACAAATTAAAAGACAATATTTATTCTCAAGAGTTTACAAACTAAAAAGCTAACTAAACTTAAGTTATTGGAATGAAAATCCATAAAAAACAATTAGTATAGTTGTTAAATACTAAAAGCTCTACATTCTTCATGTATTATGAATGGTTTTGAAGCACTTTTCATCGGGGGCAGTAATCATCAGAATCTCATTACTCAGGCAGTCACCATCCTGATTGCTATCATCCAACAATTTACTAAATCAGAAATTAACATTTAGTGAACCACTACCATGTAAGTGGGAACCCTCAGGGAAAATACCCATATTTACAATATACAGAAGATATTTTTCTTGTATAAAATATGCAATGTTTCTGAGCCATGGGTTTATAATGCATTACAATTTATAACCAATTGGGTTGGATGGCAGCTGCCAGAAAAATTAGACAGTTGCATAATCATAAGGAAAATCTAATCAGCTCCCCAACTAATATGAAGTAATTTCAGGAAGAGTTTAAGAAAAAAAATGTAAAGGATAAGATATCATAACAGAACAGTAAGTAAAAAGATCAGAGAAGACCGATGGTATCCTGATCTGAATCTGAAAGATTCTGCCTTCAGAGAGTGGTTTACAGGGTTTTCCCACTGCACCAGGGATTACTTGCTGCTGTCCTTACTAGGCAAGGCTTACGCTTATCTCTTTTTAAGTCGCTCAGTTTTCTGCTATACTTTAGAGCTCTAACTGCTCTGCAACTGTTTTCCTTCTAAAAGTGACTTAGTGCAACATCCAGCTAGCCCTTACTCAGCAGTCTTCCAGGGTAATTTTCCTTTTCTGGCACCCATCACCACTTACATGTGTTTCAACTCTGTTAAGAAAATAGATACTGAAGTAAATGTACAATATCACTTAAGAAGTTATCTAATCAAATGCAGTTATGCAAATGCCATTCTCTGAAGTCAACATAATTTGAATAATAGGTCCTAACTGCCAAGTTAAGGACAACATCCATGTTACAAAGCCTGTAGTCTACAGTCTCATTACTGCCCATCATAGAATACAAAACCTAGCTACTTGCCAGATTGACAGAATCAGACATTTCTCTGTTACTCACCAAATCTCAGGACACATACAAAAGAGGTTAGTCTCATCCACTATCAGTGAAGAGCTTTTCAAAAACACCAAATTTTAACTTACACCTTGAACCAAACCAGACATCAACAGTTTTCAGTTTCCAAAGGAGCTGACTGAAATGCAGACTGATACTGGGAGAAAGATTTCAAAATTATCGTGTCCTAGAAATTTAGGAAGACGTTTCTCCATATTGTCTGACTTATTCACTGACAAATTCAGCTTATCTGATCAAAGTTGTAAAATTTGATCCATTTTGTCATCAAATGATGGACAGTATGAGGACTAAGGCAGCAGACACACTCTAGTCCTTGCTCAAATTAAGAGAGAATAAAGGATAGCTTGGAATTCAGGTAGACACATAAATGCCCTAATGTCAGGTTAAATTCTGTGACACCCTTATCAGCAGAAATCCCTGTATTTACATGAAGCAACATTTTAAATTGTTTAATAAGGAAAAATACACTGAAGTTTTCTGTGCTTTCTCTGCAATAACACTTCATAAAATAATTCTCATGGATTGCCTTTTCTGTGCTTACGGACAGTGCTATAACCCAGTGCCTTCTTTTTGAAAGAACTACTATTCTACCCCTCAGAGGAAAACCATTCATAGCCTAAACAAAATGTGGAGATGCGGTGGACCACCAAATACAGCATCTTTCAAATAGGATACCAAGAAGTTTCCACAGCTGAAAGACATAAAAATAAAGATGTTTTAAAATTCTGACACTTCAAAAATCAGCCCGGTGAAGCTGATATGCTCAGTTACACAAGGCACTAAGAGAATGTCACACCGATGTTTTGTTCTGCCAGAAGTCCTCCTCTGAATACCTTTAAAAACAGCTTTTTCATATGTAACGTTCCTCAGGAAAATTATTTAAAACGTGTGAAGGCTTGGACCTACACATCAAATCACACTGAATACTTTGAGTGGCTCCGTGTGCATAGGAGCATCTAATAACGGGCAAGGCTAGGAGTAACTCAAGTTCAAATAATCAAAAGCTCCTAATGAATCACTGGTTTACATGAGAGACAGCATAGGAATTTGATAATTTACCATCCTGAAATCAGAGCTGATTTCCAATCATACGCAAGTTAGATAAGTTCTATGGCAAGAATGAGCAATATTATCTCCATGATCCATTTCAGCAGAATGTCTGCTGCTCTTTCAGGACATGATCCGTACACACCTCTCAGTGAGGTTTCTAATTAAATAAAGATTGATGTAATCAAGAATGCCTGATTGGCCATGTTTGCTTGTTTCCCAAAAGAGAAAAATTTCCACTATTACAGGTAAGAGAGTCTGATGTGATTTTGGGGGGTCAGCTTGATGTTCTGCATTAGCGCTAAGAGACGCAAGACTATATGGAAACTTTGTCATTTCTAGAGAGCATTTTATTCTGTGAACAATTCATTAAATTGAAGAACTACTTATATTAGGTTGTATTCATCAATGAGAATAACAACCTACAGTGGTGCTACTCATAATGGTAGTGGTAATTCTGTCCTGTTTTTGACTTCCCTACTCTCACAACTTTATTTAAAATTAAAATTTGAAGGAGGAATTGTGTTGCTGTTTGCCCAGAGCTCAAGCAGCCGAGCAATTCCTAGTTTATGTAGCTGTCGAAACAATACTTAACCTGAAAGAATAATATAAAAAGTTGAACGTATTGGGTTTTATTTTCCAACAACATACCATTTTTATAGGTTAGTAGCAGATTATCTTAATCCATTTGTGACCACATATGCAATCAGAGTATCTTTTTATTGCAAATGCAAGTACTTCAGACATTTTTACAACAAAAACAGTTACAAAATCAAAACCTTTATTTAACTGGAAGGGGGAAAATGATTTTTCTATGGGTGCAGGAAACTTCCTCACCTAGAATTATTCTTACTAGGTATGACAAATTCATCAATAGTAGGTCCAGACCTGCAGGGTTGCAACTAAATGCAGCAACCTAAAAAATTATTTTCACATCACTAAAACATATCTAGAGTGTGTTCATATCAATATTGCAGCTTTTGTTTCTTAAAAGAAGGCACAGCTCACCATCTTTATTTCATACCAAGAGGCGCTTATTACTGAGTACTGACCAAGTAGATATATAATGCTTATTTTTTCACATCTCATTCATATACTCATGTATGAATACTCAGTGATATTGATTACTTAATGAAAGCACTTATGTGAATGTTCAGAACTATCCTACAGAGTCAAGAGCCTTAAATATACATAATTTCATGAGAATGTATTTATTTGTAAATCCATCTATATTACTTTGTATATTCAATAAGTAAAGCTAAGATTATGAACCAGTAATGCCAAAATTGCTACATCAAATTTATAACAAGAATGAATATACATATTTAAAAAAAATCCTTCCTGCAAATGTTTTATTAAGCAAATAATCATACGAAGAGCAAATGCTAAGAATACCCACAGAATCAAGTTCAAGTTAAGTTGAACTTATTTCATTCTGTATGCTTAAGAAGGTGAAGTTCAGACTATATACAGGTATAGACTGTTGACTTTTTATGTTGCTTTTCTTTAAGAAGTCCTAAACCACAAACACACATATTAGTACCACCTACATTTAATGATTCTTTTCTTCAGTACATTTCAAGCAGTAACTAACTCGACCTTGCCAAAGCTCTAAAACTTCTAAAAAAAACTTCCAAAGCTTCTAAAACTAGGAAATTACAACGATTTAAGTACAAAAATGAAGAAATAAGTATATTAGGCTTGATTTTTATTTTTATCTTTAATTCTAGCAAACTGATTCCAATCTATTCCGAATATTTATATACATGCACAAGTTTAAAGATATGGAGCAATCAGCCTACAATAAAGTAGAGATATGAGATGTCTGTAGTTTCAACTAAGATACTGAAAAAAAATTAAAAAAAAAAAGAAGAAAAAATGGATGTTTAAAGCTTCTATTCTGCTTTAAGGCTTTCATTTTTTTATATATCAACCATTTATTTCTAGCATCATTGAATTTATTAAGGATATTCATATCCCACTCCTTATTTAAAGTAAGAATAAAGCTTAATCATACTGCACTTTGATTAATATTTTTCAGGCTTTATTCTGTTGATTATTGTTTTCATATTTTGGCAGCTTGACAAATATTGCCGTGTATATTTAAGGAAAAAAATGAACTAAATGATTTTTTTTCCCTTCTAGAACTAATTATGGTTATATGCTTGCTCCCTGCAAATCTTAGCCATAAATGGAAACACTGCATTTATCAAAAAATAAAAATAAAGTTGGGCACTAGGAATTGTAAAATTAAATATTTAGATATCGTAGTAGAATGAATAAGATGTTAGCTCTGTCTTTTAATAATAAGTAATATCTATCAAAAGTGCATTTGATAGTACAGCTCTTTTTTTTTTCTCCTAATGTGAAAAAAGCTGAGAAACAACAACAACAAAAAAATCCTAGAATATTACTAAGTTGAAAACCACGTATAATTCAGCACCTAAATTGATTTTTAATTTTTATAATGTCTGGCAAAGTATTTTATGGTTCTGAATACTAAGGGAGATAAAGAACATTACAAACAAAATCATTGCTTTTATGTACAGACAGAAAGGACACAATAGTTGACAGAAACCAGTTCTTTGAATCAGTGGTAGGAACAGAAACACTGTTCCTGGTAGGAATAGAAACACCTTGAACACTAGAGATTTGCATCTAAGTCTACAGGATTGGTCAAGGAAAGAAAAAAAAAAAAAAAAGTGAGAAATTCAGGAAACGTTTGACCGCAAAAGGGAACACAGAGCCCCTTTAAGACTTTAAATAGAGGAAGAATTGAAACAAGGTGCCACCCACCAGTAGATCTTGCTACATTTTCCTACCTTATTCCAGTGAACTACCTTATAACTATATATATATATACACACATATATTTCTTTCTGTAAAGTAGTTGTGAATGCCTCTTACACGGCCTCATTTTTCAGAAGTCAGTTGTCTCTAGTAAAATAACATTTTCTCTCATACCAAGGACAAAGGGGATACTCAGTCTGAAAGCTGTAAGGGATAATATTCCAAAAATGCTGCCATGAGGCTTGGTAGGAGAACTAGCACAAAAACACCCAAATAAAATGCTTTACAGTTGGTATCAACACCAAGAAAGAATCCTGCAGAAAGAACCAAGACTGACATTGCATTCACACTGTGAAAACACAGCATTTCTTTGGCGCTGTAATAAAGATGCCCTTCTTACAGTTGGTTATTCTGTAACATCAGTCAAACCACCACAGAACTATCCTAGTATATTTATCAAGGACTATTCTATTCATGAGTAACCCTACACAATAAATTACTGCTTAATACGGCCTAACAGGTCTACCAGAATCTGTAATTAAAAAAAAAAAAAAAAAAGTTAAAACTTCGTTATGGGAGGTATATATACTTTCTTCTCCCCTGTCCTCCCAAATTTCATAACTTTGAATACGTGCTTGTTCTCAGTTCCTTACTTACTTTTGTACTGGAGTCATTCATTTATACCCAAAGCCATTCTTGAACAGACACGACAAGTCTTTAGCAGCAGCAACAGATCTCTCTCATTTTTTTTCAGTGACCTAGGCCTTTTGTGAGGTGTCTGGTGTCCAAGCTAACATACTTCTGCATATTGTCTCTCTGGGAAGACTTGTGTTCTATCTTTTGCAGTTTAGCCTGCAGATGAGTGTGCTAAGTTCAAAATTTGTTAAACCTCACTACGTACCAGCAATGAACTACAAAACCAGGGTACCTACTTGAATTAACAGCATCCAAGATCTCCGTGCCACATGGGTGCCATTGATCTTGACGCAAATCCCAACCCAGACTCTCTTGGATATTACCGCTGGTTTCAGCAGATGGTTACCCATTCAGAAGAATCAGTCATGGTGTTAACAGAGAAGAAAATAGCACTGAGTTTGCAAAGAACATATTTATTTCTCTTTTACTACTACTTTTGCTCATTCTCAGTTGCATTGGAGGTACTATTCTCTTATCAGTGATAAAGATTAGCTGTTTTGATGCAGCAGTAGATTTATTTTGCTATCACTGGATTTTATTTGATATTCCATTTTTCAGTTGTTCAAGTGCCAGCAATTAGAAGATAAGGCCCGTCAGGAAAGGACCCACATTTGCTGAGCACAGGAAGAAGGTTATGCATTAGAAATATACCATTTTTACAGAGGAGGCTGGAAAAAAGACAAGGTACTGCTGTCTGCATTTCACTAGAAGAAATGACAACTAGATCCAGGGCTTGGGTTCTTATTATCAGAGCAGTAGGTTCAAATACCTCTTTAATATTTTATTTTGTATGTATAATTTTAAAGCTATCACCCTTTTTGATATTTGCAGAGGTAACAGTCATCTATTTGCAGCAATAACAGAGCCACGACCATAAAACAGAAGATGCAGTGCTCTTCCAGCAAAACTGGAGAGGCAGGGGATGCAGTTGGGATTTTTTCTCCAATTAAATTTTTAGTTTATAATTCTCTGTAGTAGTTTGGTTGGTCAGATTTCTCCAACAGCACTATTTTGTGCAATACTCCCCTTAACCAAAAGTGAGCACTGACATTTTATTTTATTTTTTAAACTTGTTAATGTTCTAAAACAAAATCTGTTCTGTCCCAGAAGAAAGAATTAAAATCTGATTTCCCGGGTCCTGTGGGCTCTATTTCCTCTAAAGGACAGTTACACATACATACCCTGGGTCAAAGAAGAAATTACAAGAATTTATAATTTTTAGATGAGAGCAAGGTAAAATGAGCATATGACAAAACTGGCTGACGGGTGAGTTGTGAGGTATGAAAATAAGCAAGCAGATCATGGCCTTCCTTAGTCAATTCAAGTTTTTGTTGACAACTAATGGGAAGAGAGGGAAGGCCCTCCTCTTTCACTCCTTTTCTAGGTTGTTTCCATTGTCATCAGCAAAAAAGCATGTAATGCCTTAAGTGCAGAATACTAAAATATTAATTTCTTTGCCCTAGTTTCATGCTCTGTGCACCGTCCTGAAGTGTGATAAGTTACTTGTTTTGGTAGTCTGATAAAACTTGATTGATTCTGATCAGTTCAAACCTCTTAAAAAGCCTATTTTTACTCAAGTATAAACTTAAAAGCAAGCACAACAAAGGTGTAAAAAAAAAAAAAAGGTTTCATAAGTTATATTGAATGGTAGCATATGAAGACTACTTCAGAGTAAGCATTACGAATAGAAGCATTCACAAAACTACCTGAAACATGCAACATCTATTTCGTTTTGTGTATTCAGACTTCTGCTTTATAAAGTTTACCTACTGACTTATCAACCTGAAAAAATAATTAAAAATTAAGATTAAAAATAATTAAATTAAATATATGTATATAATATATATTATATATATTACATAAATATATAAATATATAAAAATATATAATAAATTAATAAAATTAATGAAAAGTTAAGCACAGTTTTTCAGCGCCTTAAATTATTTCCCATTCCTTTTGGGAACAATGACTCAGTTTTCACTTATTTATTCAAAGCTAGACTTTCATTCATAAAGCTGTTTTCACTTCTCTTCTGTTTGGATTTTTGCACCTTTATTATAGGAATATCTTCAAATTCTCACATTTTCATAATAAAATTAAGCCAAAATGATTTAAAAAGTTACGATTTATTTATGATTTAGGCTTATCATTTAAAGACAAGTCGATAACCAAGATAACTTTTGTATGTCACACCACACTGAATAAACAGATTATACACAGACTGTAGGAGAACACTAATTATAACCTTTCTGCTGTGCTTTCACATGCAATGTAAAAACTACTGTTTCCAGTAAACAGTAAGCAGTGTTTTCCTACTTGTATCTTGTACATTGAAGCATAAGACTATTTCATTTTCTACACTATTTTCAACACTTACATCAGCTGAGTGTTCAGCCCCATGCCCAACAGCCCTCGGTGACAACAGCAGACTGCCATGCATGGTATATTCTATAGCAGCTCACCCCTAAAGGGGCTGGACCAAGATCACCAAAACATTTTATAAAGGGCATTGAAAAGCTGACAGATGGCAACAGATGAGCCAAATGTGATTTGAAGAGAGACTTTTTAATCAAAAATTTTATACAAAGCTTAGAGGGCTTATTCTTTTTTTACCACATATGATTCTGCCTTTCATGATGCTGCTCCTAGTAAGGAATTCCAAACAACAGCCAGTTTCCACAAATAAGTCCAGCACTGTGCTTGCATAAATGGGCAAACATCCATGGAAGCCAACAGAGCTGCAAAATTTTCCCCTTTGGCCTACGTATACTCTACCGAGACACCACAGGAGTGAAGCATCAGGTAAAGGGCCCATCCAAAGCACAGTCCCCACCCCCCAGCCCCACTTCAGTGCCGATTGGGATGTAGAAGTTTTGTTCTCCTAAATATAGAGTTCTTGTCCAAAAGCACCTGGAAGTTGATGTTGATTTACTGTCACCATTTCAACTCTAGCATGCTCACTAATTACAGTGTTATTTTTCATGTAATTTCTGTACTCTAGACTCCTCATCAAATACGTTAACTGTTCTTGTCTTCATTCATAACTTTTTTCATTAGGGCACCTGGAACATCTCCAAGGCAAGCATCTCAGTAAGGAGCTTAAACCTTGTCAGAAATATCCATTAAATTTGTCAGATGTACTAACAAATCAATCAGCCAACCAATAAGCCTCTCAAATATTTTATTTTTAGCAGCTGGTTAAAGAGGGATCTACCCTGACTTTATTACAAAAGAACACCTAAGCCTAAAATATTGTGGTTTTTAGTTGTATCTACTACTTCAGAATAACATGCACTTACATGTCTTTATAATGTGATAGAGATAAATTTAAATGTCTAAATTACATTTATTTAAATAAATTTAAGGAATTAAAATTTATTTAAAATAATGAACTAAATTGTAAAAGCAACTCTTACTGAGATGATTTCTATAATAGGCTGGTTATTGCTCCCATTCATCTATCCAAAATATTTCTCCTGTTTTGAAGCTAATATAAAAAAGAAAATTATATATATTAGGATTTGTTTTAAATGAGTTAAAAATAAGAAATTGAAAATTCAATTCCCTCACATATTCAAAGATAATATAAAACTGTTTTTCAGTAGGCATATCACCATGTTACTTTCATGCCAATAAGCTAGAGCTACACTCAATCAAGTAGCTAAAAACTAATTGCTTTGCAGAACTAGTTATTTTTCCTCTCAATCCATGTATTATTTTCTAATCTAAACATACAAGATAATGTTAAAAGTGAAGGAAACTAACCTATGATCTGAATTACTATATTACCACGATAGTATAATATGTGTGTGTGTGTGTATGTATTCAAAATGCATATGCAGGTTTAATTTTGTCCAAAGGAGAAAAAGAGAAATTTTAAAAATTATGTGCGTCATAAACGTGTGCAATATACCTACCTATATTTTATTTATGCATGCTTTCATGGGTTTCCAGTACAAAGAGAATGTCCCCCAAGTTCAGTGTCATGGAAGTGCATAAAAAAGTCAAACCAATTTACAATCCATTAGACTGAAACAAGGAGACATCAAGAGAGAGATCAACTATGCAAAGAAATGGATTAGGGCATCAAGAAGATGACTGAAAGCTGCATAAATAGTAGTGTATTGAAATGATGTGAAATTGCCAACCACTAGCATCTCCTCCTAAATTACACTCAGCTGAGTTAATTAGCTGGGCAGCTCTTGTGTTTGATATCACAGCAGGAGCAGATGGCAACAAGGGCTCTGCAGCACCAGTGATGTGGCTGAGTGTAAAAGACTGCAGAAGACTAACACTAATGATATATTCACCAAATTTCTGTTTGACCCTCCCCCTCATGATGAAGGTGGCAACCAAAAATAAAAGCTAAAACTTGTATAATTGGGAGCAGAATTAGGACAACATAAAGCACTTCAAAAGAGCCTCCTGGCTAGTACTCCACAGACATCTTTCCTGTCTGAAAGATGTCTGTGATGTGATTGTAAGGTATCATTCCTTATTCCAACCTACGTCCTTATTTTACCAGATTATCATAAATTCTTGTTTAACAGAACCTACATTATTGCTTTTTATTACATTATTGCTTGTGCAGCAATGCCAAAGAAAAAAGGTATTTCCATTTTGTATGCAGTTAACCCTTACTCTTTATAGAAAATGACTTTGTAATAAGAAACAAGATGTACAGAAAACTTGCTTAGATGTTGCTTTCTAACTTCTACATTCTTCACACAAAACACTTTTGCCTCTACCTGTCTTGCATAAGAGTCTTTCAAGTAAACCAACAGAATACTTTCAATATGAATAGCTGCTGACTCCAAGCAGCAAAAACATATATTTGTGCTAAGCATTTGTGTTTATCCCTGCTTAATTACTTCCAAGGTATTTCTGAAACCCTGTTTGACTCTCACAAATTTTCATCAAGATGTAATTAAGTGTTCCATGCAGGTTAACTAGATAAGATATAGAGAGAACTATAAAATAAGAACTTATAAGGTAAGAGCTATATATGACCAAGCATTGTAATTCTGAATAATCTCTTCCGTTGCCAAGAACAGTCTAGCAGATATAAATCTTCCTGGTGGCATAATCAGGCTTGCTGTAATCCTACTGCATTTCATTTATTTCTAATGGCACAGTATTAATGCCATGTTTTACTTGCTCAGAATAGCAACAATGGTACATAATAAACAACCAAGTGACTAACTGGGTAAATATATTCTAAATTTCCTGTCCACTACAGGGTGAATAGGTATATTGTGCATTGAACCAATTATTGGCACAAAATAAACTGTAAAGAAAAATCTCCATCTATTTTCTTTGAAGGGCAAACAAGAAGCACATAGAAGAGAGCTGAGGCTTATGTTCAGCGGTAAGCACGTCTTAGAATACAATAAATACATTCTTGCAAAAAGAATTTAAGAGCTACAGAATCAAGCAAGGAATGCATCAAGGCTCAGGAACATTTGATGACTTGTCAGTACTGCAATAATTATCAATTACAAGAGAATTGCCACATCCGCGTCAATTGTGAATAATAAAAAAATTTTCTCCCGTACCTTAAAGTATTCTGAAAATAATTTAATTTTAAGTTGATTATATTTTAATTTTAGAAATAATTCAGATTTTTTTTGATTCCATTCCTCTTACTACTCCATGTAAATTCTCTTACCAGTTTTATGTAGTTAGATAGCAGTTGCTAGTTCATGAAAACATAATCTTCATTCAAATAAATTCCCCAAATTCCCAATACATCCACAACCAAAGGGGATCTTAAATCCAGTCCAGTTTCTTCTGAGAAATGGTGAGTATTTAGGTCATTTAATTTTAGGTATCACATCAGAGAAGCTGTGAGGAGCTTGCTTTCCCCACCCAGTGAATGGAACTCTCTCCAACACCCCACTGCTCAAAAACTGGTTAAGTTCCAGCTCAGGAATTGTCCTCCCTACATCACCTTTTAGTCTGAGAAACAAGAGTCATGCTGATGTCAGCGAATATATTTTAAATGACATAACAATTTGATCCATTTAATACAGATGCATCCATCTTCATTTATATGGAGAAGTTGATCCCAAATCATAAAGCAAAATTTCCACGCACTAGCCTATTGCCACTGACAAGGAACCCAAGCAGTGAAGACTAAGAGACTCTCCTGGTATCTGGGATAAGGTTAGGTATTTCTAATTGTGGGGTTCTTTTGGCTTTGAATTGTTTCTTCAATTAAAAATGTCTTAGATTTGGTATTAAATTAATATTGCTAGCCTGTGTACAGCTACAAATCTGTCTGGATTTTTGACACAAGGCTAGTCAGAGGCTAATCTCAGCAGCTCTGGAAACTAGCATCTTACAATTCTAGTGAAAAGCTTTTTTTTTTTTTTTTTTGGCCTTTCTGCTTTTAATTGCAAAACAGATCAAGTCATAGTCCCAGCAGCAAGATTGTCAGCGTTGGCTCCTTCGTTGCTGTTTGTTTTGTGGTGCTCTGGTTTGTTGTATTTTTTAAACTTTTGCTCTTCTGCCACTTCATAATCTATAATTTCTGAAGATCAAAGGAATATGAAAAAGCCAGAAGGGAGAATATGTGCAGTAAAAAGTCCATTATATCCGGTAATAAAATCTTTCTTACCAAAGCTGTTTAAAATTAAAAGTAAATGAGTATATTGCAATTAACCTGAAACAAACACAGATGTCCAACAGCATGACAAGTTTGAATCCCTACCAATCTCTTTCATAATCTCACCTCTAAAAATTCGTTCACAAGAACAACTAACAAGAAAATTAAATCTCACTGAGAATTGAAAGCCCTAAATGAATCAAAGGCAAACAATGCAGCTTCTTCCTAAAGTAGCATTAAACTATTTAAAGACTGTAATTTAAATATTTTAGCAAGTATAACTGTATTATACATGCAGATATCATAAGTTGTCACATTTAAAAATAGCAAGAGAGGTCTGATATTAGCGTCTACTTATTTTTGATGTACTAAAAAAAAACACACTGAGATAATGACAAAAAAAAGTACTTAGCCGATATTCACTGTCAAGGTTCACAAGGGACATCTGGCCTTTCATGACTATTATGTGATTACAGTCAACACAGAACAAGGTAATGCAATCTGGATATGAACCATTGCCAAGGTGTTCACTCAATACAATCTGGACATTTTGCCGTAAGAGAGAACTGTAAGAGCCAGTTTGCTGTCAACTGTCCTCAATGTACTTTCTTCTGAATTTTATACGAGTCCAAGACACACAAAGGGCATTTATGGCTCAGTCATAAAGAAGTTAAATAATTGTCATTAGGGATTATTTTTTTTTAACATACTTTTTAGGCCTCCATTTTTGTGTGTATTCAATGTAGCCATACTAGTTAAGAGTAAAAAGAACAGTTTACACACAAAGCTATGGCTCCTTTTTAATAGTATGTTATTTTGAAATAAAATTATCATTTCAAAACAAAGAAAGACTTACACAATATAGTGAAGCTTGTTGCCCTCCTCTATGACTAAGCTAAGAATCAACTATAACGTAAAGAACATTGCTAGCTGCCTTCAGCCAGGTCACTTTTATACAGATCTTCTGTTTCCTTTCCCTCACCAAGTGGCCTTGTCATTGCCAACACAGACATCCTCTCCGAATCCAAAGAAAGTGAGCACCCTGAGTTTTCAATAAAATGCTACCACAAGCTTAAGTGTCCTCCCAAAGCCTGTCTAGCAATTTCATTTCTGAAAAAAGAAAGTAAAATAAAGTAAAAAACATCTAACATCATAGAATCATAGGACAATTCAGGCAGGAGGGTACTCAGAGGTCTCCAGGCCAATATCCTGCTCAAGCAGGAGCAGCTAGGAGGTCAGGTCAGACCAGGTCACTTAAGGCTCTATGGAGCGTTGAATGTCTATCAAGATGGAGGTGCTCCAATGCCTGACTGTCCTCCTGGTGAAAAAGTTCTGCCTTACGTCCATTACAAACCTTTCTAGCTTCAATTTGTTGTCTTTCCTTCTCCCACCATAAAGAGCCCAGCTCCATCTTCTCAGCCTCCTCCTAAACAGGTGCTGGGGGGCTACTGCTATCTTCCCACAAAGCCGTCTATTCTGCAGGCTGAACAAACTCCATTCGCTCAGTTTCTCCTCATGGGAAAGTGCTCCAGCCTCCTGACCAGCATCATTACGATGACTTCCGTATAAAAGCAGACCAATTGCTTCTGTACATTTATATTTAACTTCTCTTTTTCAAATTAGTACAAAATTTTTGGTTATGATTGCCATGATTCAACTTTCATTTTGCCTCTGTTCCTTTAAATTCATGGGTTTTTTTTGTTTGTTTGTTTTTTTACTAAGTTTGCATAGTGCAGTTACACAGTTGCCTTTATCCAGGAAAAGTGGAATAAACAGAATAGTCTACAAGGAAAAAGCCTCAAAGTACAAAAGCAGAAAAAGAGAAAAGCAAACCTCACCTCAAGACTCCAGTTATCTACTACATTTTGCTTGCAAACTACCTGCATTAAATGTGTATCTATTTTGTGTACCATAACACCTAATGAGACAAGATTTAAATTTTTTTTTTGAAACCAATTTGAACAGTCTTTTATGTGGATAGTAAATTCATGATGCACCACAAAAAAATAATAGGAGCCAACCATTTAAGAGAAAAAGGCAGCTTACACCTCCTTTCTGCCAAGGTCCTTCTCATACCCAGCACAAGAAACATAAAGGTGACTGCAACAGCTGAAATAAGGATCCCAACAAGCGAGCAGATCAGCTGTATTTTACCATTGTTAGTATTTCCACATGCTGTGGCCATCCACCCTCTCTGAATTAGCAGGTATCTGCTAATATAGGCAATTTATTTTTTTGAAGTCTCTTGAGCCCTCCTATAACAAAATTACAGAAACATGAAAAACTAGGTTTTATAGTAGTAGCCCCATTGTTCTTAATATGTGTTCTTAAAAAGAACAGCAAATTCTTGCAATATTGCCGTCAGCTTCTTGCTGTCTCCCTGTATCTCAGTGGGATCAGTACCCTTCACAACATCCCAGTGACACTTCCCTATGCATTTAACATGAGAAGAAAATACCTTGAAGACACTTTTTTGTTTCTTTACATCATGAGCTGTGTTTTCATAGTAAATAAATCTGTTCTACCTCTTTATATTAAATCTATAACAGCCAAGAGTAGATAGAAAACTACTCTATGAGCTTATCTAATTTATTCCATGTTTTCAGTAAAAACAAATGAACAATACAAACAAACACACACATAGAGGAAACTTATTTTCTTCTACACATAACAGAACCCCAAGACTAAGCACTCAAGTAATGAAATTTCTTGGTAATTTGCCTACCTTGCTGCCAGGGAGCTGCTGGTGCCCATGACAGACGTACAGACAGAGCTGTGCAGTCATGATGATAGACATCTCTAACAGGATTGTTAGCTCAGGTTCAGCATCCACGCTAATCCAATTGCATGGGCTGCACCTACTCCAAACATGGTACATACATATCAGAAAAGATTAAGGGAGGAAAAAAGAGTGACATCTGAGGAGAGTAAATCCTTCTTGTGCTTGGTGTTGCAAAAGACTATGTTCAGTGCTGCCTGGTTTTGAGACACAAGCATTTATAACTTTTTTTATAGTCTAAACACACAGTAGAAAGGACAGTGGCGGAAATCCTAGGTCAAGAGAACAAATTGGTTTGATCCATTTCACACAGCCAGAAGCAGATTTGAGTAGAAAATCAATGCCCTAAACTACCTGCCCAGAGTTGAATTCTTTGTACTCTCCTTCCCCCTCTTGCTTCATAAAAGTAGCATCACATGCATATTTTAGGCTGCCCTAGCAAGGATGGGAAGCAGCTGCTCTTACAGACTATTGTGAGAACTTATTCTAGTCCAGTAAAACAACACTGATGGAGCTGTGATTGGAAAATGTCTGGGTTAAAGGAAAGATGGTGAGAACATCTGAGAAGCCCCAAAGACAATTGCTGACCAATAAGCAACATGAACTCTAAAGATTAAATAGACCTACTTAGGCTGTTTTTTTGGTTTACTTTTAATACTTAGAAACCACTTTGGACAAACCGCATGTTCCTCTTCTGCACTGCATTAACTCCAGTAGTTCTACTCTGGGGAATACATTTTAACATGTCATTTTTCCAACTAATTTAGCCTATTGATTTTATTTTTAAAGCAAACTGGAATCCTGTAGTGCCAGTTTTGTTGTGGTAAACTTCTAAGTGGTGAAAATTCCAAATCCACTTTGTTATGTTACTGAAACTTCACTGTATTATAAAGATTATTCCAAACCTGCATAACTAATATTTCATGCCTTTATAAATGATTTATTTTTTAATTCATAATTCTTCACTTAAGGATATGACAGCATAGGAAACACAGAAAGAGCTGAAGGAGGCAGATGTAATTGCATTATTGCTCCGACCAAGGAAGGAATGAAAGTGTAAAGAGAGATTCAAGTGGAAGTTGTACTATTAGACTCAGAGTAGTAGTTTATTCCTTCCCTTGGGCCCTCACACTACTTATTTCAGCTCTCCTTAAGAGTGCTTTAGGTTATTGGAGTACTGTTTGGAAAGATGGCCACAAATTTTTAATGCCCAAGTTGACATACCCATGAAAGCAAAAATGGAAGGATCAAGATGACTACTTAACTGAATACCAAATAATAAAGAAAAAAATTAACACTAGTATCATTCTTGTTTGTTTCAACCTTTTCATTGCCAAGTTACATGACTCTGAGTTATGCTTGCTATTGTCACTTTTCAAGTAACTCAATTTATATCAACAAATGTTTAAAAATGCTTATTTGCACCTGAAATTGTCAGAACTTATTCAACTATGATATTCACTGCAAGCACAATAACAAAGACATCTAACTACAGTGGATATTTGTCACTTTATTTCTACCTGCTTACACATACTTGGCAAGCACTGATTTTAAGAAGGTATGAGACTCTTTGAACCCAAGGCAGCCCTCAGTGTCACTCATGCTATAACAACAAAATTATTCCTCAGCCTTTTTACCCCAAAACAGAGAAATTAGAGGCCAATATTTATTTAACTGAATTACGTGTGCTCTAAATCAGCATGAGACTGTTACTACCAAATAGAAATTATATTCTTAAAATCATAAATTTGCTGACTAATCTGTTACATGAACTTAGGAGTGTCTTTAGATCACAAAAGTCCCACTTTAAAATGTTTGAAGTCATTTAACATAGCAGGCAAAATGTTATGTATTTTCTATGGTACCTTGCTTCTCCTGTATCATTCAGAATCTAAATTCAGAGCTGAGAAAACACCACTGATTTTAGAGAGCTAGGGAAGCGTGTAGAATCCATGCTTAAGTACATAGCGAAAATTACTTTGCAAAAGCAAGTCAATCTTAATTCACATTCTTGTGAAGGAAACATAGGTTAAAACAGTACCTCAATGAAATAAATGACTTTCTGCATCTTTTCTTTTTTTTTTTTTAAAGGCATAATTCATTGAAATAACTTCATATTTCATCTGCAAATTCAGATATATTGTTTTAACATACATAAATATAAGCAGATAATTGGATTGGTTACAGACATTGTATGTTCCTGTGTGGACACTGTCAGCACAGAGGACAAATTGCTACAGTACCACTGAGTTTAGATCTACTGATTCAAGATTTAACATCTCTTAGAAATATCTCTAAAAAAGGTGTTTTAGTGATATTTTATATACCTTGTATTATCTTCACCAGTTTGTTGAGATATAGCACATATATTTGTCAATTCAGAATTGTTGACAGTTTAAAAATTTCTTGATGTTTCCGTTTAACTTTCTAATAGTCACATGAACACCTTTATAAATAGAGAAGTAAAATTTACACAAACTTTGAAATTCCTGAAATTCCATAACTGAAGCGTTGGCCAAAACATTTAGTAATAAATGTGAATGTTCCTGGATGGATACCTAGCTTTGCAAGTCAAAGTCACATGCAATGGTCACCAAAGAAAAAGGAAGTGCATTAAAATTCATGGCCCATTTCTAGAAAACATAAAATACTGTAATGTCAAAAAGGTAAGTATACTATGACTAAGTATAATTTCATAGAAAAAATGGGTCATTGTGAATGTGCTTTTCTGGAATTTTCTATAAAATTTGTCTGATACATTTAGAACTGATTAAGAAAGTTTATGATTCCTACATTATTGTGTGGTTTTTTGTTTTTTTTTTTTTTTTTTTTTTTTAGGATTTAGGAATTTGCAAGGTGTTAGGAACAGAAGAAAGAAAACTGCATCTCTCCGTATCCTGTTATGGACAGAGCTGCAGGAAACAGTAATTCCCACAATATAATTCATTTGAATTTGACAGAGAACTTTGCTACTTTGAACAGAATTGTTTGGCTTCTTCATTAAGGAAGTTTTTGTTTGTTTGTTTTACTGGGTTATCTTGTAATCACTAGCCATAGGTCTGATGGTGACATTAACAAGCTGTTGAAATTTTGATTTTTTTGATTAAACCTAAAGGTATTCATACAACAAGGCTTCATTAGTTTCATTAGTTTCAAAGAAGGTGTGTGATACAATCTATATCCATAGTTAGAGCCTAACCGTACCTACCAGTTTTGGGACCTCCAGGTCTATTGGTTCTAGCCCAGAAGTTTAATGACAGATGCTATTTTCCTGGCAACTTCACTAATAACCTGTTTTAATTAAATAGTTGATTAATTAGTTAGCATGACACTGCAGCACCAAAAAATGACAAATTCTGTCCCTGTCTTCATGTGCACGTTTGCACATCCACTGTAATATTCTGCCCGAATTTTACAAAGTTTTATTTTATAAAAAAAACACTATTCAAAACAGTTCCAATTTACTTCAAAGCAATAAGCATAAAAATTCTATTCCTATCCATAAGCCTAAAAGCCCAAATGAATATGATAAAACCATAATTACTTGGTTACTTTACTTGCTTCTTTCTGGCTTCACATAATTTATCATATTTAGGTATAGTAAATAAAGTCTATTTCCACCATTCTCATTCATTACTGTTTTTGTCTGCCAGAAGCATCTTTCCTCACTGTTCATGCATTAAAGACTGAATTTCTTCCTAGCCACATACTCCTACAATGACAGACCACTCAGCAGCTACTAAGAGCTTTATCAGAACAGTCTGAGTTCTTGAACCTTTAGTCTTCATTTGAAACATGAATGTGACCTACTTTTTTCAGTACTGTCAAAATGAATATGAAAGGCTATCAAGCCTAATTGGCAAAAACTTCAAGAGGAAAAAACAAAACTTTCACCTCTGAATTTCAGGGACTAACCAACAGAGGTCACTGTCAGAGTGATATTTTTTGGTGTGTTCTTTAATCAGAGGTCTCAGCATCTACCACCCTAACTTTACTGGATGGCAAACAGCACCCTCAGGTCAAAGCTGAGCTGACTGTGCTGCTGCCAATCTTTTATTCCACCTTAGGTCATGATCACAATGATGAGATTCTATTTTTGCCTTTAAAGGCTACAGTCTTAACTAATTAAACTGCATTAATAAATCACCTGCCGAATTTTTAAACTTTTGTTTTTGAATTTTACATTCATTACAAATGACAGCAATACTCCATGGGTTAACTTACAGTTCAGATTTTTTGATCATGCATCACTTTCACAGTGAAATATTTAACACCAACAAATTCTGGGCATTATAAAACCGACAGCATGTTTTACATCTTGCCAATAGTGAGAGTCAAAAAAGACAGTATTCCGAGACACAATTTGCAGAATAATTTCCCTATTTGTAACGTTGTACCAAAAAGATCGTTTCTGTTACCAGTGCCACTGCTTATCAATAAAAGCAAATAAGCAAACAAGAAGAATGGATGCTTCACATTTTCAAGCAGAGAAATAGGATTTTGTGTTCGAGCCCCTGGGTGTAAGCAGACTGATAACTACTGGATTTAGCTGTGGTGCTGTTCAGAATACACACTCCTATGAGCTGCTAAAATAAGAAAGATGATTCGGGAGAGCTTGTGGGTGTAGTCTGTAGCTTAGTGAATATTCAGACATCCTTCCTTGGTGGCTTTATTGTCTACTCATCCTTTACAGTGATTTTAGCAAAGCCAAAATGGTTGTCAGAGACTGGGACTCCATCTGCAAAAGAAGTCTGATTTGCAATTGTTTCTGAGACAGAGTACCTGTGTTTTCAGAGCCAGTAAGACACACACCTGACCTTTTTTAAAAAGGCTATCTGTAAATCTATCTAGAACGTAAGAGCAGCTTCAGACTGAATGGGTCCAACTTACGGCGATAAAATTACCCAGTTTATACTTAGTGCAACACACTTCACTCATGCAATTGTATCAGCCTAATAATGGTGATACAGTGAAGAGTTAGGCTGTTCACTTTCAAGGTGAAAAGGGCATTCATCATCTCATTGCTCTCAAAGTCACCTCCTATTTCTCTGCTTCCCTTCTCTACCAGTAACACAATGGACAGCTGAAGCTCCTGTGCTGTTTAAGATGCTCACGGTGCTTTCAGGGAGTGACATAAAAGGTTGTTGCTGCACAAAAGAATAGCAATAATCTCCTCTGCCTATCCATGGTGGATAGGACAAAAACTAATGGGCTAAAATTGCAGCACAGAAAGTTCAGGTTAGGCATCACAAAAAACTGTGAGCATGGTAAAGTGTGGAAGAGACTGCCCAGGAAATCTGTTGCATTTCTGTCACTACAGATTTTTATGGTTAGGACAGAAAACTATCAGGAATGACACTGATGTAATAAGTCCTGCCTTGGGTAGGAGGATGGACTGAAGACATCCAGAGGTTCCTTTCAGCTCCATTTTTGCACAGTACTAATGAAACAGTGTTGCTGTAATTAAAATATAGACAGGTGTCCTTTCCAAATAGCCTTCCAAAATCCTCCAGCATTTTGTGAGGTTTTCTTACCATCACAGAAATGGACCACTGTCAAATCAGCTCAGCTGATCTCACCTTGTTTCTAGCTAAACCACTCCTAAGCCTGAAAGTCAAATCCTAGAAGTGATTTCCAGCTGAACCTGCAGGTTGGTGCAAGTCTAATTAAATTTATGTTCCTTCTTTTTAAGAGTTTTGGTTTTTTTTTGGTTTGTTTTACTTATTTTATGATTCTTCCAATGGATTTTGCTAGAGAGTAAGCAAGCTCATTCTACAGGAAACGCTATACTGCTTAAGACAGACTAGGCTTAACCTGTATCTACAGGACTTGCAGTTTCTTCATGGTTATTTTGTGGTACCCTGCATAAGGCTGCATCCCGGGTGTTAATGGCATTTAACCATTCACAATGGTATTTTCAAAATTCCCTTCAAAACTAGAATCCAGCAAAGATGTGCTTGCATTGAAAATAAAAATAAAATAAAAATAAAAAATAAAAAGTGAACATACTAATTCCATGAAAATTCTAAGAACTATAGTTTCACATATACACTGATTATTGCACAATTCACAATAAATTCTTAAGACCAAAGACAGTTCATTGCAATATTGTGAAATTCTTCATGCTCCAGTCATGAAAGAGGCTGATCGTATCAGGCAGCCAGCATTTTCACAGGCCAGCTTAGAAGTTTTCTAAATCTCCTGTTAGTCCTCCCTGGAAACACAGACCTGCTGAGGTGGCAACTACACAGATCTCTTTCTCCTGTCGTCACTCTTGATTTCAAAAATATGACAAAGGAGAAAAAAACTGTGCTGACTGAAGGCATTTTCTCTTGTGACCACTCCGTGAACAGGGACTTGACATGCACGATAACGTGTGTATTACCAGAATGGATTGACAAGACAGATAATAAAAGACTTACCTCAGTAGTCATGGAGAAAAAATTGTTAAAATGTGTTCATAACTAAGTTAAAGTTTCCATAAGAGAAAACAGAAAAAGTAAGACCAGGTCTATGCCACAACTAACATTTTAACTAAAAACTGAGAACATAAGAACAGGTATAGAAAACAAACAGAAGCACTGGGGGGCAGATAAGAATCACAGATGAATATCAAATGTGTCTTAATAAATTAGTTCTGCTTTTGTTCCTAGTAACAAAGCAGCTATCAGGTGAAAGATACTTTGCTTAGATGCAACATATGAAGTGCGTAAGCCACCTGTGCACCAGGGCAATGGATAGGAGCAATGCAATCTGTACTTCGCTCAAAGGATCCTTGATAATAAACAGCTCAGAGCTGGAAAACCTGCACTATTTCCAGGCTCCTCTTGCTGAACTAAGAGATCTTACCCTGAGTGGTACAAACAGCCCTTCCTGGTTCCTTTAAGCCAGGGCAGTACAGTGGACCTGCGCTTTCTTGTGTAGAAAAAATAGCATAATCTCATTCTCCACTGGCACCTGTTATTGGTAGCACAAATCTTGTCATCATTATAATCTTAGACCACTGTGTTGGCATATCCACAGATATCCCATATAACTTTGTTTTATAAAGCAGAATGCAGATTTAATTTGGAGACAAAACTCAGCGAGGTTTATATTCTCTGACATGTGGCTCCAGTGCACTCATTTTGATGCAACACTTTCTGCCTCAACACTTGTGCACCTCTTTTCTGAAGCTGTCCTTACTTTGTCCATAAATGCAAGGACTTCCACACTTCCTTACTTCCACAAGTTTGGCATGGTTCCCAAAGGACTATGTCCTCACTGGGAATACATATATATAAATATGGAATATATCATAGAATCATATATGTATAAATTAAATAAATGTATAGAATAACTGTGCATTTTACCTACTCTGACCTGTCACCCTGTAATGATAAACCCTGTAATTTGCCTGTCATTTATGGAAGATGAGCACTTAAAAGAGAAAGCATGAAGAAGAAAAGAAGAAAGATTACACTGTCCACGTAACATCTGGCTATGCAGCTACAGAGGTGTTCCCTAGAAATATCAACTTGATGGCTAACGGAGCTTTTTGTTGTTGTTGTTGTTGAATTTTATGTTTCTATGGAACTTATACCCGGATGAAATCTGAAAGGATATATAGCAGTTTGGTAGGCAGTTTGTTTCTTTACATACATACTGGTACTACTGAAAACAAATGCCTACTTATATAAGCCAACACAAGTACTGATGAACAGCCAACAATCTGCAAGTAAACTATTGCAGCAGCTGTAGTTCCAGAGGAAGATGACACATACATTTAGGCTTAATATAGTTTATCCAAGGAAATCTGAGTAGATATCCAAGCACAGGTCAGAAACTCTGCCCTGATACATTCTCGAATCTGAGACCATTTTTGAAAAACAATTCATGGAAAAGTCTTTTGAAAGATTAAAAATTTAAAAACTTATTTTAAAAAATAGGTGGATAAAAAAAAATATTTAAAAAATAGGTGGATAAAATACAAAAAAAATATTAGTAGGGCAATGGGGAAGGAACAGTTGGAGCTCTGATTCTCTTGTACCATTGAAGACCAATATATTACATTATAGAAGTTTCCCACACCTAAACAAAATATGGCCATAGAAGAAATTCCACATTAAAATACTATTAAATGTAGAGCTAGTGAATACTGTTAATGTGTACAGCTGTGCGTATTTTCAGTTTGCTCCTACTAAACACATTACACAAATTGAATTTTACTTGAAGACCTATAATAATGCTGTGGATGTTATGAAGCCAAATAAAATTACATGATATTAAATAGTAAATTTAAAACAGAAATAAGAAGAAATGGCACTCCAACAATTAAAAAGGCAAGAACCTTTAAAACAAAAACACACAAAGGTATTTCAAAACAGACAGGGAATCCAGGCCCTTTGAGGAAATTAAGGGTTCAATAATAATAATAATGTTACATCTGGATTGCAGATCATGAGGTCAAAAGCATATTACTACCTGGAAATAAGTTGAAATATTAATGTCAGAGATACACACCAAGTATTTTCCATCCCAGACCCCATAGTGCTTCTTAAAATATTAATAGAATTAATAAATGAAGAAGTTAAATAAAAAAAAAAAAAAGTAAAAAAAGTCAGCAAACAGTTTGAAGAAGTATCAGTGGAAACAGCACATGATTAACATCTCTGTAAGATTCCCAAGGGAATGCAAATGAAAGAAGCAAATGAGATGGACTGCACACAAACGAAACGGATATCTTTTCATTATGAGTTGATCTTTATTCCTAAATAACTGTAGCTGAAGATTTCACAGAGAGATGAAATCCTTGCTGAAATAAACTTAAGTTTACTGCTGTTTCACACAAACATTTGGAATAATGAATTGCATATAAATGTGAAAGTTAGCATTAAGGGAAAAAAAAAAAAAGTACTCAAATACATTATAGAGCAATAGAATCATTTAGGTGGCAAGAGATCACCACAGAATGTTAGGGATTGGAAGGGACCGTGACAGATCATCTAGTCCAATCCCCCTGCAGGAACACCTAGACCAGGTCACACGGGAACGTGTGGAACCCTATCATTGGATGTCACCGAGAAGAGCCTTGCTCTGTCCTCCTGACACTCACCCTTTACATATTTATAAACTAAAAGAGACCCAGCTCCTTCAGGCTTTCTTCATAAGAGAGGTACTCCACTTCCTTAATCATCTTTGTGGCTCTGCACTAGACTCTCTCAAGCAGTTCCCTGTCCTTCTTGAACTGAGGGGCCCAGAACTGGATGCAATAGTCCAGACCACAGAGAACAGCTTATCATTTGAAGTCTCATTCCACAGTTTTTGTTTTAAAATACAGTAGCTTCTTGATAAATGCATAAAAAATAATTTGGAAAATATATATATATTTTTTTCCTTTGCTTAAAATAGTAGTTAATGAATCAAGAATCAGATACCTTATCCCGAGCATCTTTCTATGAAATACTCCTGTCCTAATTATAATTAGTATGTGCCAGATAGGGGCTTGTCTACTTATCTCTGAATGCACATTGATTATGCCTCCATTAACAAGTAACTCAGTGTCATAGAAACTGATATGTGGACAACAGTCTTTGGTGCTCAGATTGTCGTGTCCATGTATATATGCTACCTGAGGCTTTCACCTCTGACTGAATTTAGTCGAGTCCTCTCCACTGAATATCCTCCCTGAACATATATTTGAGGAAAAAAGTTCTGCAAAACCAAGAACCAGGGGGACACCATGAGGCAGGCCAATCTTGATATTAAAATTAGGTTCAGCATATAAAAACATTTGTGAATCCCTGTCTTGCATGGAATGAGTTTATGCCAGTATATGCTTTTGGGGAAAATAGCTAATAACAATTCTGAGATGTTCTGTAAAATGCTTTTTGGACCAAGTACTGTGACTTACTGCTTACTGATTATAACCGTATTCCACAAGAGCATTCTAAGGATATTCATCTTCCTCAGTTCCTTTCCTTGTACAAGATGAACAATCTTAAACAATATATTTTTTTTAAAAAAGCATCATTTTAGGAACTCAGTACAGTTGTCAAGCATTAACATTTTCCCATCTCCTTAAAACAAATATTCTTAATGAAACAGGGAATTTAACAGAAAATTTGTTTGATGTGCAAAAGTACTCTTTGCTGCTTAAGTATATAGTATGACAGAATAAGTATCAGGAAAATAGGCTTAATAAACGTAAAACATCTGTAAGACATACATCTAGCATACAGTAATCTTCATAAAAATCTTCAAAATCTCCATTAAATTTTCTGCCCAAGTCTTGACAGTTATGAAGTACTAATGCAGTTAACATAAGATTTCAGCACCTTTAAATACTTGTCACATAATTTGCCTATAGCCAGGTTTAGGTCATGGAGTGGAACAGGAAGAGAAGAACAAATGCTGTTATTTCTAAATAGAATTAACTACATATTATTACTTTAGGCAATTGTAATGATTAGTTTCTATAAAAGTGAATTCAAATTTAATTATATGATTCCTGTGTTTTTTCATTAAAAAACGTTGATCGTGCATGCCTGCTGTTTTACACTGTTTATAATCACTTCTGCTTCACAACAAATGAGCAGACACGTTCATTGTAAAAGACATCTCATTGCAGGGTCTATGGTCAAGTCCTGAGTACTCAAATACAGCCTCTAAACACATCCTTCAGATTACATTCTTCCTGCACCACAGATTAATTCCTTAATGCTAATAACTTTATAATGCAGTCCATAAGCTTAAATGCTACTGCTAATGCATATTCCTACCTGCAAAGGGAACAGGTGCATCTTTATCCAAAGCAACAAGAGGAGGATCCAAAATCACAGTGTCATTATTTTCGGTTATGATTCCATGGTATGATGTCTCAATCCAGGGTTTATGTTTGTTCACTAGAGAAGAAAAAATAGTATGCCTAATTAATTTGATTAATGTTTCCATACAATTAGTTTATTATTTTTTTAAAAAGAGAAATCATTTAATATATATCCAATATTACTCTAAATCTGCTTACTAGATCCCAAGATTTTAAAAATGTTCAAATATGAAAACAAAATTATTTGTATACTGTACCACAATTCACTGACAAGAAAACAACACTTACAGATGTCCCTCCAATTAAGACACCAAAAATAAAAAGCCAATTTTCAAAATATTTTTAATGTGTTCCCAAGTGTCACACATAATTAGGGTCAGACACTTTTGACGGAATTGTTTTCAGCTGCAAAACTGATGCAAGAGAAAGGATGTCCAAAGAAACACAACTTTGTCAAGATTTAGAGGTAAGCAGAAGGGAGGTGAGAATATTGGACTCCCAGTCAACTTCTCATTTAATGTTTGTGGAAAAATATCTAAAATGACCTGCACCTTGTGGACAAAAAAAAATATATTTTAATCACTAATCAAAGTAACCACTTATTTTCCCTTCAACCAGCTCTAGTGATACTTAAATGGGATCTGAATTTTTACTGAAAAACCTGTCCCTCAAACATTGCTGTTGAATGTTAGGATATCTAGTTTTGAAGTACATAATAGAATCACACAAAACATCTTTCAAGTAGGGGATACACTATGCATCATCAGATTGTCTTATTCCTGAACCCTTTCATCATGCCTCCCTCTCACCAACCATCTACTACTTATTGTATAGTAAAAAAATGATAATTCAATTTGCTTTTCCTTTTTATTTTCTAACAGGCATAGCTTCACCATGCTTATAAATAGCATTTTGTTCCCACAGCCATAATCCGAATTCTATGTTTTTGGAGCTCCTACAGAAGTAATACAATGGTGCTCGCCTAAACAAATTGCAATTTAAAGAAAGTTCTACGTCAGACATCAGGGAACGCTGCACTGTCAAACACATTTCCACCGAGTCCGGATACAAGATAATTTTTGTACATATTTTTTAGGTGTGTGTAACAGATGCTGATGAAAATATCTGGTGCAGTAACAGAAATCACCTCAACAAAAGATGGAGGGTTGACACTTAAAACAAAATCAAATAGGACCAAGTGGGATTGTTTACAATAATGCCATTTAAAAAAAAAAAAACACACAATCTCCCCCCACACACACAACCCCCACCATAACCTTGCCTTCTGCAGAAACCCTCAGACAAGAATGAGCAAGAATGCTCATTCAAACAAGAATGTTTGTCCCAAACAGCTTCTTCAAAGTACAAGAAAATAGCTGTAGACACCAAAGACAGGTGAAGAACTGAACAATTAAAAAAAAAAAAAAAAAAAAGCACTATTTATGGCAAATTGAATGCAATTCTTTTTCTTTCTTGTTCCTATGCTCTAATCATTAAGAAACTGTGGAGTTGGGGAGAATGATTTGAGTTCTTTTTAAAGATGAATTATTCTATATTACAACAACTAAAATGAGAACTTTCAGTTAATTTATACATTGGAGTGTATATTGTTTCAGAGGAAGGTATACTCATCTTCCCAGTGTTTCTGCCCATTTTTGCAAAAACTAAGCAATGGGAAGATTAAACTGGGGATGTGTCACTGAAAGGTGAAATGGAAAACAGGGAACTCAAATCTCTTCATTTTTGTAATGACTATCCAGCCAAAAGAGAGATTGGCAAGCTTATGTAATGGGATGAAGGTTAAAAGTCTTGATGTTGAAATATGGGAAGTGATGGATGCAATTTAAGAGCTTTGTATGGGATGTGGGATTCCAGTTTGCAGGGCAGTTGAAGTATTCTGTACCTGTTATAGGTGAATTTCTTAACAGAAACATTCATATACAAATATGCTCCACTTGTATTCTGATATGACTGAAAGAGTTTGATTGATATACACAGTACAAAATAACAATCCATCTCTTGATTGAACACAGATACAACTTAACAATAAATGAATAGGAGTTTACGTGAAAAGCAAAGTCCTTATGCAACTAAAAGAACCAAATGCAGATTTTCTTTCCTGCTGGTCCTGTTAATTGCCTGAGATCTTACAAAACAACAACAAACTCTTTGCTCCTACAATGTATTCTGCAGAATAATTTCAATGACACTTTTGCTTAAGGAAGAGTCACAGTATTCAGCGACTGAAATTCTGCAAGTCTTTTTTCCATTAGTATCGCACGAGCAATAACAACTGTCAAGTGAATGACAGCAACATAATTCCTTAGATTACATTGGGGTAGGAAGAGGAGAAAGTACATTAGGAACAATTGCTACAATTTAGTCCTACACCTTGGGGAGCAGTACAGCAGGAAAAAAGGAACAATAAAATAAAAGGAAAATACAATGAAAGTTATAATTATTTACAAGCTCTGATTATAAACATCTCCAAATGAACAGTTATGACTACACAAGCTTCATGTATCCTGTGGTAACTGGATTTTTCAAAAGTGTTTCGTCCTGTCCTGTTCTAGCTACTTAGTCAGATTTCAAGATACTTTAGAATTAAATGCATTTAAATACAAATTAGATATTTTTCTAGCAATGCCTGCTTTATAAACATGAAATTTCTCCTCTTTCTCTACTTTCATAATGTTAGCGTACTGAAAATAAAAACAGCACATGCAACTCAACCACTTAATTCTTCCTTAGAGCAGGATCTGTTCAAAACAGGACTTCCTGTAAACATAAGCAGAATTTCCTTTTACCCTCCAATTTTCTAGCTCTGACCTTCAAATAATTATTTTTAGTATTGTAGGAAAAAGAGTTCAAGAAATTTGAGATAGACAGGCATTCATAACCAGGCTGTATTCATGTTTAGGGGAAGAATTTGTTTTAGACAACATATATAAAATAGGCAGAAAATTACAGAAAGCCCATGAGACAAGTGGATCTTTTAAGAACTTTACCTTTATTACAGATGCACAAAGTCATATCTGAATATGTTTTTATATGCGTATATATATACACACACACACAGAGTTATGCCTTTCCTTTTGATCCATGTTTAGTTTAAAATGTCCCCCAATCTATGTTAAAAGTCCATTCTTTTCTCAGTTAATGTAATATAGCCAAAATCTTAGGTTAAAGTTACAGCAATGCCAGACTGCATTTACTTAAACAGAGCAAAAATGTTTTATCATGCTGTCTACTTTATAACACATGAAATGGCATGTTTAAATAGAAAAGAAATATAAAAGAAAAATGAAATTCATATCATGTAAGAGATTTTATAATCCCTATTATACAAGGTGTTTATTAGAGACAAATATTAACATCAGCATTTTTGCAATGTTTATAAACTTTATAAACTAAAGGGAATTTTGCATTTTATCTTAAAAATGGAAGCGGTAGCAATTGTTACCAAAATGAAATATGTCAATGTTTCTCAATAGTGCATACAGTTAACAGCTATATATAAAAGAAAGTGACAGGGAAACTGAATTTTTGGATTTGCATTTGCTAAAGATGATTGCAGAAATTTATATACAGGTTCATATGCGAAAATTTAAAGAACTGTGAGAGCAGTGTACTATATAGCAAGCACAACTCAAGAGCAAACAAGCAGAAAATTCGGCAGATAAGAGCTAAAAAGAAAATTACTTTTCCTCTTAAGCTCTATTAAGTTGCAGCACACCCTTAAAATAACTCTAAAATGAAAAATATATGTTTGTCTTTTATTCATTTATTTGTTGTTTTAAAACAAAAGATCTGCAAACAAAAAATGAAAGTATTTGACTGATATATGCAGTACATTTAAGAATTTCTCTCTTGATTGATCAGATAGATATCTTTTCCTTGAATTTGTCTACCTGGGTAAAAGGTGAAATCAGTACCATGCTTTCATGTATTCAAACAGATATTTAAGACATACAGATGAAATATACCAAAGCTGTGTTTTGTTTTTTTAAACTTGCTTCCCCTTCCTATACTTTGCTAGTCATCCATATAAAATTGTAATGTAAATAATTTGTAGCATCTAGGATAATGCAATTATCTTTTTGCTTAATTACAGTTAGAGGTCAATTCATTAAAATTTGTATGCACCATTTGCACTGCATTTTCATAGTCTGTCCCACCAAAGCTTGTGATTACAAGCTTTTAGATTTAATTAAACCCATCTTGGTAGAAAACTGCCACTCTGTGCTGCATCTGCAAATGCAAGTGGCTTGAAAAAGAAGAAAGCAAAGAAAGGCAAAGAAAAACAAACTCCTGAGTCTGCAGGAACTTCCATGCCCCCAGAAACGTGGTCTTGAAAGTCAACTCAAGGACAAAAGCCAAAACAGAGCAAGAGGAACACAGAGAACAACGGGAAGACACAAAGAATCTGAAAAAATATGCCAACCCCCCTCATTCTACCTTGGTGCCTTTTTGCCGTGCTCTGTGCAGTGCCCTGGTTGTTGGCCCCTCCAGGTAGCCCACTCAAAAACCCACCCTGCTACTTGCCACCTGACATCTGGTAAAAAAAAAAAAAAACAGCCAGCACCATGTGCCAAACTCACTCAAAAACTGCAATTCCATTTGAGTACTTAACACCTGCACCGAACGGTGTCCACGAAGCTCTGCAGCAGAAACCAAGAGAACAAAATCACAGATAAAACATCGATACATCAGCAGTAGGAAAAACAAATACCAAATGCCTTCCTCAAGCTCTTTTGCAACTTGCATAAAGACCTTTCCTGTGGGTATGACTCCAGGTACACAAACTCCACCCTTGAGCACCTACAGAGCTAAAAGACAACTACCTGGTTTACCATACAGCAAGACATGTGCAGGGATTTCTAAAGGCAATCATACTCTCTAATAATTAAATCTTCCAAGTCACAATGCCTGTGAACAGAGCTGCAATTTGTCAGTGCAGAAGTATTATTAACTGAACCATAATATGGGCAAAATGTGTATCTTACAAGGAGCGACAAGATCTATAACCCAAGATAGGCACTTCTGGGGTGGGGGGTGGAAGACAGCAAGAGTACAAGGAATGCAGTACAATGGTGTTTCCAAATCTTAGATGATTCCTAACTTACAATACTCAGAAAACATCACTGATCCAAAAATAACACCTTAAAAAAGAACTATGACAGGAAGAAAAGTGAAGACTAGCAGCTACAACTACTGACACTAAGGTAGAGTCAATATTGTCTAGCTGAATTAAATGCTGATTTCCAAACTTTAGGAGGCTAAAGCTTGAGGAAGCAAATTATATGCTTTAAAAACTGTTTTATGAATGCAAATGTTTTCTTTTTTCCAAAATAGAAGATTTATTTTCCATACATTTAAATGTACCAATGTGTTCTCTTGTCTCTGTCTCTAGCTTAGAGTTTATTGATTACATTAAAATCAGCAGAAAACTTACACTTTCTTATCACTCAGATCAGTTTTTTCTAATTCTTTCATCTGCTATCTTCATTGAGTTTTACCTCAGCCCACTGGAATCCTATGTGACAAAGGCCTTCCTCTAAAATCAGCCAAAGTTGAGGAAACTTCCAAAGCCTTTTAAATGTATGCTTAAAATCCCATTAATCTCTGTAGAATATAAACTTCATTGAACTTCATGCCTTATGCAATCTGTACTGCAAGTCCTTATCTTGTACAGCAAAATAGAGTGCTTCTAATGACCTATTAAGAGAATATTGAATAACAAAAATCCTAATGATGCAGATGACATACTGGCATCTCCAATGAGCAATCATTATACCCAAAAACCCTCCTTCCCAAGTCCGATTGCCTTCAGTTTTGCAGTCCACTACTCCTGTAGGGTGATACTTTGCTGTGTAAACACCTCAGGAAGACTTGTGGAGTCAGTAAGGGCCAGAGCTCTAGGTCACTATTTCTGTTTCACATAGTTCATATATCAGACTGGATTGTGCACATGTGAATTCATATTGTGGCAAACCTTAATTCATCCAGGATAGGACTAGAGATGCAGACCTGGATTTCCTGCATTGCCTATTCCAGAATGAGCTGGAAACAAAATCAAAAATCTCACACAGTAGCAGATGAGGACAAATAGTTTAGAAAATACGCAGATTTGTGGGATTAGGTCAGTGAACAAATGGGGATTAGTAGTTTCGTAAAGATTTAATTTAAGTCTTCCTTTAGAAGGCAGAGAAGGCAGGGAGATGGATTAACGTGCTCTGAAGGAAAAGAAACTAAGATACTGAAAATCACTGGGAAGTAGGAGAAGTAAATGTTTGTGATTCACAGGGTTAAATCTTGCTCAGCATTAGAGAACGAAACACTGACTGGTTATTTCAACAGAAAAACAGAATGCTATGGTTCCCTTACAAACAAAAGAGACTCAACATAGGTACACTTTCTATATGTTTTGCCATTGACAAATTGTAAAGAAAAAAATTCTTCTGTCTCGCAACACGCCTAGTTCTCTGTGTGATGCCACTGCCTGAATTACTCAAACCCCAGTAGTTATATTCATGATTTACTTATTGATAGATTTAAATTATAATGTTCTATGTGTTTCTACATAAAATAATAATGTGAAATTCCTACCCCAACTAAGGCAATGTGAGTTTTGACACTAAATTCAGTTAAAGCAGGATTTATGTAATCTATGAGACATGATTACCCCTAAACTCTTTGTGGAACATTTTAACTAAAGAATACATTAACAGTGCATCTCAGCAACATTACATTACTCATTGGAGACCCAAAGATAAGTTGGCATTGGTTTGATCGTACTGCACAACAAAAGCCTAATTTGCACGAAAGACTGCACAAGAAAGTATTCTGCGATTAGCACATCTTCTGGCACCCCAGTGAAGGCCTTTCAGTAATAAGTCCCATTAGAAAAAACTGTTCTTACATAAAAACCTGAGGTAGAATATTCCTTTGTTAGCAGCTCATTCATGTTACAAACTTATTTGTCCAAAAGCTGCATGATGATATCAGGCTGTAGCCTATACACTATTTCTGAAGTAGAATAATGTACTCTGTATTTATTTTAACATGCTATATATTTTTTTTATTAATTATACTTTATTCTTAAACACACATGCTTTTTGGGATGCAGGAGGACGATTCTTTTTAATACTGACCACATCAATATAAGCATTTAATAGAAACTTAATAAAATGCTTTGGTCAACCCCAAACCCTACTTTACATGGAAAAAAATATTTTAAGCTACAGATTTCATAAAACTCTACCCACAATATTGATATATAAAACTATAAGCAGCATTTTTACTTGTGATCACTATTTCTGAAAAATGCATTTGGAATTTACATGTGCATATACAAATAAAATTTTACACTGTGCCTTACCATTGTCTTTTAGGTAATGGACCACACCATTGCGCTCTCTGTGCCTTAAGTTACTCTTAAGCTTACAAGTTCTTTTTTATTAATAAAAGAGAAATTTCGCCTCCTTGATTTAGATGTCCAGTCCTTACACGTTTATCTATTAATATTTGTCATAACAAATAGACTACAGTGTGCAAAACTGAATTCTGAATCACTGTCTGTATGTCTAAGTGTTCAGACCAGGGAGTTGCCTGTGTACCACATATGCAGGAGCAGGACTAGAATTACACAAGCCTGTCCCATAATGAGCCATGGCAACTCCAATAGCACACATCCTATTAAAGCCTTGTACATGGAGTTAAAAATCTTGGAGAAAGTATATAATAGCATAAAAATGTTTTCTCTAGTGTTACAAGAACAGAAAAGGTCATAAACAAATTAAGCTGTGTCTTTCTATGTATTTAGTTGTACTAAAAAAAAACATTTAATATATCTTGCTTAACAGTGTTGACCTTTCATTCAGCATTATTCTGAGCAGCCAGATTCTCACTTAAACATACAAAACTTGAGATTCACAATATAGTAAATATTTTTATTTAACCCTTCTTTATTATTAACTTTCTTTAGTATTTAATGACTCCACCTTTGCCTTACTCTTACATGTTTTACCTTTCATTTGGACTGCAAGCTCTTCAGGACATGGATCTATTTTTCTGTCACGAGTTTACAGCAAACATTTTGAGTACACATGACACTAGCCCTCATTCTTGAAATAAACAGTAAATGTCCACTGAAGATTCTTCTCAGATGATACCATCTGAACGAGGACTCACACACAGTTGTGTCATGGCCTGGACATCAATGCAAGTAATCCAGCAATGCAAAGAAACATGAATCACTAGTAAACAGGTGTTTTGGTTGATTGGTTTGTTTCATTTTCATTGTGTTGTTTTGTGTTTTTTTTTTTTTTTGGGGGGGGGGGAGCAGATTAATCTAGACAGTGTGTTGCCATAGGAAACAACAACAAAAAAATCAATAACTATGAAGAAAAGCAAGCGTAACGCCCAACAGCACCAAAGATAGACCTCACTGAGGAGTTACAGATCTGCAGGGTGCCCTGGTTAACTAAAGAACAAATTTGCATATATAATGCCTCTTCCAAGGCCTGTAATATTAAAATCAGGGAACTCTGATTGTTGGCTTTTCTTCCTATGGTCTCAATTATGACACCTCTAAAATGAACACTGTAACCAGACATTATAACATTTCCTGAGCAAATTTTCAAAGATACTAGTTTTTCTGCACTTTATCATTTAGGCCAGGAAGTTTTTCTTAGTAAATAGTGACTCAAGTTGGAAGTCTTAAAAATGGAGATTAAAGTAATTTAGGCTTTATGCAGTTATGTCTGCATAATCTTCAGAGAGAACTTCAGAACCGCATCAAAGTTCAAAATGGTGTTTTGAAAAATTCAAAATTAAAACAATTTTTCATGAGGCTAAAATAAACAAAAAAATAAGTCTATTAAGAAATTGTAACCCTTACAAAATACATTCATTTTGTGTCACACTATTTTGATAGCACAGATTCTTGAGTGTTACATAATTTAAGCTCACTGAAATGTCATGCTCCAGCACATAAACATACACATTTGAGACCTTGGAAAATGAGCTAAATCACAACGCTTTTGATTTTAAGGGAGAAAGCATTTTACTCTTTTTAAACACAGAAGAGAGTGTCAATGTTCATCTTTCCATTATTTGTTCAAAATTACATATTTTCATGCAGCAGGGTCTGAAGGTTATTCCAGTAGAGAGAACCTGAATATGTAAAGGACAGGTATTGTTTCAAAGCACCTGTCCTTTATTTAACCCAGGGAGATGATGGCCCAGGCTCATTAGCTTTTTACTTACTATGGCCACCACTCTTTCCCAAATTAGCCTTGTTGGCTTTGAAGTAGTGATTGCATTTTTGAAAGAAAAGCCTTTGTTATGAAAACCAAGGAACTCAAATACCTCAACAGAACAGGGAAAAATAGGAAGAGAGCAAGAAATTGGGAGATGCTGATAAATTCAATTTACGTTTATGTAAGCAAAGGCTTGTGAAGCTGAAAGGTTAAGGGAAAGATATAACCATGCACAGAATCAGAGGCTGGAAGCATAAGAAAGAAACTTTTACAGTGGCTCTGTTTGCTGCTTTGTACTGGTTTAGGATTAGGGTTAAACCATGAATGGATTACACTATCTCAGAATCACTTTTACACTGCAATAGTAAACACCTGTAAGACTGTACACATCTGTTATACACAAATCGCAGTTTCACATTAGGACTTCCTGTCTAATATTTATGTACTGAAAACCATGAATGAAACATTTAAGTGTAAGAATATCAATAGGGTAGGCAGAATAGTTCAACAGAGAAAAACTGAATAAAGTTCATTTGCAAGTATTACCATATTTTGTGTTGTTTCTTAAATTTAAATGTATAAAAATAATGTATCATCTGATTCTCCGTCCTCACCTCAAACCTTTCTCCAGAATGCACACTAAAATATTTACATTACATAATTCTATAGTCTAAAATATACTGATGACATAACTTTTCCTACCATGAATGCACCATACAAATAATAATCAATGATGCTGCCTGTCTCACAGGAGAAGGGAGAAATGCAGTAAATAATGCACAGGAAGTAGACAACAAGGGAGTATCTTCTGGTTTGTACAGTGAGGTTGTATTCATGACTGTGATTTGTTACAGATTGTCTACTTTCTCCTAAAGAATAAAATTTTGTGGGGACAGGGTTCAACTTCTTTTCACTTTCATACAGTGCCATTTATTAGTTTGTGGTCCTTGGCTTCTACACTCTCCAAAATAGAACAAGAAATCCATCTCTCAGACAAAATTAATAGGAATGTGGGTGTTCCAAAACTTCTAATAGTCAAGACCTATGTGTTTCAGCTATCCAAGATGGAAGAATGCATATCATTACACAGGCTGTATAATTGGTATGTCAAGCACAAACACATCCTGGTTTTCAACAATGCTGTATTTTTCAGCCATATTCTATCTATGCATTTTTTTTTCTAGTTCATTTTTCTTTTAACAGCATAGTTTAGACCTAGGAACTGCCTGAAATAAATATTTCTTTAAAGCTTTAAGACTGTTCCTGATTATAAGCAGCTCTGCCATTATACTGCAATGTTTGATGTAATTCAGTCTTTTATGCTCCTGCTCATTATCAATATAGCCTTCATTTTTTTTCAAGGCAATCTTCTTTCTCAGTGCATTGCCTACAGTTTTAAAACTAAAGTTATCACTTACCCTACTTTAACGTTTTATTCCTTCCTCAAAACTCTCTTGCCTCTCTCTTTTACATTTCAACCTGGAAATGGCCTCTCATTTTTCTTTCTCTTCTTTCCCCCAACTTCCTCAGCATGTCTCCTAACTTCTAGGTGATTTCAAACAGATCAGTATATTTACATAGAAATTAGGTTGCCAACAGCCTAATTTTAAAATATAACATATACATTAGCAAATACTTCCTCCTCACTTCTGCATTTATGGATTTAAAAAATAAGTTTTGAGTACAGTTGGTGCTCAGAGTGAGGAAAGTGGAGAAAATTGCCTGTATTAGGAATCAGAATTATCAAACTCTGAGTCCTATTCTGGTTAGAGCTGGCCATGTGGTTGCACCAAGAAACATATTTCTGTCCCTACGTGTCTCCAACCATAGCACCAACAGGCTTTTTAGGAATGACTGCAATCTATCAACTTCCACAATGAATTAAGACAGCTTTCCTCCCTTGTACATTGCCTCTCTCACTTCAGCCTCATAATACAAATGAGTGAGGAAGGAGATATCCAAATACAGGAGGAAACCTCTAGATCACTTGAATGCATGTATTTCCTTCTTTCCTCTGTTATTAAACAACAGAAGTCAGTATTCTGGGCTTTGCAAAGCTTTTCAGATGCAAAAAAAATATTACACAAAGATTTTCTTTTTTTTTTTTTTCTCTTTCAAATATCATTAATTTCTATTTCTGTCCTACACAGACAATGCCAAAGTGCTTTCAGACTTGAAGCACACTGTACAAGGAACCTCATGGACCAATCTTCCTGACTGTATAGCGTACACAGTAAAGCTGCTTCATCGGTCCAAACTACAGAGGGTCACCTATGGGAGGTGACAATGGGACCATGTTCCTCTTCTCTGCTGTGGGATGGGAGGTTTCACTCACTTGCATGGCAACCAAATGACATCTGCCACAGTGAATCCTACTTGGTGCTTCTTCCCAACAACAGGCATTACAATCAGCCACCTCTGCCTTGTCTGGCACAGCCCTGTTGCTTGTCATTTCATAAATGCACTCTGGGAGCAGGAGTCATACACATTCCATGGAAGTCGCATGTAGCTCATGAGTTATGGGCCAGCCACTAGAAGGTCTGCTGACAGGACTGAAGCAAATTAAAGGAAATAAAAATGACGCTAGAAAACTGCTGTTCTAAAATTTTGATCTAAAACATCATATTGGGTCATGATACATAACAGAGGCCCACCAAGCTGACAAAATAATCACTGGTTAGACAGAGAGACATCCAGCCCTCAGTCACCCTAGCCCCCTCATCTGCATAATATTTAGAAGTTGACAGCTCAGCTATATTTCTTCACCAAAACCAAAACATGCTTCTCTCAGGGAAAACACATTTAATATTGAGAAATACAGAAAGACTGAAAGCAATCAATATTTTTCCCTCCAGATAGGTTAGTAGGTAACACCAGAATAAATTGTTCAGAACAGTCTGACATGAGGACTTCCATAGGATATTCTCTTTATGACTACAAATTCATTCAGCATTCATTTCTGTCTACCTAATCTTAAAAAAAGATAAACTTCAATTCATTAGTTATTAGTATTCCTCGAGAATGCCATGGATTATCTCAATTACTGCTACCTACTGTAAAATGAGTTAATAACCCAGGGTTTTGGCCAGCACAGAAAACTTGCTTATGCAATAGAAGACAAAATACTGGAAAAAGAAACAAGATCTTCTGCACATATATATACACTTTAAGATAACTTTTAAGTCTCCTAAGTACAAAACACTACTTTTTCAAGCTTCATCACTTTGTCTTTAATTATCAACCACACATATGACTTGTTAATAAGGAAGACTGATTTCAACTCATGACGTATCAACCTTTGTCCTACAGTGATGCAGACGGAACACATTTTATTGTAAATTTCATCTTATACTTTTTATTGCAAAAGGCATGGAATGGTGAATGATTGTCTATCTTACAGTTCGTTCAGTTCAAACGATCATTTTATATTCATTACTCCAGTGACAGACACATCCTGTCAGTTTTACCCCTCATTATGCATATAATATCTGCATTTGAGCAGGCAATAGAGTTTTGAAAAGAGACTTCAACTAAGTTTCCACTTAGAAAACGAAAGAGGAGAAGCCAGTTTAACTTGTTACATTAACTTTACTGGCTGCTGTCAAAAGAATAGTTGACTAAAATCACATTTCTGACATTTCCTATAACCTGGTTGAAAAACTAGGTTTGGGCATAAAAAGAGATAAATATATAAATCATTCCTATGAAATCTGAAGAAAAGGTTAAAAGCACCCAGGCATGTTTTCAAGAAATAAACTTTGACTTCAATTTTTCCCAGTATTTCAGATCTTACAGATTTTACAACACAGAAATCATTATTTTTGGTATTTCAAAAGGTTGCCCTGGTGATAGCCAATGATTACTTGAAAAGGTAGGTAACAAATGGTTACTTTTTTCCTGGCCTTCCTAAAGCAACAGCTACAGTCAGTTTCTACTTACTGGTTTCAAGTAAGAGCTACCAGATACTCTTCTTCTGCAGATCCTTTCCTCAGAAATAACCACTGATAATCAGAATTTCTTTTCCCATTGCTTGTGTGTTCAACAATAGAAACAATTGTCACCCGGCCCTTGAGCTGCCAATAGTAAAGAAGTCTGATCTTGTTTTTAATTTTAGTATCCATCTGAACAGGTTATCGCTCCACAACATGTTATAATAAAAAGTAAGAAATATGACATGTTAAATATAAAATACCTGGAACAAGTGAGTTCAAAGACAAGCACACATAAAAAGCCATACCAGTAAATATACTTCAGTACCAAGCAATGGAGGATAAAATGAAGCTTTCTGATAAGCACAGATGAATCATATCAATAAATGAGCTTATATCCTGGGTGCCAATAAAAGGGAAATGATAATCTTTTAGCTTACTAGTCTTATAAGATAATAAACTCCTCTCTATTCATTTATGCAGAACAGGCTATGGTGGGCACCCATCAGATCAGTCATGTTTTCCTAACAGGAATCAAGACTGGTAGGGAATAAATAAGCAGCAATGCAGCAGAAAACATCAGCGTAAACACAGAAATGATACCACATCATAAATGGTAAGGCATTGAAAGACACTTTTTTCTAAGAGTCAACACTGATAGTTGGGTATTGCCCAAGTCAGAGAGACCATTGTTTGAAAGGAAGAGAAGGAATGAAGTAAATTACAAGTATTAATTTTGTTTACCTCTCCCTGGATGTACTGTCCCCCATGCAAAGGCAGAAAGGTCTGAATACACTCATGTGAAGCGTACAACATTTACCAGTTTTATCTCAATAAGGAACAACCTTGTAGTTGTCCAGAGTTGTAGCTAAAAACCATGTAACTCCATATTTTTTTTGGTGACTTTAAAACTTAACTTAAGATCCTCACACAGTAACTTGACAGTGAAACTTCAAAGCACTGAAATTATCTGTAAAGGTATAACAAGAACAGCAGAATTAATTGAATGTTTGCATCAAGCTTGGGAACCCAGGAAACTGCCTGCAGCTACATAAGTGTGGAAATCACACCACATCATTACATAAACATGCATTGAACAAGGCTGATGCAGTGATCTAGCAATTGTCTGTGTTTACATCAGCACATCTTCAACACTGCTCATCAACCTTTACTGCTATAGAACAGACAAAAAAAAATAAATAGAAAAGCAAAGATTTAGAAGAATGCAATTAAAGGTAGTCCATGTTTCCTAAAGCAAATAGAGTGAAAAACATTATCTCTGTCTTTCCCCTAGGAGATTAGGTTAAGTGAGGAAAAAAGAAAAAAGACTGACTTGGCTCTATAAAGTAATATATTTACAGAACTGGTATCAGGAATAATATCTACAAGCTCTATTCACTTCATGTTTAAAGTAACTGAAGACAGCTGCCTGGCAAAGGTGAAAGGCCAGCTATGTTTCAACCATAACAGGCAAAAGAGGACCACTTATACTTGAGTAGCCTCATATATCATTAGTTTCCAAGTGCAGAGGAGAAAAAAATGACTGCCAAAAGCAACACGTAATCTAGAGCAGGGCTTGGCAACCTTTCAAAAAGATCTTCTTTTTCAAAGCAAAACTGAGTGCCTTTACATCAAGGATGCCAAATTGAATCTAACAACGGCAGCAGTAGCTCACTGCTCCTAGCCCCTTCTGGGTTTGATAGGGCTTGGAAAACAGCTCTCACAGATCATGGAGGGCAAACAGCAGGGCTCACATATGTGAGATCTTAAAGGAGTTCTGCAGGAACAGGGCTTTGGGACACCATGCCTCTCACAGATACACATCAAACAACATTATTCAAATGTATAAAACTTCTTCATACATTTTAACAAGATGCACATGACAGAGGGAAATGATGACAAGCAAGCTGCCCTAACAAATGCTGCACATATTTTCATCAGTCTTACCACTAATATTAGGGAGTACATTTGCATAACAAAGTGGTAAAAACACATGGGTCTTATGTTTATATCATTGTGGAGGAGTACAAAAAAAATTAAAAAATCTGAAGTTCCTAAGTACAGCCCTTGCTTGTTAAATACTACCATAAATCAGAGACGCATTAACTAAGTAGCTCAGCAGCTCTCTGCTACCTCACACCAGCAATAATAATTCTGCCTTCCATGCCTTCCACTGCTCTTTGCTAAAACTAAAGCTGAAGAAGCAAGAAAATGCTAAGATGACTGTGCAGATCACATTTTTTCTGTCGTAAGATTAAGTAAAATCTCAAGAGTTTAAGCTACGTATTTAAAAGTGATAAAGCCATAGGCACTATAAGCTCGAAGGTTTACCATACTTACAGGGCTAGGTTGCAACTGAATGGCTGAAAGTTCTTGTTCCCTGCCATTTGTCTGCTTTTCTGCCAGATGCCTTTGCTGCTCCAAGGCAAGGTCTTGGTTTTCATTCATGGATCAGCTCCTGAACTACTTCAGCTTTCAGTTCAGTGAATCAAGGCAAACAACATCTCCCTAGGAAGTGGGCGTTTCAGCTGCTCTCCCCATTCCTCCCCTTGACCACAACCACCCTACACTGCCGCTCATTTAGCCCTAATGGGGTAGTTTATAAGCAGAAGCACCATTCTTTCACAAAATCCTTAAGGAGCAAGTGCGAGTTCAACTGCTGCAATCATGCCTGGCACACTTGCAGGGGAAGCACTGCCAGAGGAAAGTTATCCTCTGGCATAACCTTATGAGGTTCATCACCATATAATCATTCACGTGGCATTGTGCAAAGGTGATGCCTTTCCAGTGGAGAGATCCATGAGTGCCAAGCAAAATCTGACGACAGAGGACTGGGGGGAAAAGCACATCATTTTTTCCACACTGGCAGTTTTTAATCTTTGATGCCCATGAGCAAAGGACATTGTCAAAAAAATGGGTTTAAAGGAAGACAATGAATGTCATGCATGTCAAATCAATTCTAACTCCTGGATTTAACACAGAAAAAAAAATGAATTGATCTGCAAAACTTATATATGGGGGCTTCTAAAAAAATCAGTTATATTCTATAGAGATTTGTTTTTAGTCATTTTTAGTCTCATCTTAGTCATTTTTTTTCTCTTTTTTTTGTTTAGTTTTGATTTTTAATGTAGAATGAAGTCAGATGAAAAATTTGGGTATATTTTGAATAAAACCAAATTCATCTTAAATTGATTGATGAAATGCAAATTCTGAATATCCAAAAAACACTGATATAACACCAACTGATATGGCATAACTCAGTAATGCGCAAATGTTCCCACATAAAAATATTATGCTGTTAATATGAACTATTAAAAATGCATAACTAGAAAAGCTCAGTAATTTCCATGTCAAATAACTTTTGCGTTGTACTTATTTTTAACCTTGTCTAAGGAGTTTTCAGCTAGTTTTTAAGTTTTTCACCAAAAGTAGGAAGAATAACACCATGCAAGTCACAATTTCATGGATCCTTGAAACCAATGTAAGTCAAACCACTGTCAAAGAAAGCGTTTCACTCTCCTGGTGACATTCATTCAAACCCTCTCCCCTAGGCTGGAAAGGCCCCTCTGCAGCGATAAACTAAGTTTTGCTCCTGAGTTGGCTTCAACAAGGTGCGTTTTCCCTTGCTAACACGAAGATGGGCTGCCTGACATAAGGAGCGAGTGGCTGCAGGGAGAGGGGCAGAACTATGGCTTCCTTGTGGCTGTAATGCTTATGCAGCTACTGTTTTGTACCAACACCGCACCACAAATGCAGGGAAAGTGACTGACAGAAATCTGAGGTCTCCCCCACACACACACTCCAATGGTGTGTCTGAGGAGTCTGACTTCATCTGAAGGAAGTAACCTAACAAGTACCTGGAGAATTCTGCACATCCAGAAAGCTTCTGTGCAACAAGCAGTGCCTCAAACTCCACATTTCAACTAAATTAGAACAATCCAAAATAGTATCACAGGTTTCAAAGCAATTCCTCTAGTTCTAGGCCAGTACACCAGCCTCGGTCATGTTTTCACACAGCTAAGCAATATGATTGAAATTTTTCATGAATTAATCCCACTAAGACCCCAAGACAATGTCTAAATTAATTTGCACATTCAAATTTGTGTTCCTCCAGCTTCTAATAAAACTTCTGGTTTTAACCTATTGTCAGCTGGCACTGTTTGCAGTGGGAACAGTAATAAGAAGCAGTCCACAAAAACCTTGACCCCAAGTACCCTATTTCTGCTGTATGCTTTCAGAACAGATTGCCATCTTGTTCCACACATATTCTCCAGAATGAACAGGAACAGTGGTTCAGCTGCTTCCTCTTCAGAAGACAGCAGAAACAGAAAATAGGTATCATTTTATTTTTTTCTTTTTACAGGACTTCCCTTTAGCAGCTGAAGAAACAGCATACATGTGCCTAGTAAGAACGTGCAAGGAAATAGTTTTACAATTCTTTCTCAGAATTTGGGACTAAATACATTACGGTAATTCTTCTAGTCCTTGGACACAAAATCATTAGGTATGGGCTATTACTTGCGTTATCACTACATTACTAGATCATTATGAAAAATAAAAGTTTTAATCAGCATGCACATTTATGAAGCACAGTGATTTGAAACTACCCCCCTACAACAGCTTCAGCATTAGCACTAACCAAAAAAAGTAGAACATTTTGCTAGCAGAGAGACCAGCACACAGAAAGAAATTACTACTACAGTGAGTCTCACAGGGCTAATTGTATGGTGCACTGCCACGCTGGGATTTGTCATTAACCAGCATTTACATAAAGCTATTACACAAGTTAAAAATCTAGTGAGCTTCAGGTGGCTGTTAGATGTTTTATTTTTTCTCCTCATCCTCCCTCCCCTTTTTTTTAAACCTTTCCCTATGTAACATTTTGATTGTAAAGGCGGCAATTTTTTTTTCCTTTATATCTGTCATTGTTTGTGTTTATTTCTGCTCTGTTTCTGATATTGATCACAGCATACTTTCCTCTATTATTTTTTAGATCCATATTTACAATTATTGCTTTTTTTTGTATCAGTTTTGGCACAATTTTATATAATGACCACAATGCATCAATACAAATTTGCTTCTTCACGAAGGATGGTATACACACAGATGGTTCAGGCTGAGGCATGCTCAGGGCTAAATTCAAAATACAAATTGGACAGCCAACAGCTATGAGTAAAATTTGTATGCTTTTAAAGTACCTCTGGTAATAATCTGTTTCTGAAACAGCAGTTGCTGCTGGTGTCCATGTGCAGACAGAAGAAACCATGTTTAGGGTCTTTCCTCCAGTTTTCTTGGTGGACATTTTCTAAACACTTCCCAAAGCACAGGTATGTAAGCACGTTATAACAAGCTTGCAGTAAGCTAACACACCAAGCATTCTCATGGAAAATACTGAAATGAATAATGCAATCCTGCTTTCATGAATAAGTATGCTTCTAAATATGACTACGATTAAGAGCAGATTACGGTTCTCAGATTATATTGCGCAATTTATGGCATCCAAACAGAAAGGATCTGAGCTGCAACTTAGTTTGTGAACAGTCCCAGCCCATTCCGGTGCAAAGTAAAACCTTTACCACAGCCAGTTTGACCATGCAACAAAACCATGAATATTCCTGTGGTCACTTAGGTCTCAGCACGGAGGCAGTAACTGCAAGTGAAAGGCAGAAGTTTCTAAACTACTCCCAGCTTTAGTGCTCCCAATTTTGGCAGATAACAGTACAGCTATGGACTTGAAAACCTGCAGAACAAGGAAAGAGATGCTCTAGACTCAGCAGAAGCCATCTCTCAATGGAACAGACCAAATGCATCACCTAATGTGGATTTGACAACAGCCTAACATTTGGCAAACCTCCCCTAATCCTGTAACAGGAGTGTGGTTGTTTATGTGGCCTCAGACTTGAACCCCGTCTGTTTTGAAATGGGCAAAAATCTGTACCAAAAAAAAAAAAAAAAAACATCTGCAAGAAAAAAAAAATTCTGATGCCTCACAGCCCTCATGGCATACCCAGGTGCCCATCACATCTGGCACAGGGAACCCTTTGCAGGTTTTGTTCTTTTTGTTCTGTTTTAAAGCTCTTTAATGGCTTACAGGTGCTCTCTGTATACTCTATTCTCAAAGCCCATAACTACATCTGGCCCAAGCAATACGAAAAAAATTGACTTGTTTCTATTTAAGCATCACAATATTTTGGATGGATATTTCACCAAAATATTTTGGATGAAAAGTGATCAGATCCTAACCTTTGGAAATCCTCCTTATAAAACAAGCTGCTACAGATCTTCTTCACCTCTTTGCTAGCCCCATGCTCCCCACTTTCAGGTCTCAAGCTGGCATTTAACCTCTACAGAAATCTACAGTAAACTGCAGCTCTGGAATGTAAGAAAGTCATTAAAATTAATCCACCACAACCCACCACTACATTATTTCCTTCTTAAATTGAACTGTAGCAAAACCTTTCCTAGGAAGACGCCACAGACATAGTACTAGGAATCATGGAAACTTCACCTGCAAAGGTGCAAGGCGGAGATTCCCTCAGACAGCACCTCACCAGTGAGCAACACAACGAGCCTCCGTCTGCACAGAGCGAAGCAGGTCCAGAGAAACGTACCTTCCTTCTCATCTCTCCCTCAATTTGGACTTTTATTTTCAAACGTAAATTTCAGGTCCAACCACTATTACTACTAAAGAAGCCAAATACTGATTTAATTAAAAATAACCTAAAAACAATAGGTACTTGCATTGGGTGCGTGTAGCAAGGCGCCAGCAGCACGGGCTGCAGAGGTGTCGGGGAGGAGAGGGCGGGGCTGCCCCAAGCCAGTTCCAGCCAGTTCCAGCCCCTTCTGGAAGGTTCTGGCCAGTTCCTGAAGGTTCTGTCTGTTTCTTCTGTCCGGTTCCAGAAGGTTCCACAGCAGGGCAGGGCTCAGCCAATCACAGGCCGTGGCACCTCATGGGAACAGATTTAGGGAAAAGCAAAAGCCCCCTGCCTGTGAGGGAACGAAGTCGAGCAGTGGCAATTCTGGTACCCAAACCAGCCCTCCTGTTCAGCTGTGAGGGTGAGGTGGGTCCCCTTGGTGACACAGACAGCCCACTCCACTGAAATACTCTCAGATTGCAAATTTGGGTGTCATGCCCAGCTTCAGAATTGGCTGGTGTTATAGAGGATTCTTCATTATGAAAATTCAAACGCTAGCAACGTTCCTGGTAAAACTAGGACCACGACGTCTGTATTTAAAAATGTCAATAAAATTATGTCCATGTAGGTGTTCCTTTTATGCTCAGGAAAAACACGTAAGAAAACACACCAAAAAGTCTAAAATGTGATACTGGTTTTCAGCTTTTTCTGGAAGTGTCCAACCAGTGTCTATCCCCTGCTCAGTCCTCCTGGCAGTCACACCAGGTGCGTGCTTCCACAAAGAATGGGAGGAGGAAAATAAGTGTATAATAATAATAGTAACTTCAACAATATTATTATTGTTAAATTTATAACTGTTATTCTGACAGTTTAAAATGAAAAAATTGTAGATATAAAATCATGTTTAATATTCTTTCTCTGCATAGCCACCCTATTTGAACTCAAGCATATTGTCAATGTTCTTTCATTTGAAAGCAGTTCAAGTAGCTTTGTAGCTCCAGTTCTTGCTATTCTCCTATTTTGCAAATCTCCTCAAAGCCCTATACTTCAAATACTGTTCTTTGCACCTTTAATAATAATGAAACCAGAATTCTGAGCAACACTTCCAATTGTGCACTAATTAACCCCCAAATACTCCTTTTAAATTATTTTATTCACACACAATATATTGTACAGCTTTAATTTGTACCAGGAAATGTTACAGTCATAATTCTATTCCTCTAAGTGTTATGTAGTGCCATTTCCTTGATTTCCAAGCAGGTGTTATCAAATGATGTTTTGAAAATTAGAAGTATAATGCCAATCAGGTTCCTAAGATCTAAACTATTCTGTATCTATGAAAACATATTATGCATATAAATATATATTTTTCATACTGACTTCTTTTGTATGTTAAGCAGCTGGAAAAGCTAATTCTCCTATTTGCAATAACATTGGCATTAAAAAAAAACACTTCTAAGATTAAAAAGGATAGAGAATAGATTTGTCCACTTGTATTCATTTTTATCAACAGGAAAAGAGGTAGAGCTGTCACTAGTGAAGAAAAAATCTATTAAGATGTCAGTTATGGTATCATTTACATTAATAATGTGTAGCAGCTGCAAGCTCAAAAAATGAACAGTGCAAAGATTTGTCACAAATTAACCACAGAATTGTAATTAGCATGGCATAAAAGTACTTAGAGTTGAAAATGAAGAGAGGGATCAAATCCCTCATATTACATATATGCTCTATGTACATGTAAGAGACAATACTAGAAACGATTGTGGATGATTTTGTAACCATTTCTCTGCCAGTAGGTAAAGAACCTGCCTGCTTATTCCATACCACAGACAAACTACTCTGCTCTTATGAGGCTCCACCTGCAGTGCTGCATTCAGCTCTGAGGCCCCCAGTGTAAGGAAGGCATGGACCTGTTGGAGTGGGTCCAGAGGAGGCCACGAGGATGATCAGGAGGCTGGGGCACCTCTCCTATGGAGACAGGCTGAGGGAGTTGGGGTTGTTCAGCCTGGAGAAGAGAAGGCTCCAAGGAGACCACACAGTGGCCTTCCAATACATAAAGGAGGCCTACAGGAAATCTGGGGAGAGACTCTTTGTCAAGGAGAACAGTGATAAGACAAGGGGTAATGGCTTTAAACTAAAAAAGGGTAGATTTAGATTAGACATTAGGAAGAAATTCTTTACTATGAGGGTTGTGAGGCCCTGGTTGCCCAGAGAAGCTGTGGAGGCCACATCTGTGGAAGTACTCAAAGATAGGCTGGATGGGGCTTTGCGCAGCCTGGGCTGATGGGAGGTGTCCCTACTCATGGCAAGAGGGTTGGAATTACATGATCTTTGAGGTCCCTTCCAACCCAAACCAGTCTTTGATTCTACGACAAAGATGAGTCTTTGGACTCCTCAGGCCATTTCCTGATAAGGATGGTGTTATTTTCAGCCCATGGCAGCAAAGTAACGTAGAGGAACGAGATAGACACTCGCCAGTTTGCTCCTGGAGGAGTCCAGCGACACTCCCTCCTGGAAGGAGGAAAAGGTTTCTAAATAGCACCATGTATTGAAATTGTATGCATAATCAATTCTTGCTGGGACTGAGTCCTTTCTTTTCGCATTCAGGGTGACAGTCATGAGTACATTCACAGTAGAAGCTTTTGCTTTCAAAAGTAACTTGACAATTATGCAATAAATAAGAAAGCAAATACTATTATCTGTTAACCTTATTATTACAACATCTCTGAAATGTGTGAATGACAGAAACAAAAGTAATAACTTGCCTTTGCAGGAAATTTTTAATTGAAGTTAAGAGGCAAGAATAATAGTGTGTCAGTGTTAGGTTTCATCAGCCTCTAAGCTAAGTCTTTCCTTAGAAAATGTAATCGAAGTAGAATGAAATGTTGAACTGACAAGATCTGACATCCCCTTATAAGACAGGAAACATCTCAGCTAGAGGAAAAGATGACCACAGCATTTACCTTCTTCTGAAATTAATACAACTGTCCCACTCATTTTGAACTTATTGATGAATAGAAAATATTCAATCTTAAATGTACAATATAATACAAAATATTGACATTTTTACAAGTTAGCATTACATTGGTAGTTTGAAAATTAGCACCAGGCTAAGTTGAAGAACAGTGAGACAACAGAACAATTCCCATATCTGCTACACATTCCTAATGGAACTGACAAAACAGTACTATTTGGGGGGCAAATAAGGAAAATACTGAATCTTATCTAGGGTCTATACAACATGCATTAGTTGCCGTTAAGTAAAATAGATGCATGTTTAAACAGCGTTGGCCAAAGAGTATAGAACAGAGTCAGTACGTTATGTTCGAGTCTAAAGTCTTTTGTATGAGTTAGTTGACTTATGGGGATACATCTGTTTCTTCTTCCTGTAGATTTTCCACATATTAGGACAGATGAATTTGCTGGATCGGTATCTCTGCAGACTATCTGCTATGTAAAGTGCCTGTCTGCCAACTGCATAAGATAAGCCTGTCAGAGGCAGCTCTACTTGCATCAAGGGTAGATACAGAAATGTCATTTGCAATCCTTCATACTGGTTGTCCTTTTTGCTAGAATTGTTTTTCTTTATTCTTTTACTGAAGTAAAAAAAAAAAGACACAAGGAGAATACTGAGGGAACTTTTGAGATGGATTTGAGATGGACATACAAAACATGAAGGCTGTACCAGTCAGTATTTCAAATTGCTGGCAGTATCCTGTAAATTCAAAATTACATAATAACTTTTTTTTTTTTAATCTAAGTTGTGGTGGATCACAATACACACTTGCAGCTGGACAAACAGCAAATAAAAGAAACAAACAAACAATTACCACAAATTAATACTTACAATGAGTTATGTCAGACTATGCACTGGTTACTTCAATTCTCTTTCGAATGCATTAGTGTAGCTGCTCAGATCTTGTCATACTAGATGTGATCCTAGTGATGTACCAAAATAAAAGATGACCATAGCCATGGTAAAACCTACTTCTACGTAACTACACTGGTAATGGGATGACCTGAGGACGTTTACAAAAATGATTGCTTCTAAAAAAGGAAGCTCTTTTGTCCTCAGTAATGAGCAAACATTATCATTGCAATCACCTTTAGTAATAGATTGAATTGTCTATTCAATTATTCAATTAGATGCAGTCGCACTTCATTGTTATATTTCCTCAAGCAGGGTGATGTTGGCTTTGACTAAATGTACTCCACATTCACTTATTTTTCCCCAGTGACAGAACCAAGTACATATCATACTCACTGTCTGCTCACCCTAACAGTGAACTGTTTATCATGCTCTATTTGCAAGGTCATGCTGTAACATGATCACTGAAATCTTTCTTGGGGGAAAAAAAACATGGTGGGCAGAAGGGTTATTTTCACCTGCAGCATTTTAGAATCACATGGTGAACGCAATTTTGTGTTGTATTTGTAAAACACAGATAATTCAAGAAAAAAATGATATAATTTTAAATAGCAATGGCCAGAAAAAAAAAATCAAAATCAGTTCATTATCAAATGTTAGAACAACCCAATGAGGTTGTACAATGAGGTACAGCAAAGTGATGAAACGCAGGGGCATGAAGTACCTGCCCAGGACGGGAGCCTTCTTAAGCTATACTGATAAAACCATGACAGAATTATTTCTTGTGTACATGTTGTGCCCTCAAGTACCATTTATATTCAGTCTGAGGAGACCAACTGATTGCAACACTGCACTGCCAAGACTTTATGCCACAGGGTCTTTAGCACCCAGGTAAATCTCTCATATACCATCCTTAGACCGTGGCTATTGACCAAACAGCAGCAGATATTCTCTCATTCCTATTAAGCATGCTACTGAGAGCTGCTGTGTATCCATCATCTTGCTTTCCTTCTTTCTTCAAAAACAAAGAATGTAGATATTTACATGTTTTTTTTTGTTCTTGTTGTGCGTTTTTTTTTTTTTTTTTTTTCTTAACACAAGGTCCAGGGCAGAAAATCAAAAGATTTTATTGTAACAAGTAATTTTAACATAAAACCCATGCATTATTTTGAGATAATACTAAACACAACTGGCTACAATTTTATGATCAGCTTAATGCCAGTGGTCTATTCATTCAACAGAGCCAGAGGTAGAGATACAACTAGACAATCACTGTAGTACCTGTCTCCCACAAGCACCTTAGTTCCTCCCAGAGATATTCCCTGTACATTCCTTTTACACCTATCTACAAGAACTACATTTAATGAAAACTCTAGTTAATCAGTCTTGGGTGAAAGACCTACCTCTCAAATCCCCACTTCTTTATTCTAGTGAATAACTTTCTCTAATATATAAACTATGACATGTTCTCTTGCTGAGACTGGTTGAGAGCTCCTTTTGACATCTCAGGCACCTTTACAGTGCATACAAGTACATTATTGTGTTCATATCAATATGACTTGATGCCTATGCACCAAAGCTGAAAATGCACAGCACTGAGATTATTTGTATCTAAGAGCATTCCTTCAAAATAACGGATGTCATACATCATCCTAACGATAGATCCATAAGGAACTGTCATTCAGACAAGCACTTAATTGGAGGGGATAAAGATTTACTCTTCTCATGTTTGAGGTACTGCTTACTGTGCTTACCATAAAGACTAGTTTGTCTTCTCATTTTACTGTTTCCTGCATAGAGATGGGGGTGTCAGACAGACAAATCCCTTCCCTGTCACGCTAAAATGACGATCCAAGAAACCCTGAGCACACTGACCAGGGGAAGAAAAGCCTTTATTCTCCTCCACAGCTATGGGATGGAAACCCTGGCAGTGCACAAGCAGCATGTGAAATAAGAGCCATAAAAAGATGGCAAAGAAATTGTTTCTTCGCTTTGGAAAACATTCAGAAATATTTTCCATTTTTAAACAGCAGGCAAGAGGAGCAGGTAATATTGGGAAGACAGTTTTGGTGTGAATGCATCTCCGGAAAAAATATTTGGGATATAAACAATTCAGATGAGCCTTCAGATCATATAAGGCTCCACATATAAGGCTAATATATTAACCTCTGGGCTATGGGTTTGATGAAAATCTCTCTTTCAAGTTATCACTTTCATCAGAGACCTGAGAAAATACTCTTGACAAAAGGCTCATTGAGGCTGGAATACTTCCCTGTAAATTTTAAGAGTCAATAAATCAGTTTATGATAAAACACACCTTGCTGAAAAACTGTAGCCTACACTTATGAAACAATATTTTTGCTTCCTGCTAAGAAAATTATCTTTTTTTTTTTTCTATAGAAAAGGACTCCCTTTTTACGTGTACATAATTTTAATAGAACAATGCCTTCCATAGGTACTAGAAGGTGCTAGAAAGTTATAGGGTGCCAGAAGCCTAGTACCAGCATAGCGCACAATCATCTGAGTACTAGTTTTCTGAACTGCAAAACAAAACATTCAAAATACTGAATATTCAAATTCAAGATACATATTGAATGATTCTGGCATGCAAGAGATATATGAATAGCATGGTTCTGCAGGCTCACAACTGAAAATATAAATGAAGACAATCCACTGCATTCAGGTAACTGTACATTATGGATGAGTGGGCTCCAGTTTAAAAACATCCCCACCTTTCCTTAGGCCCACTATTTTAATAGCCAAAAATCTCAAAGCATTGAATTCTATTGCTGACAAAGTCTAATTTATTGCCCACCTGCCTGCACTCTTGATTAATGGCTCAACCACAGCAGTTAAAAACTGGCAATAGAAAGAGTTGCATGAAAATTGAAAGTGATATTGAAAATGTTTCTTGAGAAAGGAGGCTGTGTTTGCAAACAGGTAATTTAATTTCCTTGCACTGCCTTGTACACTTAAGTTTCTTAAATTAAAGTGAGATTTGTTTTCATGCTAGAATCCACTGGGAGGATGATTATGCTGAAACACACTTCGCTAAGTGTTGGAGGTACAAAGAGGAATGCAGAGAATGTTTCAGTATATGAAAACTGCATATTAAGTAACTCCATGATTTTCCTAAATGAATACACTAAAATGAAGAATATTTCTTATATACTCAAATGAAGATTTACCACAGAGTAATGAGTAACTGCAGGCAAAATTATAGCTCTTTAGCCAGCTCACTTTATTTTAATTTTATTGCTAAATACGTTGAGGAGGATTTCTTATGTAAGAATTGTATCACTGTCCTTCAGTAAGGTAGAAGCAGGTAGATTTATGCTGCAGACCATGCACGAGTCCCAGATAAATTCTTATTTTTATTTCCACAGTAACTTGCTATTTTCCTTACACCAGTTCTCAGCCCAGTCATTCCTCTTTCACCAGTTTCATCCATGGATATAAACTGTCATTGATCAGATGACAGAGACTCTTGAATTTGGATTACAAAGAATCTATCAATATAAAAACTGACCAAGTTTCAAAAATTTCTCCCCATTTTTACTTCACACAAAAACAAGAAAGGGAGATAAGAAAATAAATAGCAAGTACGTGTTTCTCATGAGTCTGTGCAAAGTCTTCTCTATTATAAAAGTACACAAGGTTCTGCCACTGAAGTGCCAGGGAACGGCTGTTCTTCCAGTACCGTCTTAACATCTGTCCTCAAAAAGTTCCACGTCAAGATCCGTGCCAAATCAGGTGCCCTGAAACACCTAAATGAGGACGCTGGCCAAGTGCAGAACATCCCCTGACAGCAAGAAGATGCGTAAGTATTGGCACAGAAAGGTTCTTTGCAATTTTGATCTGTATGACTGCAACACTTTTCCTTTGGAGAAGTGCTGTTGATATTTTTGCCCCCCAGATCAGACACTGAATTCAAGGATATCATGAGAGATTGTCTTTTCATGAGCTGATATTCTAGCTGATTGCAAGTTTCAGCCCTCTCCTGATGAGCAGGACGTAGTTTAAGACTGAATGAAGCCAACTGAGTCATGAAATGTAGACTGCCAGAGGTCAGGCAATATTACACCCTCAATATCACCAATACTAAACTCTCAGTATTGCCAGAGGTCAGGCAATATTACAACCTCAATATTGACAGAGATCAGGCAATGTCACAATGCACTACAACAGAAAGCTCTGCAAAGTTGATACTGCACGTACCCATCCTTAGAGCTCAAGACAAAAGATATTGCCCAGTTGCCTCTAACAGCTGGTAGCCCTGGTAGTAAACCCCCCCACCCTGGCACCATACCAATGACAACTACTCCACAGCACATGAAGAAAGCAGAACAGCTCTGAAATCACCATCATGCTACATTGCTTTGTGCTAGGCAATTTGTTAGGAGACTCCAAATTAATCCTAGAACTTAAGTGCTACAGGACCAAAACACCACAAGATTCTTTGCTAATCAGACTCATGAACATTTCCTTGCTGACCCCAAATTATTAATATTGTACTTTAACTCTGAGTGAGAAAAATACACCAACTGGGCATCTACAATGAGTTAGTAATGCTGCAGTAGTGTATCCTCACTACAGTAATGTATCCTGTGTGGAGCTATGGGTAGTTCTCATAATGTGGCCAAGCCCATCCTGGCCAAAGCCCTTTTTCCCCCCTCCGTCTCTCTCTTACAAAGCAGAAAAAATGATCTTTCCTGATCCCTTAAGCGTGTACTAAAATTACATCTACATCAATGTATAACAACCCTACATGATCTCAGTTACTTATGAAAGAAAACTTTTTTCTTTTTTTACTAAATTTTTATAAAAGTTTTGTTCTTAGTTTTAGTACAGTACATTTTAAAATATCTTTTTTTTTTCCAGGAAAATTGTCATCAAGAAATGTTTATGGGCAGCTCAAGTAACAAAATAGCAGGGATGTCTCACCCTCGCAGAGCTGTAAGAGCTTCAGTTGAGGGTATTTGCTTTTAGAAATTTTATAAATTTTAATGAATTAACAGGAAAATGGTACAAGCATAAACCTGCTGGAATTCTGCACTGCTTAGGTGCTTCCAACATGTCTGCAAAGCCTGCCCTTAGGAATCTTGTCACAGCAGATGGATTTCACTCAAATGGCCCCATCTGTCATTTTTCATTCATATGGCTGTAGCTTGAACTCCAAGAACACCTAGGGCACATTTTCATCAAAATGCCTTGCTAAGCAATCCAAGAGATGAAAGAGATAAAGAAGATAATGCTCCAAAATCTTGCACTGGGCAGAGAATGTGACCCAAACAAAATGAAAATCTGGCAGATTCTTTCAAGTTAAGAGATGGGAATAAAATACTGCCTACCACCACCCAATGAGCTCCAGAGGTATTTAGCAGAGAGAGCATTTCCCTTCCCATCTTTTTTTTTTTTTTTTTTTTCTCCTCCAGTGTTTTGCCATCTGTCCACTTTTACATCCCTTTGAATGAAAAAACAGTTTGGAAGAATAGAGCCATTTTCACAACTGTTCTCTTGCAGGGCAGATAAGGACAGAAAGGGATGATTAAAACTTTTACTGGTTAACAATAACATAAAGCAGGAGAAGAAAAAAAAAGCTGATCTGAGTCTTGTATGATGGAAGCCAGTTTCAAACTAGTGTTGTACGTAATTAGTATATCTAGAGGAACAAAATCTATCCCACACTTGGCAGCACAGCAGCTCAATTTTGTATTTACGATACCTGGGGCTATTAAAATATTACCATTTAAAGCACATCCAGTCAGAATCAGAAGTTCAACTTCCAGTAAGAGCAGGTGAATAATAGATGTATTAGCAGGTGATGGTGCGCTCAGCTACAGCAGACAGATCTCTATCTTTTCCTAATAGGGCACTTGGTGCTTGTATCTCCTGCAGCATTCTCCTCTTTGAGATGCAATACACTTGCATCTAGTATAGAGCTGTTCCCCCCCACCACCCTTTTTTTTTTTTTTTTTTTTAAATTTTCTTCCTCTCCTGAGAGTTTCATCAATATCAGTGGAGATATTTATCAAATACAGATGTAGGGAAGAATAATATAAGTTTTCTGATAAGGCAATAGTCACATTGTCTGTAACAGGATGGTCTCTGGATCAAAAATGTATTGCACTAGTGTAATGGGAAAAAAAGAAAAAAACATTTGACTGAAATAAAACACTGTGCCTTTTGAAAAGACATGAAAGACATAAAAAACTGTTCAAAAACACGTAATTCAGAGCTCATCTAACAATCAGATTTGTGAGTTGTCAGCATTACCTGACCAAACTGTGTAACTCTATAAATTGAAAGTAAACCTCCATTGTCCAATATGTGTCGCAGCAATCTGCAAGATATGGAAATACGTCAACGGGTAGGAACTCCAGGAAGTGGTTTATGAAGCAAGCTAACCCTAAAGGAGCCCTGCTCTCTTCCCTGTGCTATACAAAAGGGTTGGCAAAGAATAAGACAAGGAGCGTAGGTGCTGAGTTTGCACACAACAGCAGAGAGCTCTCTCCTACTCGATAGTGAGAAGTTGGACATGGCACATTTCAGTTTATTTTCTTTGCAAAGGTCAACAAATTCTGAACAATTTCCTAGTGTCTCTCATGCTCCCCCACAGCTCAGAGCCCCCTTTTTCCTCAGAAAAGGGCCAGTTCAGATGCACAAGATACATTTTGACACCATTCTCTGCCACTCTTTTCTCCTTGAGCATTTCAGACCTGTGTCTTAATCACCCCCTCAGATCTGCATCTGCACGTTAAAAAAAAAAAAAAAAATTACACTTCTTAGTATCAGTGGGATGGTGCAAAAGTAAGTTCAGCATTTGTAAAGTACTTGAACTTTATGGCCATAAGAAAGTTGTACCTTGGAGCATAAACAATTAAAAGAAATTTATAAGAGCTATCAGTGGAACAATACTCACACAGAAAGCAATTCCAAATACACTGTATTAATGGGGAGAATTGGTTCCAATAATGACATTTCTGTTGGCATTTTAAAGCTATTTTTAATGTAGACAATTTTATAGAGCCAGATATTAGACTACGTCAAACCAATGCCAGTAATACTTTAGCCTGCCAAGATCAATCACAGGGATCCAACAGCTCGAGCAATCATTCTGCTGACTCCAAAGAACTGAAGAACTTGATGGCCGCACTTCTGTCCAGTTTTTTATCTCTATGCCACAACAAAATACAAAATATCTTTTAATGCCTGGTGGAGATCACTTACTTATAAATGGGAGAAGCTAGCTCAAGAACGGGTAGAGCGAGAAATTAGGAAGAGGAGATCACAGGGTACCACTGGAACTGTGCAGAGAAGCTTGCATAGCATTTATCTGTACTAGGCCTAACGCCAGCTAGTGGTATCTCAGGTATATGAATAGTAAATTCCCTCACACAGAGGAGAAAAAATTACACAAGTCAATTAAATATATCACTCTAAATTATGTCTATATACACACATATACTGCATGTGTATATTTTACATTTAAAGAGATCACTGATGACAGTGAGAGGCATAACACAGAACAGAGGCATTCAGAACACAGACTAAGGTGAACGACTTTACAAGATACACTTATGGGAGCTCAACAGGGAATACAGAGCGGTAGGTAATTGCTTGTTCCTTCAATAGTGCTGAATTTAGAAATGAACAGCAGTAATAACATTCATAATGAAAACCCCATAACTGTTTAGAGACCACAAATCTAGCTATACTGTAAGCTGAATACAGTATTAGTGATTTTTCTTAAGACAGGGGATTCCACAGGCATAATTTGTTAGAAATGCTGTAGTGCTTAACCACTCAAAGGCTGTTTTCCTGTCCTCTGAAGAGTCAAATCTGGAAAAAGATCCTATGGAAAAGTTATGGTAGACGCAAATTCATTCACCATCCTTTTGTCGTAACACTTTCACATCTAGCGCACCGTTCAAGACCTTAGTAAGAAAAGACAAATTGAACAGTTGAAAATTCTGGGCTGCTACTGAAGTTATTGGACAGATTCAAAGCAGCACTGAGACAGGGATAAATTGTGGATAAATTTTGCAGACTTTTCTGCAAATTCTTATTTTTACTTGGGGGAAGTAAATCACCAGATTTATATGAGTTATAAGATGTGTTTCTTTACATTCAGCCTAAGAATTACAAAGCCCAGACACTAAATTTCTTCCCATTCCATGTGCCTACAAAGGAATGCCAGCTCAACGTAGCTCTTGTAGAAAACAGAGCTTGCTCTTAATGTTGACAAATACCAAAAAAATGATTTTTCCCTCTTTTGGGGCTGATTTAAAGCTTACTGCAGTCAAAATTAGCTTGCCCACTGAATTCAGTGGACTATAGGCTAGGCCTTCTCCCTTGCTCACTCCACTCTTGTTAATATGAAGATTTTAACTGAGTCCTATGTACAGAATTTACAATCTTCATTAATTACAGAATCCAGAGCCATTTGAATTAGGACTCATGAGACAAATTTATGTTAGCACAACTATTTGAGCTAGGGTGAAAAGGCTTGGCTGAGGGTGAAGTTTGTGCCTTCCTGATTCTCAGTCCACAATTCCACGTCCAAGGCGATTCTTGAGGAAAAACAGGTCTAGGCAAGCAGCATGTTAGCACAGTAAGGTTTGAGATACTACCTCTGTTCCAGAGACAGCATGACCTTGTGATCCAACATTATTTTGAATTTTTGCTTCCTACTTTGTACATATTTTTAAGCCTACATAAAAGTTATAGATAAGCCAAGGCTCCATGTATGCACTTTGCAAAGAAGTCTGCAGCCACCCTCAACAGGATACAAAATCTATCATTCAGGACTAGCTGTACAGAATGATATATTGCTATTTCCTTTATCATACTTTGAAAACCACCATTTCAATCCCTCATGTAAATGTATTTTGATTCTCATTTATCAAACAGCAGCAATGTCCTCTTCTGCTAACTAAACAGCCTAACATGCAGTGGATATCAACTCTCCTCACTGCATACTGAGCAACCAAGTGAACAAACTCTAAAAGACCTGATTGCAAGAAGGACAAAGTGTTTACCTCTGACGTTATCAAGATAAGAGTGTTTTACATTACACTCTGAGCTATAGTAAACGGATAGTTTTGCTTATAGTGTTTGTTGTCTCCTTAACTTTTCTATGGACAAGATGCAGAACAAAGCATATGTTAATTGGAAAGGAAATGATTGAATGCCAAACAACATATAAAGTTTATCAAATTTTAAAGCAGATGCAATTTCAAAGACTTCAGGATACAGGTCTAAGTTTTATGCAAGTCTTGCTATATAAATAAAAATAATACTGTATTATTAGAGGTCGATATAAAGCAGCTTGAAATCATTTTCATTAGCACAATACTAAACTGCTATCAATACACTTTTTTCAATAAACATCTCTTTCATATTCACTCTGTCTTAGAGGCATTTAGATGATTTCTTTCAATAAAACAATTTCATTTAAAGGATTTTATCCACATTTCACAGTCTGCTCGTGACCTACTTCTTTGTATTTGAACGAAAACTAATCATATTTCCCATGCACTTTACAGAATAATAAGATCGGGAATAGCATTTTGGAGAGAATGGAAAAATATCTCAGAAGACGCTTCCCCACCCCTTCAGACAACCATGAAACAACCCCTACCACCAGTCTGAAATACTGAGTTTCTGCTTTGGTGGCATTTATACCTACACTGTATACCTCTAAGAATGAGCTTAAGCTGAGAAAGACTGAAGCCTTTTCAATACCTACCCAAGGGTATGTCTACCCCAAATGACACAGTGAGATGCCCCAGTTAGTTTACTAATACAATTCAGCAGAATGCACTGCAAAGAAACAGCCTTGAGTTTTGAAAAACTGCATAGTTTAATTAACACAGAGCTGTGCCTAAACAAGTAAGCCTGCCAGCCATAGGAAAGCAGAAAGCATTTTGTAAATATCATCACTTGTAATCAAAACAAATGGAGGAGGCAGAGCCTCGTTAGCCTTGTGCAGTCCTGCACTGCGTTCTCAGCACCTTTCCCAAGGCTGGCTCTGTGCTCCGGGCAGTGCCAGTCCCTGGCAGCACACGCCTGAACTCCTGAATTTGTTCTTAAATAAACTCAAAGAGTCAGGACTGAGCATCTGCACCAAATGCAACCATTTTCATTTTATCTGTGATATTTATAATCTAACCATGCTATCTTGTGATTCATTTTCCTTATTTACCCAGTCAGGACTCTGCACAAAGTATTACACTCTCCTGTTTTCCAGAGAGTTCAGTAGTCAGAAAAAATTAATCCTGGGAGTGCAGTCTATTACAGAGAAAGATAACTTGAGACTAAAATCTTGCGAGGAATGAAACAGCTTTTCCCAGTAGGGTACACTGTAACAGCAGTTTCTGTGTTAAATATTTAAGTAAAATAAATTATGCAATTATGCTAGAAAAAGTAGAAAAGATGCAAGAAATATAATTTACAATGCAGGTTTTTTCAAAAATAATGTCAGTGGGGAAGTGCTCAGCTGAGCACCTTAGTTTCACTAACATGAATACAAGCACAAAAATAAAAATGCCTCTAAAGAACTGTCACTTTCAAAAAAAATTTTAGCATCCTTTTTCTTTCTTTAAAGTAAACAAAGTAGCAAGCAACAAAATTTAGATATAGTTTGTGTCAAGCTGAGAAGGAAAAACGTCCAGTTTTTGGTACATAGTACCACTTTTGACATGTCAAAGTGCTATGTGCTGAAGCCCCTTTGAAAGACTGTCCAAACTTTAGACCTTTAAAAAGAACTGTCAGACATTTAATCTTCATTATGTACATTTTTCAAGACCAGAATGCAAGAATTCTAGATTCTTTAAAACTTTTTGCTCATAGGAAGTCATACTACTAGCCTTTTAGTGCTATGGTGTTACAAACTACTACACAAAACCACAGTGGACTGAATGATTTATTAATACCCCAGGCTCTCTTTTTTTGTCCTGTATCTGGCCACAACCCAATCTATACTGGACTGCAAATCATAATGACCGATAACCAAAACTCAAGGGCAATCCTGTCACTTTTAAAGATACATAAATGAGTAATAACTGAAAAAAAAGAAACACATCCATTACTTGCTATATTAAGTCATCTTTCTAACAAATGTTCTATTTCAGGGTGGGACATGTAAAATCACAGAAGAATACACAGATCTCAGCCTTGTATTTCTGCAACTGCAGTGCAGAATGACAGCCCACAGACCCGCAAACTCATGGCCGCCACATACATTCCCATTTTCACCAGGCAAAAGGAACAAATCTTTCACTCTCCTTCACAAATACCTTCTCCTGCAAAACAAGATTCTTAGTAAGAAAACTAACAATTTGTTTAACTAGAAGTTAAATACTTAATGAGGTAAAAAAACTATTGTCTCAAATCAGATAAGCCACCTTCTGGCTATGCAAAAATACAATGCTCTCCATCTCTATTTCATTTTTAGTATTATGAGCCTGATTTTGTCTGGAAACATAAATTATGTGCTGTATCCATGAGCCAGGGAGCACCTCCTGCCTTTTTAGATCAGCACAGATGTGACAGCTACACTGTTGGAGGAAGTTATACCATCAGGGTTCCCTATTTAGAACCACTGTGTGTCATTTCTTAACAGATTGTACAATACTAATATAAAGTAGTGCATTCAAACCATTTTCAAAATTTCATAGTGTTCGCAATAATTTATAAGTTATTTCTCCCAGTTCTCTTTGAACTTTGTGTTCAAACAGCACAGAGCTAACAACACAGAGCCATGCTGATAGGTTTTTATACTGCAGTATGCTGCTAGGATGCCTACACAGCTGCACGACTTTTATACTTGCAGTACAGAAGTCTGAGCTGTTCCATGCAAAGCGCTACCTCTTGAAATCATGCATACTTATTTAAATCTTCTTATGCTATGGCAACATTGCTTTCAAACAACGCGGGTATTCTATTCTGCACAGTTTATTCAGTGTAGGCATGCAGTTACACAAATTCTTCAACAAAATCAAATAAACACAACAACATCAAATGGTCCAAATTGCCAAGTTCAAATGTTCAAAACCACAATTTCCTTGAAAACATGACTGATACGAAACCAGAAAAGACCTTCAATTTTTAATCACTTCTGTTCGGGTGATAACTGACAACAGTCTTTACCACTCCTGCAACAGATAACGTGGCACATGCTGGGCTACTTCATTACAGTTTTCTCCAGACTCAGCACAGGCTATCTTCAGCAATAAATTGTAGAGCTCGCATCCTGCCGTTCACAGGCGGGTACTGGGGAGCAGCATTTACAGAGAACAGAAGATGCATGAGCTGTCGCTCCACTAATCAGTGCAGGAACATCATATTAATCAAAAGATCAGCAACAAAACATGCATCAGACAAGTATCCAGATGGTAACTCTGCAAAATTTCCAAAATGCATTACCTGTTTACAGGATCATATTGCAATATTATACTCAGACACACAATTCATTAAGGACAGACGTATAATTCTATGCCAAGATGGATTAAAAAATAAATAAAAGAATTTCAGGGAAAATTCTTGTTTTCTCTGAAGGAAGGAAGACAAACAGAACAGTGGATTTGTACTTGCCAGTCCTCCTCTTTCTTCTGTACTACCCCCAGCTTTTCTACCCTGGAAGAAAAATCAATTCAATCCTACAGCGTGGCGTTGCCAGCCAGGTATGAAGAGATTAAGGCTACTATCTTCATTTTATCTAGATATCAATTAGCCTCACACCCAGCTGTAAACCCCGAACAGTAAATGTAGTTAGGAAAAACAAAATAATAACCTCATATGACATGGGAGGAGATGGAGAAAACAAATGTAAATAAAAATCACTAACAACCTCTTCTCAATCCCCTTTAGCTTTCTAGAAGGTCATTGAAGGAAAGAAGATAAGAAGGAAAAGGGAAAAAAAAAAAAAAAAAAAAGAAGAAGAAAAGGAAAATCCCTACCCAGCCATGTGACTTTAGGAGCCCCTTTCCCCGGTACAGCCAGGTGGGTGGGATGTATTCCACTCCTTATCACATGAAGGACTTGGCCTTTGCAGAGCCCTGCAACCATCTAGGGAAAACTTAGTGACCGTAAGGTTCTTCTTCTAAGATGTTGTCTGGGAATGCCTGTCTGCTCAGAAACTTTCTACAAAGCTGCTATGACTCCAACTCCTTCAGCAACTGACAGGGGATCCCCCATGTGCACACCATACCCCCTCATCAGCTCCACCTGATGTCGCATGCTCTTTGAGCACAGTCCTCTTTCAACAGTGCCACCCTCGCCTTTTGCAGCTATGACTTCCCAGAACAGCGATATTCTACAAAATAGAGATGATTCTGATTTCAAAGGATTGAAGTTTCCAAAGCTCTAGCATAAGACAGCAAAGTTCAGTCCCAGATTGGATACAAACAAGCTGAGACAAATTCTGAAGCTAAACTGGAAGTCCACCACTCCCCACCTTCCCCCCCCCCCAAAAAAAAACAAAAAAAAAAAAAAAAGGAAAAAACACTGTACAGAAAAACACAAGCATATGAAATTGTCCCTTGTCTGAGATCAGCTTCCTGCTGTTTTCTACACTTAGCTCTGCAAAGTATCGTAGGAGACTCATTCTCATGCATTTGTGACTGGCAATTTAAAGACCATCACGATGACAGCAGGAGGTCCTACTGGAGACCTCAGGCTCAACTACTGTTTTTTTGTAGGTATTAAATCATCTATTACCAGTACCATCCTTTGTACTTCTTTAACATAGCATAAAAACACAGTGGCACTCTTTCCTGCAAAATGTGGATAAAAGACAAATACTTTTCAAAACGACCACAGTCATACATATTGGTGATTAAGTGATAACAGCACTCACAACCTATCTTGGATGGGTTGTTCAGAAGGAGAATTTTCGAAAGAAAAAGCTGTTTCCACTCAGTGGAAATGGATGAAGTTTCAGAGCGCCGAGAAACACAGCCCTCACAATCAAACGCTTCTCTAATATTTCACTTTGAGCGAGAATGCTGGAAGTTCATTTATCCCTCTGAAAACCTGATCCCTTGTGCGCACGCTTGTCTCTCTAAATTAATTCTAGCTCTCCCAAGGTTAGTACAAAGTTGTGTGGTACATTTACATATGTTGTTTAAAATATACTAAAACTGTACTTTCTCTTAAAGAGAAGTAGAATGTGTAATTTTAAGTCACTCTTCCCACACTGACACTGACTAGCCAATATCAGAAATACTTCATTAGTACATGAGATTGCTCTAATTGTGCTTTTCTAAAGTCGTTAAATGAGTAAAATAAAAAATGGCCCTAAAAACTGACGTTAGTACTTGCTGAACATTCCATCACCATTTTTAATAAAAAATTCCAAAAATAGATCAGAAGAAGAACTAGAGACACTTGACAGCCTACCTTTCTACTCAAACAAAATACTAAGTATTCACTTTATTTTCATCAGTCATTTCTAGTTCATGCAAAATTTTTTAAAAGCAATGTAAAAAGTGCATTTTTCATACAACTATCAAATGAGACATTTTGCTACCTGACAAAGATGTCTATTTTCAGAGTCTTTAGTGCACAGACTGCCCCCTCAAGTGGGAAGACAGAGCTATGCACAATTTGCACCTACAGATCAGGTTCCCAAATGCCTCCAAGCTAAACAGCTGACACCAATAAATAGTAGTCGTATCAGAAAAACAAACAGATTTCTCCTCCTAAACAGTTGTCACAATCTGTATATGCATACATGTGGCATTATCCTGATGAAAACAATTACATGTACATGAGGCTGTTTATCCTATACTAAAGGGCTAAAAAAGGAAACTGGAACCTTTATATGGAGCACTTTACTCACATGCAGAAGTCATAGAGGAGTATGCAAAATGCTTTTATTAGATGAAACTATACGCTATAGTAATTCTTTACTGGTTATAATACCAGCTAAGTTTATAATGTGTTTTCTAAAATTACAGAATTAAAACAAACAAACAAAAAATCATTATCTATTTGATTGCTCCTTAGTCTATTCACCCAACCATACAAAGTGTGCTGATGTAGAATTCGTTATTATTGTTCAAACAAATGGAAGATGATTTCTCCAGATCAACCCCACATCTATTATATGGTGCTTGAAATAGTTCTATTACACAAATTACACATGATGCAGAGCTTTAAGCACCTGGTTTTGTTGCTGTTGTTTGTTATCTAGTTAAAACAATGCATGTATCCTCATAGCATCAGGATTTTAAATACTATACAGAACAAAGTGTCCCCTTTATACTCTCCTCATCTGCTTATTTTACGCAAATGAATGCACTCCTCAGACAAGCTACAATATATGGCCATCCCAGAGGAGCACATGCAATTCAGGACAAGACAAAATGCTGGTAGTTGGTGTGTCCACAACAAAATCGCCCTTTGCATTGTTTTTTGCAACCGCCCTTCTTGTGTCTGCCAGCATGCTCTGAACTGAGCACACAGAGAACATGGCATTGCAGACCAAGGAGTTTCACTCCCATGCTCAACTGGGAAAGATGTCATAGTCATGTCCTGTGAAACCTGAAATTGCTTGTTTTCTATTTCAGACACTAACTCTGAAGGAGTTAGTCCTGTGTTGGGCTGCCAAAAAGTTCAGGAGGTAGAGGAACAGACCTATAAAAAGCAGCTCAGAGAGATGAGTTTGGTCAGGCTTGAGAAGAGAAGGGTGAGGGGGAAAAAAGCAGAAAATACACTTCAGTGCTATCATTCGCATTCCTCATTCATACTTGTAATATAAACATGATATATGAGTTTTACATAAGCTATAGCAATACCTTTAAATCTTGATCCTACAATGAATATTCTTACAATTTTTGCAGAACTGAAGATTTGCATAAAACTTCCAAAAGTGCTGATCTATTTTAAAAGCTTAAGAGTCATCACTGAAAGATATTGTGAGACTTGTAAACCCATTAAGAAAGTTAGGGATCATTATAAGTCATCAACATATGTCTGGAGTTTAGTATTTACTTAAACTACACAAATCTTAGTTTTTCAAATTTGCATTTTTCCTCCACTCCCAAAGAAACAAAATATATGCTTTCAAAACTCTGATCATTTATAATTCAAATGATTCAGAGTGTGCCAATAATAAAATTAGGCTGTGATTTGCAAAGATGGCTTAGCTCAAAAGCACAAAAATGCAGCATTTGCAGTGATTACTTCTTTAATTTAAAGAAGAGTTGTGCAGAATTGGAAGTTGTCATGAGATGGGAGAGCCTTTCACATCAAACAGAATTTAAAAAGATAACAGAAAGAAAGGATTCTGTGAACAGTTAATAGTGCAGGGTAATCACCACTAATCAGTAATCATGAGAAGATGCATTCCAATGTCTTGAGGGATCTCAAGTACTATGAACAGAAGGAATGAGGTAGGAAGAAGGTATTCATGGAATATGGATATTCCTAGGAATAGGGAAGTTTAGATACCTCAATAACAGGTTTCTTTGTATCGAAAAATTGTCATTTCCCTTTCCATATTTACTTATAGGCTTCTGAAATGCTTTTAGTACAGCTAGCAGCCTACAAAAATATGGCAAACAGAAAATGTATGCCTTTGCAAGTTCCATCATTAAGTAGCTTTTATACATATATTATGACTTCAGCATACTATATCAGCTAACACTGGTACAAACCAGATCAATATGCCTTGAAGTAAAAATATCAGACCAGCTCCAAAATCTTCATTGACTTGCAGTACAATGCTAGCGGCTCTTATGAAGTGTCCTTTATATTGTGTGTTGGCCTGAGAGGTTTGTATGAAAAAACAGATTTAGGTTAATTAAAACCAAGGTCAAATGAGCAGCATTCCTAGTTTCTTTTTATAAGTAGGTATTACACCAAATTTCCTAATATCAACTTTGATAAAATTTGAGCTGCAAAATTAAATTAACCCAAAGTTTACAATTATTCAGTGTCACAGAGAGGTTAATATCTATTTAAAGGAATGAGAAAGTAATAGCTGCTGCTACACTTCCTCCTGAACTTCCTACACTATGTTTGAGGTTTCACAGCTTCCTTAGCACATTGTTCTTTTCCTTCCATTTGTAACAAGAATTGCTGATAGTTAACAGGAAAAATAATATTTATAGAAAATCATACCATGTAGACAGACCAAAAAGTAAAATATTTACAGTTTTTTTTTCTCATCTTGACATACTTGAAATAATTACTAAGCGGGAGGAGAGGAGGGAGTGCTCCAACAAAACTCTAATGTAAGCTGACTTGGTGCTTCTTACCTCACTATGTAAGAAGCACACTTTAGAGCCTGGTTTTATTTCTTATTGTGGGAGTAGGAGCCCACAAGTCAACTGAAGGTATACAAAGCCCTTAAATGGCCTGATTGCCGTGGGCATCATGCCACCTTTATTGTGTCACGCTCTTACTGAGATAGCACTGAATAACCCCAAACTAACGAACTTCAGAATTTGGGGACAGTATCTCTCCTTTAATAGGTTTCACTTAATATAGGGTACCTGCCTTCTACAGATACATCAATTTACATCTCTTTGAATTTGCTATGGATATTTCCAAAATCACCTCAGTTTTGATAGACTTGCACCAAACCCCATTAACGTGCTTCACAGCTACAATTTTGAGAGCTTGATCCTGGAAGTATTTGCACAGAACATTTAAAACTTTTCTTGCATTACCTACAATAGTAGTGTCCAGCCAAAATCTCAGTAGTTGCTGCAATTTACATAGTTTTGAGTAAAATAAGCTTCTTTGAGGCATCCAAATATAAGAAAGAACTTAAAAATTACTTGCTTTCAAATTATACTCAATTAGGGAAAGAAAAGAATTATGGCCTCTGCCACTTTTCTGACTGAGACTTGGTTTATTAACATTAATGAATGATATTTAACCTAGACATCTACAAAAAGAAAAAACAGCATATTTTTCTAAGAGAATGCCCTTAGTGACCCATGTTGGAAAGATCTTCAGTATCCTTAACTTAAAATCTGTAATTATAAAAATAATGGTCCTTCAGGGACTAAAAACCTGGCGAATTTATTACATTTGTCTTAAGCAAATGCTCATGATATGCTAAACACTCACAGTAAAAAATGTTCCTCCAGCTTTATCTACATTATCCTTGGGAGGTTGCAGGGTTTGTCATTTCAGGGAAGCCAAGGTAGTTGACCTGTATTCCAGGTCAACTTAAAACAGTTTCAAAACTGAGTTTCCTATCATTCCTCAAATCTTTCTTAACCACCTTCCTTTCGTCCTGCTTTAAAGGTTTGTCTATACCTTATCATCTCTCCCTTAGCCCATCTGAAACTCCTGCAATCCTAAAAATATTAAAAAAGACACAATTTGCTCTCCAGCTCACATCTCAACTTTTCTATATCTTCATTCTTCCCCCAGAAAAATTGACAAGTTGGTTTTGAGGTGCTGTTCTCAAAAATGAGGCATGGATCTTTGTTATCATTCAACACAATTTAAATTCCCTAAATTCACAGTCCAAGGCAGATATATTTGTCATATGAATAATCTGTCAATGTTCCCCATTTGAAACTCATCATTCCCAAAGTCATATTGAAACCCTCATTCTATTAATGGCTCTTCACTGACTTCAATTACACCAGTGTTTGGTTTCATCTCTCACAATTTTTCCATAATCAGGTTACTTTCCAAAGTAGCCATCAGATTTCTCTTCTAAATACATAATCCTACATAAGACTCCACATTCAGAGCTGAGGTTTTAACTAGAAGAGAAGCCTCAGTCTCAAGTTATTCCAGAAATTAGAATAATTATGAACAACTGTCACTCAGTCTTCAGAATAAGTGATCATACAGTAAAAGCTGTCAAGGTATGTTGTGACCTTACATCCACTCTTTCTGGGGAAGAACTGTGGATGTGAGACCTTCATAAACAGGCAGAGCTTTCTGATAACGTTTATCTTTGCTTTAGTTAGAAAAATTGAAGAGCTAGAATAGGCATGGATGTGTGACTGTTCCTGCACACCTACTTAAAACAAGAGCAGCTGATAGCATTGCATGAAAGGCAGATGTCACACCTAGGAGACCGCTTTACATTTCCTAACCTCGATTCTTTGGTTGGAACTTGCTGCTGTGTTCAGCATCAGTGTTCATACTTGGTAAGCCAGAAAACAGATGCAAGTTATAAATGATTTAATATTAATTAATAAAAATGTCATAAAGCAACTCTCGGAAGACCAGCAAAAGCATACATGTGCAAATTAAATTTACTGAAGTCACTGGGCAAAATTAAACCTCTGAGCATTCTCGGTACTACAATAACTGATCATTAAGCCAAGCCACGTGCACACGGTGAGCATCACGTTACTGGGCATAAACTCATCTGTGGCAGCCAGCAGAGCCATTGTCACTAATCCTCTTAGCCCACAGCAAACACAAGATGACCTGAATGAAAGGGCCAAACTCAGATTACTCTGTGTCTCTTACTGCTCAGAGCATCACATCAACAGCTGCCAGTGACTAGGAAGATATTTGTTTACATACTTGCATCCACCGCCCTCAATGATACAATGACGTGGAGTTCCAGACTGGGATCTTCTGCAGCTGAGCTTAGCAGGGCTTTGAAATCCTCTCTTTTACTCTTTGTGGAAGGACAAGGACATGTAGAAACAGTAGGTGTGTAACAAATATGTTGCTTTCGGTCATCTGAGTAACTGAAGTCAGTACTGTTACACTGCCTAATAGATGTTCTAGCAACAGCTACAAAAGTCATTTTATTCAGTACATCAGAATCTACCTTCAAAATTAAAGAATTCAGAAACCAAATTCTTCTTCAAAAATGAAAATAAGTTTCTTTGCCAATTTGACCTATTCTTCCTTTTTAAAAGTGTCTAGTCTAGTCTGTCAAAGTGTATACCTTTTCAGTGTAAGTGAATAGTCTCACTGCTTTCAATGTATAAAGCTAATAACATAATTAATCCTTTATAGAACCAGGAAGTCAATTCTAAATTTAGATTTCAATTTAAACACTCTAGTACTCTGTTACACAAAAGAGATGCAGGGTATATAGCCAGATACAGCATTTAAATTAACGTCAAAGTAGAGAGTGTCTTCAAATCTTTGCTTTTCGTTTCTCTGGTATGATCTTGTATTTCTATGGTTATATAATTGGATTTATTGAACTGAATTACTGAAGTGTAAAATATGAAATTGTCTGCAATTGTAACATTCTTCAAAAAACAAGTGTTATAAATTAATTGGTAATAAAATGTGTTTGTACTGTGAAAATGTTAATAAAAACTATTCCAAAACAACAAAAATCTTCTTCCTCAGTAGGTAAGACCCACCAAGAGTGACAAGGGAGCATCTCAAAGATGTATTCATAGTGGTAGTGTAGTAGTTCTGCTGAGAGAGTGAACACAGATTTGGAGAAAAAAGAAATACTAAACTGGAAAGCTTCCTGTTATTATTACATACTTAAATGAAACAATATTTTTCCCTACATGCACATCTTTCCTGATAGGCAAGAAACACTGCCCTTCCTAAGCCCTCCTTTGTCAAAACTTAAATGTAGATTTAAGAAACAAAGAAAGAATACAGCATTTCTTGTCACCCACATGAACCACAGGGGGGACACTTTGAATTTTCTAAGACTGTGAAGGATATACTGCTCATTTTCATACTGACTGACTATGCTTGTCCATAGTACTAAGAAAATCAGTTGTTACCTGGCTCATGCAGGTAACCCTAAAAGTAACATTTCACCAACTATTTACATACAATCCCAAGTACTATGTATTATAAACAGGCTTCTTCCAGAACTGACAGCACTAAGGACATTCATTACAGCCAAGACCTTTGTCCAGCACTACCTTCGTACCTGTACGTGCAAATAAGGTTTGCGAATTGGAAGTATTTGATATGCAAGTACCACTTGACCATCCCATTGATGCACTTTCTGAAAAGGAAAGTCTCTTTTGTATGAGAATTAACATTCAGATGTACCCCCCAAACCTGTGTTTCTTTTGAAACATTTTTCAGACTGGATTCTTGAATAACCAGCGGGTCTTCACGTCTCACAAGCTACCTCGGCTTGTACTGCCTATTTTTCTAATGGAAACAGGGTATGTGACCTAACCTGGTACTAGTTTTGAACATCACCTTTTGGAATGATCAGTCCCTAGGGTTTGTAGGTCACAGTACATTTTGTACGCATCTGTCTTTTCTTGTTGTCAGCAATTTGAAATGACAAGTCACAAATGCAGAGAACCAGGAAGGATTCAGCTTGCAGCAGATGCCTGGGCTACATAAGTAAACGATAGACTTGTGAAAGCTTTGTTTCCTTTAAGGGATAAGATGTAACATACCTGCAGGTTATTAAGATGAAAGCCATGTTGCTGACAGACTGGTGTACTGTAGTTCTCCCAGAATCTCAGGAAGATTAAGAGGTTTTCAGGAAGATACCATGGAGTTGTTTTCTTTGATAAAGATTTAACAGTTTGGCTAGGTTGAAAGAAATATCAACTATAAAAGAAGTCAATGTTGTTCAATATCAATTTACTCTGTTTAGCAGTCTGCTTAGCCTCTAAGCATAAAGGTAAGCGGCTTAATTCATCTTCATAAAGTGCCAAGCAGATATTCTTTGACAGTATACTAATTACAAATGAATCTATGAAGAATGAATCTATGAAGATATACAGCCCAAAAATGTAAGCTATTTTCACATACTAAGTAGATACGCACATTTATGCTGAGTTCAACCAAAAAATAAAATAAAATACAAGAATTGGTTAAAAACTTTGCAAGTTATTTTCATCAAATAACTGATGAATGCCTATGAAACTTTCATCTATCTTTACTTCTTCAGTATACAGTCAGATAATGCGTAACAAATGCATTGTCTGAAAAGAGGAAAGCTCTTATAAATCATCTATGAAGCTGGATCTATCTAAAAACTCAGATGCTCGTGCAATAGATGCATTTAGGACCAGAATGCTATGTCTTTACCATGTCACCTTCTATCAAAAGCAATCTTCCCAATACCAACTTGGGTAGGAATCATTATGTAATCTCAGTAATGTGTTTTCTAATATTTAGAGGTTTTTTTCTTACTGAAACTTCATAGAAATACACAATTCAAGACAGTGGAAGTTTTGAAAGATATAGTAGAGAATATAGCAGAGGAAGTGATAAATCTGCAGTCACATTTTGGTGTTGTTTTTTTTTCATTTGTTTTAATTTTTTTCCCAAAGCATACCCCACCTTGACAGCATGTAAGACAGGATAGGTCTTTGGAGTGACCCAGTACATTTTCATTTCAGAGCAGAGCAAGGAAATTCCTCTAAGGAACGAGAAGTATTTACAAACAGGTAAGTACAGACTGTCGTCCTTCATACACACTCCTGAGGTACATGCTTGAAGTGCTAGCAGACTTCAAGAGAAGAAAAAAGAAAAACATTCAGCCTAAAGCTACGATAGTGAAAATCAGCTCTAACAAATGCACAGGAGGATTGTGTTCTTAACTCTTTGAGAACACAGCCATAAGTGTATGAGACTCCACTATAAGCATAGTCACTGCTCAAACACTAATATAAAAATATTGGGAAAAGTGGTGGGCTCCACTTCTTTCAAACTCATGCTCTACATTCACTATTTCTAACTTTCAGTTCTTTATATGCACACTGTTATCAGTGAGAAGCTGACTTAATTCAAGCCCCTCCCAGTTGATATGTTAGTTATAAAACAGCCAAACTCAGCACTCATTTATAGCAAGACCTTCCCTGCTGCTAAACCATACAGCTTAAATTCCCTAGGGTGACATTTGGCCCCACATATGCTTTTGTGGAAAGAAGAGGACTTTAAGAGTCTGATCTGTTGAAGGAAGGAGACTTGTTTGACTATCTGAACAGTAATTGTTCATAAATTTCATGCAAACAGCTCAGAACCTACTGCCTACAACCACTGCTGTGCAGAATATAACTAAACCAAAAACTAACAATTTCAGAAAGGCAGAAATAACATTTTACTTCTTCTGGAATCCTTCCTCTCTCTCTCTCTCTCTCTTTTTTTTTTTTAAACAATTAAATTTAGGTTAGTTCTAATTTTGCATCAGGATGTGTTCTTATCTTTCAGTGCTGACCACTGAGAAGGCCAGATACTAAAGCTAACTAAACCATAAGCCACAAGTAAATACTTGGGAAGTAGGGAAGTACCCCATTTGGATATTCGGCATTGAACATCTGCTCCTGTTTGAAATGCCCACTGCTGAGCCCTGCAGAGCCAAGTCACACGGGGACAAGGTGCCCCCTCCCCAGTGCAACCACGTGAACTGGGAGAGGAAAAGGAGAAGGCTGGAGAGGAGCCATACCACCCCAGCCCACAGATGGCCAAAATCTGTTACCATCAGTGTCCCTTCCTCCACCTAGCACCTCTTCTTGGCTATGTTACAAGGAATGTAGACTCCCTGATTATTCCCTTCCCCTTCATACAACTTCCATGTCTTTTAGCAGCCCCTCTAAAACTTCACATTCACACATGAAACTACTTCACAATTCCAGATGTCCTCCCATTTGCCTGCTGGACCCAATTTGGTTTGGCGAGCCCAAGAAGATGCAAGTTCTTATCTTGAGAACACTTCTTCATTTCTCAGTTTGACTTTTAGCCTTTTGATTTTATCAAAACATTGTTAACCAGTGCAAGATTCCTAGTTTTTCTAATAAAACTAATTCTTTACTAAGTCTTTAACAAGTACTTGGAAAATCAAATTAGTGTTTTCAGCTTATATTTAAAACCAAATTTTTTTCTTGCTAAATGCAGTATCAAGTAGGAAAGAGGCAGCACCCTATTCAACAGCTTTCATCTTACATGTAACAAGGGGCTGATTAAAATCAGTTTAATGGCTCTGAAAGAAGGGAACCTGAAGTCATTTCTTCTGAATCATGCTATTTAAATGGCAAGAGATGTGCAGACCTTTCAGCCTAGGAGCTGCAACAGAAGAGTCCTACTTACACAATCATTAACAGGTTCCCAGGTTATAAACAGAAATAAGATGTTAACAGTGTAAATTGCTTGTCTTTTCTTTTCTTTTTTTTTTTTTTTCTTTCTCCTGCTGCTGCTAAGACACCTAATGGATGCTCAAAAGGAGCAAAGAGCTTTCAGATGGAATTGGAATGTTTCCTAACACTGAAGATAATTCACAACATGGTTAATCACAAAATACACAGATCTTTTGCTTTAATATCTTACAGACCAAGAGTCTTTATGCTAACTATACCCTATGCTAATTACAAATCAGCATTATGAATTTAAAATCTTGACATTTAAACTACTTGCTTGTCGCACACATTTACATGATTATGGAAAGTGTATTTATGTCTCACAAGGCAAGTACGTTTGGGAGAAATTGTGTTTAAAAGCATATTCAAATTTATGCACACAAAATGCTTCAATTCTCCATATGCTAACTATCCCACATAGGTCAGAAAGCCTCGCTTTGAAACACTATTAAGAAAAATCTCACATCAAATACAAAATAACACTGCTGTTTGTTAGTCAACAGCAAAATATGATTGCAAATGCAGTATCTTATTATTTACCATTTATAGTTTTATGCTAAAATCCCATGACTAAGACAGCCACTTTGAAAACGATCCCCTGTATGGTGAGGAAGAGTACTTTCTGAAGCTAGAGACTCTTCAATCTTCTGTAAGAAATGAGCATTTGGCTCAGCAACCTTTTGCAACATTGTCTTCATCAGCTGTAGAATTACTATTCTCTTTTCTCTAATATACTTTTATAACTAAATAAAATTTTAAACAATGAAATGAGTTCGAAAAAAGGAATGAACTACCACCTCTAAATATCATTGTTATTCTTTTCATGTTGAAGAACCACTGCTTTCACAATTACCATACTGGAGCAACCACAGATACACTTGAATATTTTTTTTTCCAACATCAAATAAGGAACAAAAGAAGCTCTGGTTCTATAAAATTCAAGTTCAGCTCTGAGTGTTCAGATTGGACAGAAATCTGCACAATTTATTGATATTTTTAAGCATTTCATTTTCAGAGTTACAAAACTGAAAACAGGGAGGAAGCTAAGATCCCTGGTTCTCCAGGTCTACAACACTGCCAGCCAGGGAGAAACCCTTCAGGTTTCCAGAGGATGCTTTTATGAATAAGCCCTGATAGAATGCTGGGTCAGCATCTCTCATGGAATAACACTATAACAGAAAAATTCTACATAATTCTATTAACTGGTTCTAATATGCCTTCCTCATTTGAATTTCTGTAACCTCTAATAACTGAAACTTTTTTGTTTGTTTGTTTGTTTTGGTAGATTAACGAGCTGTCTACAATCATGAATCTCTCCATCTCTCCCTTATGTTGGCACTTATATAATCAAGTCATCCCTTAGCTTTCCATGGAATAAAACACCTGAACCATCAGGATTATACATTTCAGTGTGAAGGATTTTCCCCACGTCATCCTCATAACTGAAAGGACGTTAGGTCTGTGCTCTGTTTTACAGGAGAATTGGTTATTTGGATAACTTATGGGATCTAGCCACCAACTAAAAAGCAGAAGGTTAAGGACTCAACATAAGAAACGTTTAAAATGCTTATATTTTTGTAAAGTCTTCTGTGACGTCTGTGAAATGGAATAAAGTTCAAACCATGCATCATGCAAGTCCAGAAATCTTTACACTGATAACTGAATCAGCTATTAACCCTCAGGAAACTGATCCCGATATATTTTTCTACCTTTAGTTAATATGTACTACAGTTAAAAACAAAACAAAACAACAACAAAAAACAAACAACATCAAAAACAACCAACAGATTAGAGGCTTAAATGACACTTTTCCTATGAAGTGACTTGAAATAATGTTCATGCATCAAATATACCTTAGCTCACCCCAGAGGTGCCTGAAATAGGGGTATTTGGGAATGCAGTTCACATGTATATAAAGTATCCCAATGGCTCTTACCATCTCTGAACATTTTTGTTGCTCAGTTCTGTGATCCCTTACTGCCATCCAGCAGAATGCGACACAGATGCAGAATCAGGAAGAACATTTATTACTTTCTTGTTGCATCACATCAAGTTTAATTCAATCCCTCTTTCTTCCTTCCCTCACAAAAAAAATATTTCATACCATCAAAAAGCACTTTTTGGAACAACCCTTTTAAAATTCACTGAATGCCTGCAGGCAGCTCAGTGCACTGTGTCAGGTGTGGATGTTGTGGGCCATATCCAACATAAGTTTAAGTTTACATAATGCTTCCAAATGCTGATTTATTATAGATTAAATGAGTAACTGAAAGTACATGTGTTTCCAGTTATTCCCGCATCTACAAGCCTGCAACTTTTATCATGTATCTTGAAAATGAAAAAAAAAATAGTCTTTTCACAGAGCAGTTGCTGGCAAAAAGAGGCTACTGGCAGGGAACTGTTTTACACTTCTCCAAAGATCACCAAGTGTTATTAAAAGGTCTTAATTTTATTTATTTTTTTTGTTCATTGGCTTTTTTTTTTCTGTAGAGCAATTAAGGAAACGCTTGAATGTGAGGAAAGCTTAATTTGCAAAATGTAATACATATTTCATTAAAGCTCTGATAAAGTGCTTCTAACTTCAGAAAACATATCATCTCCAGTAAGTGCTGTAAGTTTTTTGTTTTGTTTTGTTTGGGGGGGGGGGGGGTTGATAGATTTTTCCATATGCTAAATACCCATCTCTATTGAACTAACTGTCTGGTGATACAAGAAATTAGATTTCACCAGTCAGGAATCTACTCTCAAAAAAAAAAAAAAAAAAAAGCAGCAAAATCTGCCATGCTATGCTACCTCATAAAAAATAACTCAAATATAACTCATTGCATTGCAGTAAATTATAGCCTTGAGACCAGTAAAGTAGTCATTAAATTACTAGACTATATTTATTCTATCCATTTATGAAACTTAGGAAATGCTGAAACACTGAAGGGCTCCCCTGTTCAGGCTTTTTCTATATTATTAACAAATAAATGTTTGTTTTGAATTTGAAATTAGATAACAATTACCACAGTAATTTTTACAGGTTTCTAGTGACATGTTAAAGAAAATTATTTAACAGAGAAGTGATCTGGCATTTGGCTTTGGTTTGAACTAGGGAGTGCATTAATTCCACTGCAAACATCCTGAGCCTACAAAGGCTTATGCTATTGTTCCTGAATTATCCTCAAGCTTTGAATTAGCACACAGGGGACCTCCCAGAGGGCCTCAGAGCATCGATTGTGCCCAGACTATTCTTCAGTGTGTTGATCAATAAGAGACATGTTCAGAAGGTCGCAAATTATTGTAAATTTCAAATGAGTGTTGTAATCTCTATAGTGCACAAGTGCTATAGAAGCATATAAAAATATGAGTCAGGAGGGATTTTAAAACAATGCTCTAGCTTCAGCTTCTCAAGACTTCTGTTCAGAAACATCTTCCTTCATCATTGGTTAATCATTGGCAAAATTCTCATCCAGAATTTTCCAAATAAAATTACTTGAGGACATGGATATTCAAGACTTGAAAATATATTTGTGAATATCTCTATTTCAGGGGTAGAAAATTGAAATAAAGAATATGCTTTAAAGATATTTTTTTTTCAGAATTGGCAAATTTCAAAGTAAGAACAGGTCTGTACAAATGAGATTCCATATTTCATACAACACATCCTGATCTTACTGAGGAATAAGAGTTTTTAGGGGAATAAATTTGCCTGCCACTGCTTTCTCAACATTAGGGGTTTATCTAAGCCTTGAGCTTCATCCAGATGACATATGGGATATGCCGCTTATGTCAAAGAGTGCAAGGGAGCTGAACCCCTACTTCCACACCAGCCTGTGCCACTACCAAAACTGCTAGGATGCTAAAACCAGTGTTTTGGTGGAAAGATGAGCTGCTGCTGAGTTGATGCCCAGTTTTCAGAACAAACTGTACAGGTCCCACCAATGCTGTGATGTCATGCCATTCAGTCTCATTACATCTCCGCACTATTTCTACACAAGGAAGGAAAAAAGGTGTGGGGAGGGGATTGACAGTTTGTTTTCTGGTTTTACTACTGGCTGTAGTTTTGACAAGAATATCTCCTGTCAGCCTCACTTAAAATGCTGCTATTCAGCATCTTTTTGTTGTTGTTCTACGAGCCTCAATTCTTTCTTGAGCAGATCAGGCTACTGTCATTTGCTTGAATACAGACCTTGATTTGAAGTGGGGATTAATTGCCAATGAAAAGACTGCACGCTAAGATGGCTTGTTACATGTTGAAGCAGTCTGACAGGAGAAAGAAAAATCTTCCATCAGAGTGCTAAGCAGAGGATGGATCAGGTTTTATGATTTGTCAGGGTGATGAATTAATATTTTTTTCTGTCCAAGGGGTGTCACCAGAAGTCAGAGTACTAAAAGTTACACAATATACTTGCTTTCCCAAAATACTTCCTGTACAAAATGATGCTCTTCTTCAATTGAAAATCCATGCTGGCAAGACAACGAAGGAGGTTACACCTGCTACCATGAGCAGCCACCATGCTGACCTCTCTGCCAGGGCTGCACTTGTAGTCAAGGGCCTGGAGGGCAGCTGGGGGAGGAAAATGCTTCGCATCCTGCACTGGGAGGAGCAGAATCTGTGTGGGAAGGGCATCATCTGCAGGGGGCTGTGTTTCTTCACGGTTCTTTAATTTATGCCTTAATGAGCAAGGGGAAAGCTCAGCTGCAGCATGGTGCAGCACCCTGTCCTGTCAGAAAAGTGCTGCGAATGGTCTGGTCTGAAAGCCTTTTCTCAGCTCCCGTCACAAAAGGCCATAAAGCTCTGATTTGTATTTTGGAATAAGGTTTTTACATAAGAATAAAAAAATACAAAAAAAAAAAAAAAGAAGAACATTCACCCCTCCATACAAATAGGAGCACAAGATCGAAACACTGGGCACCACAGCACAGTGGCTTTAAGCCCTTGATAAATAAAGCTTTCTACAAAAGCCCATGGAGTGGGCAAACTGCACTCCAAGGAACGATACACAAGGGCTGTATGCTAACTTCATATCCACCAGAAACAAATTTGGGACTTTATTCTGTCATTCCTATTGAAAAATGGATTGCTCCCACAATCCCATGTAAAATATAACAATTGTAATGCTGCAGGGTATTAATTTATTTTGTGGTAAGTATATTTCTTTTTTGGTAAGAGATTACACTAGATTAATATTATACGTGGAAAAAGTGTACCTTGGGATTCATGAAACACCAGCCTCAAAGAGAAGGTCCAAGCGTGGTTTTCTTTTGAAGGTTTCTGAGTTTTGAAAAGTATTTTCAAGAGCCTGAAAATTTTTCCCATTAGCAGAAATTACCTTTGACAGAGAAGTGTATGAGGGAGAAAGAAATAGCTTTTCAGAAATGTAACTTCTTTCATAACCCATTCAGAAATTTAAGTGTTACTTAAAAATAAACAAATCCATATTCCTGGTTACCTTCATTCACATCACTCTTCCACCATTTGAACTGCTGATAAGCCACCCTTTCTAAAAAAGTTGCATCAAACGTGCAATATATTCTACCCCATTCTAGCAGTAGGACTCCAGAGTATTTTTACAAAGGGCCCTAAAACAGACAAGCACTTCCAACATCCCCAGAAAGAGGAAAAACAATCCATCATCTTCAAAGTTGTTAAATGTTAGACTTGATTGCATTATTATTTATTTATTTATTTTTAGAACTAGCTCTCTGGAAATGGAATTTCTACGAACTGAAATGTACAGCTTAAAACACAAATACTGACACTCAGTACTGCTGCATGTTTAACCATCCTAAAATATGAAGCAGTCAATAATGCCAAGTTAGTGAGTCTTGCAATAAGAAGGAAAAGAGAATTGGAACAGGTACCAAAAAAGTCAAAGGAAATACCACCTTTTTAACGCAACTATGATGATTCATTTTTAAATATTTATCAATAAAAGGGTAAAAAATTATATATAGTCCAGTTTTAAGTTATCTTTGAAACTGCATGCACATAATACCTTTATATTTCCCAACAAACATTTGATTTAGCCACTGACGTCATTTTACAACTTTGCTCTCTTTAATAGCTTTTAATGCCAAGCTATTTAACTGTGACAGCTGTCGAGAAATCAGCTTTTAGTTTTCTCATTAAAAGTAATGCTGCATTAGTAGCCAAATACGTGAAAATGTGAAATGTTAAAATTTAATGATGGGGAAAAGACTTGTTTTAACTTTAACAAAAAAAGTCAAATTTTTCCGACGTTGCTAGAAATTGCAGTTTGTTACTATTTAGGAAAGAAAAAGTTGTATTTGTTAACACATTTATTAAGGTTTAATTAATTACCAGTAAGTTGAAGGTTTCAAAATTGACATTGATTTGCACTCATTTACTCTTCAACACTCAGGACAGACTTAATGTGGGGCCAATGGGTGCAGAAGGATATTAGACAAATAAAAACACACTCATAGCATACCATGTGGAAATATTATGAGAAAGTTTATGACCAAAAAAAAAAAAGTGACTGAATATTGGCTCCTTAAAAAAAAAAAAAAAAAAAAAGAGCAAGAAACCTTCATTACAGTCAATACCGCAAGCCTACAATGCCTGTGCAAGGAACAGCTGAAATCATTATTAAAGCCACTGCTGTGTGATATTATCTAAAATGTGGAAGCTTAAACCCACCAGTTCAGTCTCCTAGTGCATCTACCATAACAGTTAGCAATCATGCTCTATACCTTTCAATAATGGAAGTTTTTTAATGAACGAAATAAATCTCTCTCTGCCCGGGTCATTAGATGGGGCCATAACTCAGATATGCAAGGTAATGTGAGGATAAAGAAGGGGAATCATCTGCGCTGCAATAGACACACTCTGACAAAATCTAGCCACTTAATTGGGAAAAAGGAAAAAAAGTAATCTAGATGTCAATTTTCCAGCAAATCAAAATTGGAACAAGTGAAGCAGGCATCTTGAACACTCTAGAAGAGGCAGGTACGGAAAAACAAAGAAGTGAGCCCAACATTTTCATAAAAACAACACCCTTGTTAGCCAACATCTCCCTTTCCATTTTTAAGAATCTTCAATAAAACAACATGAACAAGGAAGTAGCAGTATTTTGAATTCTGCTATTTCTGAAAACAAGCTGCCATTTGTAAATTGATCAAAAGCCTTCTAAACGATCTTATACTACAAGTAGACAGAGGTGTAAGTTCAACTAGATTCAAGACTAGAAAAGCAAGTTTCTGAGAAAAAAAAGTCATAAACGACAAACTGAAGTTTGTACACATATAAAAAAAAATCTTCAAGTATTTGCTTTGTAAAAGACTTGTGAGTATAAGCGTGCCTGGAACTCACTGCCTATCTATTACCGGAAGGTATCCCATTCTAACATGCATTCGCTACATCTTTCACTCTTAATGGAAAACACTGCCTATGGGAAGGACACTTTCATGACAACAGTATCTCTTCAGAGATAAAAGACATCTTATTCTTACTTTAACAAAGCAATTTCACTTGTCTGATTTTCTTCCAGGAAAAGAAATAAAAGGCTGTGAATAGGCTACTGAAATATCCAAATCAGTAGGAACAACTTGGTGCAATTAGTGCTAATGAGACATACACCAACCCATGCAAAGTTCCTTATCTACCCACCATAAGTAAGATCATCCTGTATTAACTATGCCTCCTGCATCCAATATTAAGAAGCAAGAATCAGGGGAAAGCAGGACACAACTTGGGTGACCTGAATGCAGGTAACAGAATCAATAGGTAATATTTACTGGTCAGCACAGTATCAGCCTTCACTTTAGGACCAAAATCAAAATTATTGACAGCAGCAATTCTAATTATTTCACACCTCCCAAGCATTACCAGAACTTTCTCTACATTTGCATCAATTTCTTTAATGGGAGCTTTGGGAGCTCTCAAATCCAGATGGCTTACTTAGGTGTTTAATTTTATGCACCTGAACTTGCTGTGATGCAAGTTTTGAGATAGATTTATTCATGTTTTTCCCAGTTCACTGAACCTACCCAGAGTAACAAGGAGAATACTTTCCAGCAAGTGTTTATAGTGACAAGCTTTGCACAATATATTTCTACTCTGCTTTTAAAAGCTGAAGTCGCCTGCATAATTGCCTCAGTACAATAATCTCAAATGATGACAAGATGATCTTCATTACACAGACATCAAGATTTTAAATTGAGTTTAAGTGAAAGACAATTGTTAGGAGATTCTCACTGCCCCATCTACATTTTTTCTCGGTTTCTGATTTAACCTCAGTCCTAGTGTGGTTTTACCATCAATAAGCCTTCAGAGAATGCTATCAGACATCACACTTGCATTGAGTTACTGATGCACATGATTTCAGCAAATCCATCACTGATGCAGAAAGGTCACCTTTAATTTTCCAATGTCTCTCAGTTTATCTACTATTGCACCTGTATGACTGAAACTGCTTCTGCTTTTTTTTTCCTTCCTCTTTTGCTTAGTACATACCCACTCACATATGCCTCCTATTACAAAAATGGCATTACTTTCATGTACTCTGGATAACAGAGAATTCATTCAGAAGGATTCTATGTTCAGATGCAGGCACAACAACAGTTATGCATCTCAACAGAAGCTTGATTATGCTACTCTTGTTGCAAGTTTTGTTTCCTGCAATCCATTTACCTGTATTGGATTGCAGGAAACAAAACTTGCAGCAAACATAAGGTAAATGGACTCAGATCATTCTCACCAAGAAACTACATTGTTCTTGCTGTGAAGGAGTTCCCAGGTCTTGAAAAAGGAAAAATTCATTTTGAATACTTCATCCCATTCTTCGCCACTCTTTCCCTTATGGCACATCCTTCTTCAAAGCACTTTCAGGTGGTTATGTCCTCCCCACACTTCTCACCATTACTGAGTCAGAGTTTACAAAAACACGCATACCTATCTTTCTTCATTTTTACTCCAAGTTGTTTTTTGTTGTTTTATTGTTTTAAGATTTCCATCTACTTCATATCACAAATTAATTATAATAATTAAACTATAGAATTTACCAAGTATTATCCCGACTAGAATCCTCCTTGGTGGTATCAAGATGCATATATTTCCTTAGCTTCTTAATTAACTGTGCTCACAAACCACTACTCCTACAGGAAAACACAATATAGCTTGGATTTTACACACTCTACTACTCAACTGCATTACTTTAAACTATTTTTAGACTAACAAATTCTGTATTATGCTACATAGGAACTGCTACCCCATATTGATGGGTAAGTGTAGAGCCCCATAAGTCCAAGATCACCAGAAATGGATATTTCACCAGGATGAGGCCCTTTGAGGAATATTTCATTTTATGTGCCAAGACATACTGCAGAGCCATAGTCAAATATCTTCCTTTGAGCTAGCACTTTAAAAATAAAGCAAAATAACACAACAACAACAAAAAAATAAACTAAACACATAGACCTAGATGTCTGGCTAGGTACTAGTAAGTACTACTGCTGCATTTTGACATATTCCGTACACAGAGCTTGCCACTGACTACAGCTATACAAAATACATAGGATGGAAACAGAGGGCATCAAATTTCCCTGCAGTTCAAAAGCCTACAGATGATCTTCAGTGCTTCACAAACCTTTTCCTGCCACACAGTTATGGATCCTCTCAAACCATTCACAGCAATAAACTTAAGCTTTGTAGACTCTGGTATGATTTGTTGCTGCTGCTGGTGCTGAATTAAAATGTAGCTGTTAGGGAAAAGGATGTAAGGCTCATGAAGCTGAAGTTTGTGCTGACTACTACATTTCAGCTGTAAGTGAACTTCTTGACAGCAGTTCCTGAAGCCTGTTACTTCCCCTTGCAAAAGGATCACAGCACTGTCTAAAATCCACCAGACTCTACTCTTTGTAAAGGGCACTACCGAAAACAAAGCAAGGAAGAAGAGAAACAACCAAATTCATAAGAAAAAAATATGACAACAAAATTCCTCTGCCCCTGGGAGATTCATGTCCTCACTGACACTTTTCCTTCAGCATTTTGGGGTTGGGACACACTCCACTACTTGTTGAGATTTCACACTTCTATGCTAGAGATTCTACACTGAGGTGCAAAGGTATATGGTGAAAAAATAAGAGGATCACAGCTGTTCTTCCAATGAGGACGTGTGTCCCAGGCTGGGAACCTGGATCCCAAATCCTGTAATTTGAATAAGCCAATCATCAGATAAACGCAGGAAAAACTACTGCGATTTACAAAAAGAGAATCAATGCAACAAAAGCAGAATTCTAAAGTGCTCAACACTTCTATCACAAGTCCTCAGAAGGTGTTTTGAATGCTCAGCAAGCCTAGGAGAAAAATAAATAAATAAATAAATAAAGCTCATCAGCTGGTTTAAAGCAGGACATGCACTTGTGCAGGAAGTAACAAAGCCCAAATTCCAACCATAAGTTTTAACCATGAGAAAATCATTAGTCCTTAGTACACAATGCCACAGTTGCTGCTACTTTCAATGATGATTTGCAAGCATTTTCTTATTGTTAAATTAACACTATGTGCAGCGTGCCAATGTGCACACATGGCAATGCAAAACTTACAACAGCTTTGAGCAGTCTGCACAATTATGAGATGAAGTGGTGATTATGTTTTACTGTAATTGCTCTTTCTAGCAAATGCTTCAGCAAATTGCAGTTGTGCAATTACAATATGTTGATAATCAAGTCTATAGCTGTAACCCTACCTTTTAGGAAGATTCACCCATTCTTATTTATTCTGTAAGGAAAAAATTGAATAACGTGATTATTTCTCTTCCTTTTGTCACTTCAATATCAAATCAACCTTTTACCCCTTAAAGAGTCCCAAAGAGACACTTCAACAAAAAGTAGGTCTATACATCTTGCTTTCTTGTTTTCCCACTCTTCAGCTCTAACTGATGATAGATCCCACAAATAGTTATCTTCATTTCAAGAGAACAGCAAGACAATCAAACTAACTCCACAGAATACACTTTCATATCAGCTTCCACTAAATATCAGTGTTATAAATTTGATCTTGCCAGCTTTTAGTGTAAATGGCAAAAGGCTACATCAATTTGACATGAAGACAGGCTGAGGAAGTTGGGGTTGTTCAGCCTGGAGAAGAGAGGGCTCTGAGGAGACCTTACAGCAGCCTTCCGGTACCTAAAGGGTGCTACAGGAAAGCTGGGGAGGGACTCTGTCAGGGAGAGCAGTGATAAAGGCTTTACACTAGAATAGGCTAGGTTTAGTTTAGATGTTGGAAGGAAATTCTTCACTCAGAGGGTGGTGAGGCCCTGGCCCAGGCTGCCCAGAGCAGCTGTGGATGGCCCATCCCTGGCAGTGCCCAAGGCCAGGCTGGATGGGGCTGGGGGCAGCCTGGGCTAGTGGGAGGGGTCCCTTCCCAAGGCAGGGGGATGGAACCAGGTGGTTCTTGAGGTCCCTTCCAACCCAAGTCATGCTATGATATATAGGATATATCCAAAGATATAGGATATAACCAAGGCAAGTTTGTAAAGAAATACAGTTTCAGCTGGTAGTATTTTACTCATAGAATCACAGAGTTATAGAATAATTTAGGCTGCAAAGAGCCTTTGGAGGCCATCTGGTGCAACCACCTCTTCAAGTTAGGACCAAATCTGTGTTCAGTCTGCTTGCTCAGGGCCTCACACAACCTAGTTTTAAAGATCTCAAAGGATGGGGACTCCACAGCCTACTTCTCCTTCCATCTTTATTGCAGATTATGTCATGCCCCCTTTGGCTTTACTTTCCTATTTAATATTTATGCACTCATTTGGCCTAGGACTGTATGTTAGAGACCCATGAAATACTTGAAACTGCTTACGACCAGAGACTGCCACTGCTTTGATTCTCTTTCAATAGACCACTGCTTAAATGTTGCTTTAAAGTTTGATTTCAATCTTAAATCCCCAAACCAAGGAAAATGCTTACTTAAATAGAGCAGAAGATAGATACATGTGCAGTAATAAGGAAGACATAAACAATAGTAGTACAGTCGACAATGATTTCAAATGCATTAAAGAGAAAACTTTGTTATATTTTCCAAAAGCAGTTTATATTCAACCTTTTTTAATTAGCGCACTGGCTCAATAATTTCTACAAAGGCTGGAAAAGAAAGTTTTAGCATAATTTTCCCCACAGCTTTACTATGTCCTACTCATCTTCCAGTGCTGAAAACACGCTAAAGTGTAGTTACGGAACAAGATTTGTGCATCTCTATACAGCTATTGGATCTCGTCACCTCTCTTCTCCATCTGGTGGAGCATTTCCAACTAGTAATGGATGTGTGGAGGGAAGTATCTACAGGCTTAGGAATGAAGCATACATCAAAGTGACTCACTATGAAGCTGAAGGGAACTAAGATACTAAAACAGATTCAAAATCCAACAACAAATCCACATAAGTTCTTATACTTTGATGTTATTCACTATGAAATCCTGAGGACATAAACTTCAGTTCAAGAGACAAAAAAGGACCTACTCCAATTAATATGGGCCTGTAACTTGTAGCAACTATTATTTCTGCAGCATTCTGGACCTTAATTTTACGGCAACAGATAATTCAGTTGCATTAAAATAAATAGAATCTAAAAACAAGAACTATGAACCAGTTATTCATGGTTATTTACAAATTGAGATCCAGAGATTACACCTTTTTCTGGAGGATACTGAAGTCAAAAATCCAAACCAAGACACGCTGGTTTTCATTTTCTTCTCTCTCCTCAAAGTTTTTTTGTTTTGTTTTTTAAATGTGCAGCACCCTTTCCACACCATCTTAGATTTCATAGCCCTTTTTTTCAGATGCATGAGTAAATGTGGTTTGTACTCTGTCCCACTACAAACACTTTATATATAAAAATATATATAATCTTATATCCTCTAGGATATAAGATGTATCCTCTATGGCAAACATCCAAACAACTGTCTTACTCTGTCACATCCAATGACAGGATGCAGGCGAACAGCACAGAGTTCACAGAATCACAGAATCGTCTAGGTTGGAAGAGACCTCCAAGATCACCCAGTCCAACCTCTGACCTAACACTAACAAGTCCTCCACTAAACCATATCACTAAGCTCAACATCCAAACGTCTCTTAAAGACCTCCAGGGATGGTGACTCAACCACTTCCCTGGGCAGCGCATTCCAATGCCTAACAACCCTTTCAGTAAAGAAGTTCCTCCTAATATCCAACCTAAACCTCCCCTGGCACAACTTTAGCCCATTCCCCCTCGTCCTGTCACCGGGCACGTGGGAGAATAGACCAACCCCCACCTTGCTACAGCCTCCTTTAAGGTACCTGTAGAGACCGATAAGGTCGCCCCTGAGCCTCCTCTTCTCCAGGCTGAACAACCCCAGCTCCCTCAGCCGCTCCTCATAAGACTTGTTCTCCAGACCCCTCACCAGCCTCGTCGCCCTTCTCTGGACTCTCTCGAGCACCTCGACGTCCTTCTTGTAGCGAGGGGCCCAAAACTGAACACAGTACTCGAGGTGCAGCCTCACCACAGCCGAGTACAGGGGGACAATCACTTCCCTAGACCTGCTGGCCACACTGCTTCTTATACAGGCCAGGATGCTGTTGGCCTTCTTGGCCACCTGAGCACACTGCTGGCTCATATTCAGCCGACTATCAACCAGTACTCCCAGGACCTTCTCTGCCAGGCAGCTTTCCAACCACTCATCTCCCAGCCTGTAGCGCTGCTTGGGGTTGTTGCGCCCCAGGTGCAGGACCCGGCACTTGGCCTTGTTGAACTTCATACAGTTGACCTCAGCCCATCGGTCCAGCCTATCCAGATCCTCCTGCAGAGCCTTCCTACCCTCGAGCAGATCGACACACGCACCTAACTTGGTGTCGTCTGCAAACTTACTGAGGGTGCACTCAATCCCCTCATCCAGATCATCGATAAAGATATTGAAGAGGACTGGCCCCAGTCCTCTGAGCCCTGGGGGACTCCACTAGTGACCGGCCTCCAACTGGATTCGATTCCATTCACCACAAGTCTTTGGGCCTGGCCATCCAGCCAGTTTTTAACCCAACGAAGCGTACGCCAGTCCAAGCCACGAGCAGCCAGTTTTTTGAGGAGAATGTTGTGGGAAACGGTCTCAAAAGCCTTACTGAAGTCAAGGTAGACCACATCCACAGACTTTCCGACATCCACTAAGCGTGTCACTTTGTCATAGAAGGAGATCAGGTTCGTCAAGCAGGACCTGCCTTTCATAAACCCATGCTGACTGGGCCTGATCGCCTGCTTGCCCTGTAAGTGCCGCGTGATGACACTCAAGATAATCTGCTCCACGAGCTTCCCTGGCACTGACGTCAAACTAACAGGCCTATAGTTCCCCGGGTCTACCCTCCAACCCTTCTTGTAGATGGGCGTCACATTTGCTAGCCGCCAGTCAACTGGGACCTCCCCTGATAGCCAGGACTGCCGATAAATGATGGAAAGCGGCTTGGCCAGCTCCTCCGCCAGTTCTCTCAGTACCCTCAGGTGGATCCCATCTGGCCCCATCGACTTGCGTACATCCAAGTTCTGTAGCAGGTCGCCAACCATTTCCTCGTGGATAGTGAGGGCCACATCCTGCTCCCCATCCCCTTCCACCAGCTCAGGGTACTGGGTATCCAGAGAACAACCGGTATTGCCGCTAAAGACTGAGGCAAAGAAGGCATTAAGCACCTCAGCTTTTTCCTCATCCCTTGTAACTAAGTTTCCCCTCGCATCCAGTAAAGGATGGAGATTCTCCTTAGTCCTCCTTTTGGTGTTGATGTATTTGTAAAAACATCTTTTGTTATCTTTAACAGCAGTAGCCAGATTTAGCTCCAGATGAGCTTTGGCCCTTCTAATTTTGTCCCTGCACAGCCTCGCAACAGCCTTGTAGTCCTCGTGAGTGGCCCGCCCTCTTTTCCAAAGATCATAAACCCTCTTTTTTCTCCTAAGCTCGAACCACAACTCTCTGTTCAGCCAGGCCGGTCTTCTTCCGTGCCGGCTCGTCTTTGGGCACATGGGAACAGACCGCTTCTTAGCCATTAAGATTTCCTTCTTGAAGAGTGCCCAGCCTTCCTGGACTCCTCTGCCCTTCAGAACCACCTCCCAAGGGACTCTGCCAACCAGTGTCCTGAACAGCTCAAAGTCTGCCCTCCGGAAGTCCAAGACAGCGGTTTTACTGGTCCCCTTCCTGGCTTCGCCAAGAATAGAGAATTCTACCATTTCGTGGTCACTCTGCCCAAGACAGCTCCCGACCACCACATCTCCCACCAGTCCGTCACTGTTTGTGAACAGAAGGTCTAGCGGGGCACCTCCCCTGGTAGGCTCTATAACCAGCTGTGTCAGGAAGCTGTGTCAGGAGTTGCACCAAGGACGGTTTAAACTAGATATTAAGAAAAATTTATTTACTGTAAGGGTGGTCAAACATGGAACAAGCATCCTAGAGAGGTGATTGATGCTCATACTTGTCAGCGTTCAAGAGGCATTTGGATAATGCCATTAATTATATGCTTTAACTTTTGGGGAGTCCTGCAGTGCTCAGTTGGACTTGATGAGCTTTGTAGGTCTCTTCCAACTGAACTATTCTACTCTATTCTACATACTACCTCTTCTTGCATCCCCTTTGTTGCCACAATCTAAATCATATGGATGAGTTCAATTTATGCTGCACCACATTTTGAATTTACAGTTTACCTCAGATCCCTTTAGTGATTCTGAAGTGGAGGACTCAATAACTGTATAAGGTCTGGCTGGACTAAGGAAGGTTGGATCTAAGTTCTAATTTTGTTTTATTTATGTCTATTAGTCTGTCAACAAATAATAAAACCTGATGCCAATTTGAATGTGCATATTAAAGAACAGACGGCAAAACAGCCCGAATACTTAAGATTTTTAATTCTGAGCTACATATTGTCACTTTTTGCTTTTCAAAATAATCTTCAGAATAGATCAGTTTGTACAAAACAAACAATTTATATGCATCAGTTTACCATATGGATTGATCACAGCTGGAGTTCTATGTTAAACCATAAACACTCAAAATCTATTTTTTTCCTCCCTCATGCATAAAATTCTAGGATCTGCACCACAATTCCACTGCAATAGAATGTTTAATTACATAGAAAGCCAGAAGCCTCAACCATTACACCTTCTTGCAATAAATCCAAGCAAGTTTTATAAATATTTCTCAGTAAAACAGCAGCAAACAGCACCTAAAATTTACGTATAAAATCATCATTCTATTCAAATGCATGAAATAAAATTACTCGAGTTCTTCACGTTCATAATTTTAGTTTTAAAAAGTCAACAGTCCATTTCCTTCCACCTCATCACCACCAAAACCAGGATGAACATTTTTAGACAGATGCTAATTTAGTCTTATATTAGAAAGGTTATTTTCTTTTTCTAATAAGCTATTTTTAGAAGTCTAGGTAATAGAGAAAAAAAAATTACTTAAATCTGCCTTCAGTTGAACAAGTAAGTGCAGACTGGTATGATAACAAGTAAAAAATAAGTAAAAGCTACTTCAGCTGAAGCAAGTCCTAGTATGATAAAACCTTGAAACATAAGTGAATCATTTTCATCATGCAGTTGTAGCAGGATTTTCTACATTTAGAGCTCAGTTGTTAAAAAGAATGAGTCTCTTCAAAGTCAGTCTTCCACAAGTCATCATTTCTATACATTACATAGTCACTCATATCAAGAATAACTATCCATGACATATTTGTCTGAATTATTTGGAGTTATTATGAGAAGAATTCCCATTACACCTGCTTAGCAATACTTTTCCAGGCCATATGCTCTCAAAATAGCCTCTTCTGTGTCAAGACAGGTATAGCATAATGATTCAGTAGAAAAGTGAATCAATGTCTACTTGAAATTTGTTGTGCACATGTCCTCAAACCATCAGTATCTCTCTATTTTGGAAATATTAATTTATACAACTTTGTAGATAGGACAATAGTGGCCAAAAGAAGAGTCTCTTTCGACTAAAGTTGTTTTGGATTTTAAAAATCAAGATTAAAAAAATTACAGTATTAATTGCAATGTTTTCTTTAGTGTAATTTTAGGCGCAAAGTATACAATATACCTGTTCACATGACCAGAATAAACAAAAGCAGACTCCCAGATCTCAAAAACTATTGTTGCTTTAGCTAAGAAAATATCACAGACAGCATTTCCTTCAAACATTGCGTTTGGGTAACCCATTAAGATGCAGGCAAAAAAAAATACATTATCATCAAAATCAACAGCTTTATCAGGATTTCATAAGGGCTGGTTATAATAGCTTTCCCCCAGCCTTGGAAAACCAACAAAATGAAAACTAACAAAATGCTTCAAGCACAGAAGTGTGATGTCTGTAACATAGACCTTCCCCCGTCTTGTTTAAATGGGTGTTGAAATCCCTCAGTGTTGGAAATAGGCAGTTAACACATCTGCACCACTGTTTTGAACCTTCTAAAATTCAGGGAACAGCCCTTTATTGGATTATTTTTCATTTTTTGATTATTACAGCAGTCTTATTTCCTTGGAGAAAGCCAAGATTCAGAAGAACGAGTAATATTAATCTGTAAACTCTGTCAATTGTTCCCCCGATAAGAAATGTTGGATTAAAATTTACTGGGTCAGTTTGTTTATTTTTCCTTCTTACTTGAAATGGAAAAACAGAACACTGATTACTACTTACTAAAATTCATCTCAGCTGTGAAATACAGTGCATTTTACTTACCCTTGCAAACTGTGAATTATCTAATTGAGGGTTTCTTGCAGTCAAGATAATAGATATAACCATAAAAAGTGGCAACATTCACATTCTTATCTTTATCTGGCTTAGCACAAGCCAGATGTGCAACAGCAGAAATTTTAAATAGTTGACACTTATAGCAAATGTGAAATTGAGAAGATTCCTGGTACAGTTAGCAGATAAGCATTTTCATGTTTGCCTGCACCTCTCTGTTCCCCAATGACCAACATGATCCCATATCTAGATTTGGGCTGGCATAGTGACCAAACGAAATTATACAAATTTTTCCACTCCTGGATCATGCTTTAGGTTACGGCTTCTTTTATATCTACTATTTTCATATAATATAATATCACTGAAGTGGATTCCAGTGATTCTTTAGAAGAATGGACGGGTTTTCCACCCTACTACCCATTTTAGTCTTCTTACAGACAAGAATTACTTTAGCAGTTGCATGAAAAAGGGAGAGATATCAGGGTGAAAGAGGCATAAGTTGTTTAAATCCATACTTATAACCTATTATCCCTAGACCCAGTCAGGGGCACAGCCCAGTGGATGTCCAACTACAAAAAGAAAAGAATCAGATACTCGGTCTTGCTTTATTCCTTAGATTCTCTTAAATTATATATTTTTTTCATCCACACATAAATATAAGGAATTAATATATTTATACAGAAAACAACATTCCAGTAAGTGTAACAACAGATATTAGGTCCACCCCAGGTATCCATACCCAGGAGAAACCACCAAGATTTACTCAGAATACTCTCAGTATTGACAAAAATAATACTGCTATAAAATGTAACCTGTTCTCAGCCACAAGAATAATGTTGGTATCATTCAGGGTGAAGATATAAGAAAGGTAGCAAATGGAGGTTTGCACCACTACTCCATGTGAGGTTCATCTCCTCAGTTAGATAAAGGAATTCAAATAAATCACCGTGGTCTCTTTCAGAAATTTAAGAAAATCCTTTGAACCTTGCAAATTTATATGGAAACAAGAAATCTAACTCACTAGAACTAAAAGTATTATCTAAGAATTCTTCTTTAGGATGATGTGTAAAGTGGCTTTACATGGCAGTATTTTATAGTTTAAAAAAAAAAACAAAACACACAAAAACCCACATTGCTGGACCATAAACAACCAGAACACATGTAGATGTAATAACTGATAGCCTCCATCTCCAAGAAGCTTAAAAACTGCTAAGGTGGTCAAGCAACTGGTACATTATATCCTCTTTACGCATATATTTATCATATCTACCCATTTACTGTCTAACTGTTTTAGAAGATAGAGGCAGTTCTGAAAAGCTTGGTGTATATTTCACAGACCCTGGAGTAACAGCGCTATAATCTTAAATCATGATGACAGTACTAGCATAAGAGACTATTATTGGATCTGGCAGGGATGGAGTTAATTTTCTTCCTAGCTGACAACCAGTATGGTGCTGTATTTTGAATTTGTGACAAAAACAGAGTAGATAACACCCCTGTGTTTTGGCTGCTGCTGAGCACCACTTGCCCAGCATCAAGGCTTTCTCTTTTTACCCACTGTGCCCCCAGCAAGTAGGCTGGGGGTGGGCAAGAGTTTGGACACAGCCAAGACAGGTCAACTGTCAATGCAGCTGACCAAAGGGATATTCCATGCCCTATAACATCATGCTCAGCAATAACAACCAAGGGGAGGTTTTTCGGGAAAGTTAGCCACGCCTTGGAGATTGGCTGGGCATTGGTCTACCTGTGAGACATTGTGAGCGACTACCTGTGCATCACTTGTTTTGGTTTTAGGGTTGTTGTTTTTTTTTTGTTTGTTTTTTGTTTTTTTGTCATCTTGTTCCAACCCCCTTCTTCCCCCACATTATGCTAGTATCTCCATCCCACGAGTTTTCTTGCTTTTGGTCTTCCTATTCTCTCCCCAGTCCAGCTGGAAACAAAGTAGTGAGCAAGCAGCTCCAAGGTGCCTAGCTGCTCACAGAGATCAATTCACCAGAGACAAATACCTTAGAGGTACATTTCTTCATTTATACCAGAGAAAGGTCATTTTCAATGGCCAAAGAAATTAATCAGTTAAAATCATATTCTGGTGCAGCACACCTTGCAAACTGAGAGCAGCAAAAATAGCCGCTTAAAAGAGCATGTTCAAGTCTTCTGACCTTTTTTTATTATTTTTTTTGATATTTTAATAGGCAACACATCTCCCTCCAAAGTTTTATGTAAGAGTCTCTTCCAATCAGACTTTGGTTATTTAAGGTAGCAGTCCAGTGTTATTAAAACACTTGCAGGATTTTCTAGCAAAATCAATAGAGGAAGCTTCATCCCTACTATGACTTTTAGACAACATTCACAGGCATGTAGAGACTTCATTGTGTATAGATTAGATAAATCCCAAAGAAAATGACCATGGGTACTTCACAATTAGAGGTGTGTGTTTATGCAATATATGAATATATAGAACCATATTTGAATCAGGCAATTCAAATTGGTTTGAGCTTATATGAAGTAAGTCACACTGAGCTGACTGTCCTGCTTACAAAACTCAAGCTGTCATTTAACTGTATTTTGTGCATCTCTGCCCTACACAAAACAAACACACCCATGGAGAATGGTCACTGTATTCCTATGAAGACAACCTCTTCGTGCCTGTATGGTCAGCAGGTTTGGATGAAGCTGGACTGAGTCACACATTCACATACACGCAGACTGCTACTGGCTTCTTTGAAAAGGGTGAGTTTCTTAAGATGAGCAGTTTCTGGGTGGCTGCCTGTTAAAGCACAATGACACAATTACCAGAGCAGTGACAAAAGGCATGAAAGGAAACATGGGAGTTTCAAGTCTTTCAGGGCTATTCTTGCCACTGGTACAGCATCACTTTCCAGAAAGATTAAAAAAGAGAAAAAAGCCTCTAAAGACAGCCTGTCCTTCCACAACTCAGTATTTTCTTCTTAAAGACAGGGGCAGGAAGAAAGATTTTCTCCCCAGCATCCCACAGGTACATCAGCTCCATCACTTATGGTTTCTTTCCCCTTTCCCCTGTTATGAGTGAAGTCCTTACTCCCAGCAGTTTTGGGTAGAAAAAAATGGAAATTAACTGAACTGAACTTGCTACCTCACCCTTCCCCTGCTCCGAACAAATCAGCAATTCACACCTAACACAGATGCTGTTTTCTGGTAAATCCAAGAGACAGAACACTCTTGAAACCAAAGAGCCAAAGTGTTTTGTACTTAACGCCACCAGAAGTAATTTTTGTATTTATTTTAACAGAAATTCATTATACCTTTAGAATACTATAGTAATTTCTGTGTATATTTGGTAGATTATACTTATGGAGGATGACCTCTCCCACCACTGATCTTTTGCATTAACTCTCCTACTGTGATAAAACTTTTAACTTGAATTCATAACAGCAAATTAACATTTATACTCGAGAAAGTCCTCTTTGTATTGATGTAGAATTTTTCTCACATAGAATATTCTATGAATATGCATTATTGAGAGAAATGCTATTTGCAAAATTCAGAAGATGGAGCAGAGACTACAGAAACTACTGATTTTATTTATTTTTTTTATGACTTAGTACATTCTTATGCATAGAACTTAATCTCAAAATGTGCAGAGGTATAAACCCTAAAGAAGGAACATCACTATGAGTTATAGGAAGAACTAAAGAAAAAACATACATATTAAGCACGTAATTCTGGATCTGCTAACAACTTCAATCACTTCTTACCACTAGGGCTTTCATAATATGTTTTTGTAATATTCCGTCTTAAAGAAACAACGGAATATGTGTTTTAGGAAGTGCAATGCAACGAAGTTTAATTCAAATTCACTGATTTTGCCTTCCCAGCAGGTTTTCAGTGACTAATGCACTCACCCCCTTTTTTGTCTCCCAAGTATGATACAGTGCAAATTACTAAACAGAGCCGTCCAAAAGGCACATCTTTTATACATATGGTTACCTACAGACTGTACAAGGTTGAGTTTTTTTCTCTGCCTTTTCAGGTTCATAACCTTTAAAGTACTTCTGCAATACCAAACACGTAATCCTAAAGGTCTCAAGCCTCATACCCCAACATTCCTGAAGAACCTGGCCAACGCAAGCCATAAGAAGTCATTTCCCCTTCCATGCAGACACCACGCATAGCCTCAAATACACTCGTGTGATGAGCTCCCAAGGTGGCCCATGCAACTTGGTGACAAAACACAGAAATGATTCCCTAAATGTGTGGATATACACGAACCTCCCTTGTACACAGAGATATGGATGTGTGATCCTTGTGATCCAAGATGCATAAACTGTTATCATCTTCAGATGATGCTGGGTGTTGTCAACTAAATGGATGGTCTGAAACCTCTCCCCCCCATTCTCCCTTGGTAAAGTGTCTACATCAGAGTGTTTAAAAAAAACCTGACAACATTTTGAAGCAACTCAGCATAGGCACAGGAACACACCCTGTGGGGATGGATTAGCTAACAAATATTTAAAAAGGTATAATAAATACAATTAAGGACATTTGTCACTAATATGCTTTTTTGTTGTTGTTGTTGTTTTTTTAATGTATTATACAAACACCTGATGAACACGTGATTAGTGGTATCACTATTGTGCACTTCAGCCTGGTAAAAGCTCTGACTTTGAAGACTCTCCAAAGAAGCTGGCAGAATGCCATTTGCAGATTACAGCAGGAGGATGTTCCTTAAATGAAGGGCATTTCAGAAGAGCATTTTCTGTCTTCACTTAAAAGAAAAGTGAGCAATCTGACATATAGGAGTCTTTCAAAAAGGTATGTGAATTCCTACGTCATCACTGACTGACAGAAATCTATCAGTAAAAGGCCAAAAATGCAAACCTGTGATGGATTGAAAGCGAGGGTCCCTGTCACCCTCATCTTGGAGACAGAGTTCAGCTATTGGTAGAAAACTATTCCTGACGTATCTCAAACACAGCTTTTATGGAGTTGTGATTTATTTCCATAACTTACAAGGTAAAGAAGGAACTGGTTGACTTTGGATGGGCAGGATACAATTATTTATGTTTACTTTACATATTTTGGATTACTTGCTTGAAGGAGAAGACATGAAACAGATGGGAGAGGAATAATATCTTCAATGCAAAATCCCTTCTATATAGTGAAAATTCCTTTGAGGTGCCAAAAAGAAATGGCAAGCAAGGCAAGAACAGAGTCGAGATACAACTTAATGAGGGAGAATGAATGGAACATTAACACAGCTGCAGAATAATTTTAAACTATCTGCAGGAATCTGGAACTTATTTTGGCTACTGGTAGGATTACTCCCTGACCTGGACCATCATTGCAGCAGAAATAACTCCACAGAGACTAAATAACAAGAAATATAAAAACCTTGGCTCAACAAATACCAAGAAAAGCAGAGATCAAGGTAAACGAGACCTAATATGCAACCAGGGGATAAACAAAGCAAATGGGAAAAGAAAAAGAAAAAAAAAAAAAGGTACATCTGATGACCATAATTTTATTTCAAAGATAAGCCACTATGTCTTGAACAACCATTACCTAACAACAAACCAAATCATGCAGCTATTATTGTCTATAAAGTTCATTTAAGTGGATCCTAAAGAAATTATTTCAGTGGAAAGGTCTTGGTGTTTCTCTCAGTGTTTTCCTACAGGACAAGCTTAAGGAATACACTCATACAAATTCATCAAAATATAAGACTGATTTTTATGTTAGACTAGTACACGTGACCAATACCTAAAAAAGGGACATTCAGTGCACAGTGAAGTCCCAAAGAACAATAAAACAAAATTGCATGTTGCCTCCTGTAGGGCTAAAACAGAGTATTTTTAGAAGTCATTCCAGTTTAAAGGGATTAATGATTTAAAAATACCGTTTAATCTCAGCAATTATACGTGAGGTATATTTTGCATTTGATAATTAGCTTGTAACTGCAATGATAATTAGGCACTTCATTATCCTAGTACAGCCTATTTTTAAGAAGGCAGGGTACTTTCAACGCATTCTGATCAAGACTGTGCTTGTTAGTGAGTTGTTGAAAGCGTGAACTATAATAAGAGGGAACTACCAAATAAATTTTCCTCCAAAGATCCAATTAAAAAGAAACGTAAATATGACTAATTCAGTCATTAATATTTGTGAAAATATTATGCAGATAATATATCACTGAAATGTGCAACTTCAGCATGAGGATCTCTTCCCTATGAACTTGGATGTGCAAGGCAGCAGCAGCATTTACTAACCTCTTCAGCCAAAAGGGATGACATATGGCCCCTCCAGTAAGTAAAGCAACTTTCTCATTCATCTGTTTCCAAATTATCAGTCAGCTGAGCATACAAAAGTTACCCTCAAAAAGAAGGCTCACATTAATTTGTTAGTGCCCTATAGTGGTATTTTATATAAACAGCCAAACAGTTAAAACAAGTGCTGAAGGGCAAACCGTTGTTTGACAGGGGTAAGCAGGACCTGTGTTAAATCACCTGTTTATCTACCATTTCCTTTTCTTTTTCTTCTTTCTTAATTTAAATCATAAAAAATGGGAAAAATATTGCATTCTGCTTACCTAGACCTCTTCCTTTATTTTTATGGGGTGCCAATTTTTTCAAGACGTCATTAGTTCTCCTGATAATTGACACAGAAAACAGCGGAAGAGGACAGCAACAATACCTCTCTGACTACATCAAGCCATGGCCTCCGCAAACAAGTAGCTGGAATAGCACAGAAAAGGAATTCGTGTGTTAAAGAAACCAAAGGACTTCTAAAACTAGTTTTTAAACAAAAAAAAAAAAAAAAAAAAAAAAAAGATTCATTCTAGATTTTAACAATGATAAATATGGCACTTAGCATAAAAATTATGGGCAATTGATAAGGCAAAGATTGTCAGCTCTCCATAAATAGCATAATATGAATACACTAATACACTCAATATGATAATTTCAGTAATTCCTACCCGACCCTTACTGAAGCCTAGATAATAACTTTACCAATAGCAATATCCAGATACTTTGGAGCAAATCATTAGAAGCCATATTGGCAACAGAGAGAAAAACAAGAACTGCAAGGCTTTCTACCTAGCTGTATGCTCTACATCCAGCAAATCTAAAGGTGACTTTTCAATTTCAGTTACCGAAGTATTTCATAAAGCATTCTTCTTTTTTTTTTTTTTTTTTTTCCTGCTACTATATAAGGTTTGTTAATATTTTGGGGCAGATCTTCTGTGGACTATGGTTTAAAGCAACAATCTTCTCATTGAATTTAGACAAATTATGACACCACCTAAATAAATCTGACCATAGAAAATGCAATTATATTGAAATCAGTTAACCCTAAATTATAACAATAATAATAGATAAATAAAACATCCTTGAAGTTAGTTCCTGGATGACTCTAGAAAATTGATATAGCACAGGAAAACTGAGACTTACCATCTAGAAGTTCCCACACTTATTTTTAAAGCCAACAGAGTAATGAGGGGAGCAATATAATAGAGGAGACAGAACAAGTAACAACTGGATGTACAAAATACAAGGTTAACACATCCAGAAAGAAATTTGGAAAGAAAACTGAGTAAAACAACTGTAACCAAGATGGATCTATGAGACCCATAAATAGAAGAAAGCTGACTTACTGACACAGTAAGAAAAGAAGTAACAAAAAAGTTATGGCAGAAGCAAGGTGCTTAAACAAACTTGTACATTTTCAAAGGCAGCTGAGACCTCGACCAGAGAAAGGTGCAGGTATAGAAGTACAACTTTTCTCTTCCTGAAAAAGGAACTCACCTTTCTCAATTGCTCTTGGAGATTTAAAAGAGCCTACAATGACAGCAATAAACCAGTATTTTCTTGCACGAATGTTTCTATTTTTCTAGTTCCTAAATTTTAATTTTAAGTGTTTGTATATATATATATAGTATATATATATACAAGTATATATATATATTAACCAAACACTTAAAACATATATATATATATATATATATATATTCTTAATTTCTATGTCTGTATTCCTCTGGGTAACTGTCGCTGCATAAGAATACTTCTCCCTTACAGAGGGAAGTTCAATATTTGTTTTTGCACTCACAATACAAATGTGATTTTTTTTTAAAAAATCCTTGAGTTGTTCAAATACTCAGTCTCTTCAAAATATTTTTGATTAAGGCTCTCCTGAGACCAGAGCACGATTACAGAGTACTTCACAACCAATTCATCTGTTATTTAAATAGACCAACACTAAAATAAGTTCTGTCACAAAACAAAACAAATAGGAAAATATACATAATTTGAACATCATTTCTGGTAAAACATTTATTATTTGTCCTGTTTTCACAAGTGTGTTTTATTGATTGTATGAACTATTTTAACTGATTTTGGTCAGAGGCAGTTGGATGAAGGATGAAGATATGAAATATGCTATGTGAACAAAGCACAAGGTTAGACATGTAGCACACCAGTTTCAATTCCAGCTGTGAAAACAAGGATGCTCAACATCACTGCTGAGAGGCAAAGCCATAAAACAATATAATGCATATCTAAGAGACATGGCAGGAGAAGTAGTAGGGGAGAGGAGACATTGCAAAATATTTTGGCTTTATTATGATTTAAGTAGGAAATCAAATTTGTTCATGGATTATTTTAAAAATAAGTGTTATGCTTTTCTTGGAAATTAGGTTTATCTGAAGTCTAGAACATCATTTTAAGTTGCTGTTTGCATTTGAGCAGATCTGGCATACCTTCAAGCAAAAGAATCACTCTGTAAAAACAAACAAGAACAGACTAAATATACCAAAGTGATAAAGGACATATGCCCTTCTGTAGTGAAGGTGGCTGCAACCTGCACTCCACAAAATAAAGTACAAAGTAAAAGGTGACTTCTTGGCAATTATTAAAAAAAAATACATCCTATCCAGGAATTTAATTACTTCTCTAGATATTATCAGAACCTTTTCCACCTTAAACGTTAGTCACAAGTGCAGAAATTCACTTGATAGCTTATACAGTGAGGACCCTGAAGAGCAGGCTGCTGAAGGCAGACTTGTCAAGATTCAGCATTGAAAAAATGTCAGCCTGCATATATATTACAGAAGAACAGGGAGCAATTAGAGCTCAATATCACTTCTAAGATGTCTTAATGATATTGGATGAACCTGAACACAAAGGTGACAATCTAAACACCTTTTATGTATGTGAGGCCACACGCAGCTTTTCCAGGATGACAAGAAGCTGTTGCCAAATGAGAGCAGCCCAAACCACCCTTTACTGGTGTGCCCTGGGAGGCTGCCAGCTCAGGCTCTGCTTCTCAGCGCCAGCCCCACGATGCTCTCTGCCTGCCTGCATATTCCCACAAAGTCTCAAAAAGAAATTTTGGTAGACGTCACTTAATATTTTTTTTCTCCCAGCACATTCTTATTCTAACTTTAGCAAAACAAACAAGCACGCACTACAATAAAAACACATCTTTTTAAAACATGCTTTAGCGTTTTATCATTTGTTTTGATGCCTGAAATTGTCACCATGCCTTTTAGTACGTAAAAGCTGCCCTGTGGGGGAAATACCCAACAAAACGGGGAGCTGAAATGTTACAAAAAATTTAAAAGCAGGATCTGACATAGCCTTTGGCTTTGCAGAAATGCACCCTGCACAGAGCTGTTCAATGGTTTTTCTAAGCACGGAATTCTATTAAAATTTTGCAAGACATGCTCAGGCACTTTTGGTAGCACAGGATGGGATCATGTTAAGCAAACAGAGGTGACAAAACTAAACTTAGTAGGTTTTGTTTGACTTAAGATTACAAGAAGCCTTATCATAACCATACTTTCTTAGCATGCACCTATTTACTTGAAATGTTTAGGAAACAAGGCTTTAAAAGTGTTAGAAATCTTTAGAAATTTTGCAAATTCTGAGATTCTAGTGAAAATAAATGATGAAAAATGATGAAAACTTAAAATACTTAAGAACATGAATAATTTCAGTTCTAAGTCATATCAGAACGAAACTTCTGTTCTTGAGCTTGTTGTTAAGCCATCCTGCCCCCTTGCCCATTAGAAGTGAGCTGTGGAGCGCCTTGTCCCATTTATCTCTACGAACTACTGCAGAGCTACGAGCACTTTCAGCCCTCATGTTTCTCCTGGATCATGCAACAACAAGCTTCTCAGCTCACTACACTTTTGCCAAGGACCAACTGAGCTGAAAGGAATGACAGTTGTCACTGAAAAAAAAATCCAAAACCACAAAGGACAGACCAGTTTGTACTGCAAGATTGTAAAAATTCAAAGTGGGTGGGTGCAAATCAGATCATCGTTACCCTGCATTCTCCCAGACTTAGAACGTGAGAAATCCGGCTGCTGTCCTAACACTTGTTTGAGATCCTTTCAGCAATGTCTACAAGGAACTGTAAGAAGGAAGAGGCAATAGGCATGCTCTGTATTGAATATCTGACGTGCTTTTGTGACCTAACTCAATAGGACTAATTGCCTAATAAGTGTTCGAAGGAAAAGGATATCACACACCATTGAAGTGTGTGATTTATCCTGATGAGAAAAGGGATGAGTACTATGACAAGTTCTCCAGCAAACTCAATATCCAGCGCGTCTTAGCCAAAGCCCAGCATGATTAGCTACACTTCCTCCTATTTACTTTGATAGATTACGGATCAAATCCCACCTATAGCCTTCAACAATACTGACATTCTTTGAAGGATTAGTTGATCCACGAAAGGATTTCAAACAATTTAGACCGAGCTTCAAAAATGCAGACATGCTATATGCATTGAGTTAAGCTAGCTTATAAAATCATTCTTAACCAAATCAAGACAACAAGTAAAAGAAACTCTAAGTACTCAATGTTAATTTCACATTACAGTACCAACAAGAAGATGAGGCATCACATATGAAGATTTGCCTTATTTTTACTAGAGAAGATAGAATGAAGTTAACTTAAAAATTATAATAAAGTCATGGCTTATATCTCAAAATGACCCTGCGAATGTAAAATATTCCCCTCATTCTCAATATGCTCATATTACATGATGACTGCATGCGCTTTCTAGCATAACAACATCAAGGAACATCTCTGAAAGCTAAAAACCAAGCAGGCTTATTTCTGTTTTGGATAGTAATCCTTTGCAGCTTCTAGAGATGTGTGTCAAGATTTCTCACCTTCTCATTTCATCTATTTCATCCTCAAAATAATAAGCAAAGATGAGAAGAACTGTTCAGTTCTTTTGATAGCAATATCTTGATACTGAAAGGAAAACTTTTTTTTTTTCAAATGCACATTTCAGCTGCAAAGGAGCTGCTGACGTGCTATATCTACCAGACATATCCAACATTTCAATATTTTATTTGCTGGTTATTTTTTAGCCGTTAAATACTAGAAACATTTATATGCTCAATTGCTGCAACAAATGGTCTTATAAAGACAGCACTTACTTCTAATAAAACAATGGCTTTAAGAAGATGGATAGTCAAAAAGTCCTCACTTCTACACCCATTTAAAAGCTAACAGTATACTAACCCTTTGGAATAGCACTTCTATTCCACTAGTTTTTGTGCCTTCTTTCTAAATCAACATTATCAACCATGTTATCAGTTCTTAGCTTAAGCAGGAATTTTAACAAAAACAAAGAATCAGAATCAAAATGACTTGCTGTGTGCCATAATTTATAACATAATAAAACATATTTTGCTTAATACAAAATAAAATCTGAAGTTTCTAGATTAGAATAAGCAAACAAAACCCAGAATTTCAAACTCAGTAATACTGGGAATAGCAAATGGCCCATTCCATAACTGTGTTCCAAGAATTCTATCTAGCAGGTTTTATCGTTTTAGTTCTGTTTCACAAAACTTTTGGTAGTAGTTCCACAAACCACCACTATCATCATGGATAATTAGAACGTCAGCTGAAAAATCACAGTAGTTGCTTTTCAGAGAAAAAAGCTAAATGACAGTAGTATTAATTCTAAAGCTTGTTTTCAGTAATGTGAAATTTACTATTTACTACTTATGTTTTGGGGTTAAAATATTAATTTAAATTACTGCATTTCATTGGTATTGCAACAATCACTTCATTCCCAAAAGTGTGTTTAAAATAATGCATCTTAATTAGCTAATTCTAATCACATATACAAAAAAAATGTCTATTTGTCCGATGTCAATGTAATATAAATGATGTTTCCTTTGCATTACAGGAAAAGATATGTCCTTTATTCAGGACATACACTCCAACCATCACAAGACTTCAGTCACAACCAGGGCAAACTCAAATGCTCTTCAGCTCTTCTGTTCTCTCTCTTGCTATCCATCAAAACCTACCTAGGAAGATAAGAAGCAGCAAAAACCCTTACTGTAAAACAAAGGTTGAGAGGGCTGTTCAGGATTCAGGCTTAGATCTTTCATTGCACTTGTTATCTACAAGAAAAACAACCAGTAAGATGAAGATTTACATGGTAGTTTTGTTTAAGGTAATTTTGCAGTTAAGGCTTTATAGTTGGTCACAATCACAAAGAAGACTGTGAGAAAATTTTAATAAAACTGAATATGCTTTCAGTAGATAAATTTGAATTAATTTAATAAAAGCACTTTGAAGGAGCAGTACTTCAGATATATTTCTTGTTGCACAGGGTTTAAACGGGTTTGAACTCGCAGGTGGAGGCTGGGAGAGCAAAGGCCCACCCACTGTAAGTGAGGAGCAGGTTCGAGACCACAACTACAAGTCTATAGGGCTTAATGACATGCATCATGGGTCCTGAAGGAATTGCCTGATGTAGTTGCCAAGCTTCTCTCCATCATATTTGAAAAGTCCTGGCAGTCAGGAGAAGACCCTGGTGACTGGAAAAAGGGAAATATCACTCCCATCTTTTAAAAGGGTAGAAAAGAGGACCCAGGGAACTACAGACCAGTGAGCCTCGCCTCTGTGCCTGGCAAGATCACAGAAAAGATCCTCCTGGAAGAAATGTCAAGGCACATGCAAAACAAAGAGGTGATCTGAGACAACCAGCACTGGAACAGGTTGCCCAGAGAGACTGTGGTTGCCCCATTCCTGGAAGTGTTCAAGACCAGGTTAGATGAGGCCCAGAGCAACCTGGTCTAGTGGGTGGCATCGCTGCCTATGGCAGGGTGTTTGGAACTAGGTGATCCTTGAGGTCTCTTCCAACCCAAGCCATTCTATGATTCTATGACTCTAAAGGTTATTTAAAGAGTTTGACAAAATTCTGTTATATTCCTACAAAAAAAAAATCATAAATAAGGTAGCTGTAAAACAGAATGCAGAGATGTTTATCCAAACCGCAAGAGTAGGATAATTTTAAACAAAACTGAAGAGATGCCTTGAAATATTCATATGAAGATAGTTTGATAAGACCAGGCAAGCATAACAAAGACCACAGGATTTTCTTCAGCTATTTCCTGTCTGACTGGAGCATGCCTTTGCATCAGATGAATGTAACTGAGAATTCAGTCTTAATCATTTCCCCTTTCTTGTATTTATCTTGTTCTCCTGAGTTTGCTGCTGCTGTGTTTTCTTGTGTATGGTTTCATACAACCTCTTAGGCTGAAGATTCCTTTTTCTTAGAGGTATCCTTTCATGAATAACGTGGAACAACAACATAACAAGGAAGTCTTTGTCCCTGTGGACAACAATTTAAAACCAATCAAGCTATGTTATTCTTTTAATTTAATGGTCTGTTCCTATTTCCTTTTGGCTAAGCGTACGACATACTATGATCAAAAACGCTGGAATTATTTTTACAAAGTCTCCACAGGTTTCTCTAGAATGAAATACAACACAATGCCTTTGTGAAAATTCTTCTTTGTCCAGAAATGCACTGGTCATTTGTGTCACCTCTCTACAGAATTTGAGTGCTTGGCTCTAGATAAATATCACACAGCTGAAATTATTCTGCTTGTACTGCTTACAGATGTATGTCTCAAAGAGTAATTCTGAGAATAAGACTAAACATTTCATAGGGAAAAAAATTAAAATCAAACTTTCCTTCATGCTTGCATATCCAATCCAAAATGAAAGCTCATCACATTTGGGTTCTCTGTGTTCCATTCAAATATTCTCTTCAATAATGCCTACAATTAGGACCATACCATGCTCATGCTTTGTATTACAGTAAGTGATTACATTTTCAGTAAGCGTAAACACCCAGCTAAGGTCAGTGCTACTTTGCACTGTTAGAACTGCAGACTTCCACATACGACTCCTATGTGTACATGGTTAGTACCAGGTATGTGAACTCTACAGTTTAAAATAATAACACCGTGCCCTCCAGAGCTTTCCAGTGTGTGTATGGCCTACAGGCAACTAGATTTTTTGTTGAGTTAAACCAAAAGCAAGCAGAAGAATTTGAAGTACTGCATGAAAAACTGGCATGTGCAAGGAAATTCTAGTATTGGTCTGGCTGCTGTACAGGAGACCTGTGTTTTACAGTTATCTAGCTTCACTGTACTACCAAGTTACATTACTGCTGCTGCAAGTACAGTGGCATGACAGATTCTTCATTTTACTCCAGCTCCAACTCAACTTTAAAAATCAATTACATACTATCAGTTCTCGGTAGATCTGAAAGTTAGCAGCGTCGCACAGGAAAACTTTCCTATAAGCAGCAGCATTCTTCTGTGATTTCAACACCTTACCCACCCCTTTGATCTTCATAGACCAGCATAGTGACTATTCAAACTTTAAAAAGCAAACAAGCAAGTAAATGCATGTCTGGCTTTACATCTAGCTTTGTGCATGATTGACAGATCCCCTTACAGGCATTTAGCTTCCATTTTCAGATGTGCTGATGGACTCATTCAAACCAATAGAAGAGGATGTTTACAGTAAGTGAGGTAAAGATGTCAAGAAAGTGCTCAAGGTTAGAGATGTCAAACCATTTAGGCTGTGCTCTATGTACAAATAAAGCATTTGAATCTCTTAATAATATTAAAGACTTATATCTGTAATTTAAAAATATAGAAGGTACTGATCATCACCAATCTTGCTCAAAGTAAAAAATTTGATGGATTTCTGTAAAAATTTTTCAATCCTGTTGCTACAATTTAAAAACAGAGAGATCAAAACCACAGCCAGTCAGCTACCATTGCTTTTTCATTAAGTAAAGCACTGGGATATATACGCCCTGCTATAGGGATACTGGACCCGAAGCAATGTTTTATTGATGATATGTACTTGCACCAGTACAGAACCACCGTGGCCAGACTAGTGTGGTTATCATCTTGAATGGAGTACTATGGTGTAAACTTTGTAGTAACAAAATGTGCAGGTCATACAAAAGGACAGAGTAACAGTAGTAGCAGCAAGTCACAAGAAGCCTTACTTAATGTCTTACGTTTCTCACAGGCAGAAAGAAAAATATATATATATATTAAAGCCAGAGCTGGATCAAGACTGTTGCATCTTTGGGAGAAAAGCAAAAGTGACAAGGCAGAGAAAGAACTATGAAAAGAACAGTGTCTGATCTACAAAAACAAGGTGGTACCTTAAAAAAAGCAAAGATAGCACTACAGGCAAAACAGATCTGGAGAAGATTTTATTTATTAGCTACACATTCCATTTAGGATACACATGGCTGAAGCGACAGCAGAAGAATTTTATATAGCAACAAAGATTGAAGATAGTCAAGGAAGACATAATAGATAACATGTTCCAGAGATTGACCAAGCAACAAGATAACAGAAGAAAACAGGGTTTTTCTTGTTAAAACTGGATGACATCCTAGATAAATTCAGGCAAGAAGCATAGTTAAGTACTGGAGGTTCTTTCCTGGGTAAAAAGGACAGCAAGGCTACACTTCTGGCCCATAATGAAAAAAGAAACAAAACAAACAAACAAAAAAAACCACAGATCTCTTCAATATTGTCCTTCTGTAGAATACCTACAGAAGTAACAAATAAAAAATTGAAATCATAATCAGCTGAATAGTCATTACCATCTTCTCGCATATTGCTAAAGCTTTTGCCAATGCTTTTGGATTTTAAAATGAGGGCTCCTCTTCATTTCTCAGACAGATGTCACTGACCATCTGAGGTATTCAGAATTCCCTCTCAAATCCCCAATTCTATCATGGATATTGACTGATTCTGACACTGGTTTTGAGAATAAGGAATAGGTGTCAACTCCTGATTAAAAGTTTATGTATCTGAAAATTCTTTATTCAATTATTTCTTCTATTGATAATTTAACTTATCAGTGACCAATTCCACAAATGGATTTAGCTCCTCATGTTTTTCCTTGTTTTCAATAACCAACTGTGATAGTGCTAGGAACCATACACGACATCTCATAATTTTACCCTTTCCTTTCTTATGAGACACCAAAATGGAATCAATCATCTGATCAGCTGAAAACTAAGTTTTCTGTGATTCATTGGATTGAATAGATAAAAAAGTGTTCCTTTAAGACCACTTTAGACACTTTCTCAGTCCTCACACTGGATGAGGAAACAGTTGAAAATAGTCTGTTCTACAAGACAACATGGCCTGGATATGTCAGAGAGATACAAAATAGAAGGATCTAGCTATTTCATCGGTTTTACCTACCACGGGCTCAACAGCAAGGCTAGCAGCTGTGGACAAGGCTGAACAAGCACAGCATTCAGTCAAAGGGACAAACAAATCAGTAGCAGCTAGACATGCAATGAAAAGCAACAAACAAGAATAAAAATCAAGGAACTAAGTAGTTTCACATTTCCTGTACGCATAATCAAGGTAAGAGGCTGAGAAAATACTTTAGAGGACGCTTGGGAAACAGAAAATGCAGCTTGCAATCAAGAGCAAGGAAACAGAAGATGTAGATCTACGCATCTTGAAATACATCTCAATTTGTTTATTGCATGCCTTGATTTACTTAATGATATACTTAATGATACTGGAAAAGGACAGATAAGAATCTTCATTGTGGTTCCAGCTATGAAACCTTTGTTTTTGAGCAAATCCAAAGTAACTTGTGGAGAGGTATACTGATTAAATTCCCCACTAAGGTAAAACTCCAGAACCCATCAGTGTAACAACTAATTCTCCTTAGCTCACATATGGGAAGCTTGCTAGGATGTGCTTTCCTCTGCAGCTATACAGTCCAGCAAGCTTTGGTGAGTTTTCTAAATGAACACCCAGCATCACCTATTTTTATGATGTGACATCGCGTACAGCAGGCAAATAACTGCTTGTTAAGTAGTATTGAGAGATGATGATTAAAAAACAATGACACTCAACACTATAGGGCTGAATAGCCTCAAGGGTTTGGTTGTTAAGATTTATGTTGTGGGTAGGGGGCAGAATATAAAATTCCAAAGTGGCAAAAAGGGGAAAAAGAAGACCTTTCTTGTAGTCCTGCCTATATCTTCAGATATTTAGTGATATTTCAATGACAGGATTTTGTTATACATACAACGGATTTCATCAAGAGGAAAAATGAATACATGTGAGGTACACTAGATACTACAACCAAATTCTCTCCTGCTAAAACAGTTTGGTACCAGAATGTGCCAGTGATTCTTATCTGAAATACACTGATCCCCAAGAGGCACGCCAATGTATGCTTTTAAGCACTAATCATCATAAGCAAGACAAGGTAATGACAACACATGCAGGACAGTTTTTTCTAAATTTCTGATTTCCATATGTCAGTCAGAACAATGAAGCAGACGAAAGCCCGTCCCAGTTGGAGAGGATGCCTAAGGCAAGGCAATCTATCCCCCGCATTACAACATCAACTGTCAAAAAAGAAAGAAGGGTTATTATCATGGGGGACTTCCTTTTGAAAGGGACAGAGGGCCCAATATGCTGACCAGACCCAACCCACAGGGAAGTCTGTTGCCTGCCTGGGGCTCGGGTGAGAGACTTCGCTAAGAAAGTCAAGCACCTGGTACAGCCCACCGACTACAACCCGCTACTGGTCTTTCAGGCTGGTAATGACGAGGTAGCAACGAGAAGTCCAAGAGCGATCAAAAGGGACTTTAGGGCTTTGGGGCAACTACTTAAAGGATCAGGGGCACAGGTTGTGTTTGCCTCTGTCCTTCCGATAGGGGGGGGAATCGATGCTGACAAACATACTCATCACATTAACACATGGCTTCGGGACTGGTGCAACTGGCAGAATTTCGGGTTTTTCGATCACAGGAAGGTCTACGCGACACCGGGCCTGTTGGCACCAGATGGGATGTGCCTCTCTCAGAGAGGGGTGAGGATTTTTGCTCAGGAGCCGGCAGGGCTGATAGATAGGGCTTTAAACTAGAGTCGAAGGGGGAAGGGGATAAAACCAGGCACGCTGGTGATGAGGTAAGGGATGGTGTGCTAGAATCAGAGGGACTGTGTGCTAGTGGGGCCCTTTGGCTACACAAGGTGCTGCATGTAGGGAGGCACATTTGAAGTGCTTCTACACAAACACACGCAGTATGAGGAATAAAATGGATGAGCTAGAAGTCTTGGCCCAGTCCTGCAGCTATGACATCATCGGCATAAGCGAAACCTGGTGGGATGAGTCCTGTGGCTGGTGTGTTGCAATAGATGGTTACAGGCTCTTCAGGAGGGACAGGCAGGGTAGGTGAGGTGGCGGGGTGGCAATGTATATGAAGCATGGGCTGGCCGGTGTGGAACTTCAAGTTGGCGATGGCAAAGTTGAGAGCCTCTGGGTAAGGATTAAGGGACGAACAAATAAACGGGATGTCGTTGTGGGAGTCTATTACAGACCACCTGGCCAGGACAACAACGCCGATGAATTATTCTTTGCAGAACTAAGAGATGTCTCAAGATCAACTCCCCTTGTCCTAATGGGGGATTTCAACTTGCCAGACGTCAACTGGGATCACCACACGGCTGACACAAGCAAGTCCAGGAGGTTCATAAAGCACCTAGATGATAACTTCTTGGTGCTGGTGCTAAGGGAGCCAACTAGGAAAGGTGCCCTCCTAGATCTGTTGCTGGAGAACTGAGAGGGTCTTGTGTGGGACGTGGCAATTGGCAGCCGTCTCGGTCATAGTGACCATGAAGTGGTTGAGTTTAGAATTTATGGTGACAGAAGGAAAACTGCCACCAAAACTTCAGCCCTGCATATGGGGAAAGCAGACTTCAGGCTGCTCAGGGAATTAGTCAGCAAGGTCCCCTGGGAAACTGCTTTTGAAGGCATTGGTGTCCATCAGTGCTGGTCAATCTTTAAGCACTGCCTCCTAACAGCTCAAGATCAGGCGATTCCAAAATATCGGAAGTCAGGCAGGCGGGGCAGAAGGCCAGCCTGGCTGACCAGGGAACTTCTGCTGGAGCTTAGGCAAAAAAGAAAGTGTACGGCTGCTGGAATGAGGGTCAGGCGACGAGGAAGGAATACAGGGATGCTGTTTGTGTTTGTAGGGAGAAAATTCGTGCGGCCAAAGCCCAACTAGAGTTGAAGCTGGCCATGTCTGTGGGAGACAATAAAAAAGGGTTTTTTAGATATGTGAACAGAAAAAGGAGAACCAAAGAAAACATAGGTCCGCTACTAGACGGGGAGGGTCTCCTCACAGACAATGACATAGGCAAAGCAGAGACATTTAACGCCTTCCTCGCCTCTGTCTTCAACACTGATGATGGGCTTCGGGACCCCGGGTGCCCTGAGCTGGAGGACCATGACGGTGGGAATGACAAACTCCCAACCAACCCTGAACGTGTGGGGGATTTGCTGCTCCACCTGGATCCATACAAGTCCATGGGTCTGGATGGGATTCATCCCAGGGTGCTTAAAGAGCTGGCTGATGTCATCGCAGGACCTCTCAATTATTTTTCAACGATCTTGGGAAGCTGGAGAGGTCCCATTGGACTGGAAGCTGGCAAATGTTGTGCCAATTTTCAAGAAGGGTAAGAAAGAAGACCCTAGCAATTACAGGCCTGTCAGTCTCACATCAGTGCCTGGTAAAATTATGGAGAGGGTGACCCTTGAAGTTATTGAAGCGCACCCGGGGGACAATGCAGTCATTGGTCCCAGCCAACATGGGTTCATGAGGGGTAGGTCCTGCCTAACAAATTTGATTTCCTTTTATGATAAGATCACCCATCTAGTCGATCAAGGGAAACCAGCTGATGTGATCTTCCTGGACTTCAGCAAAGCTTTTGACATGGTTTCCCATAGGATCCTACTGGACAAAATGTCCAGCATACAGCTAAACAAAAACATCATGAGATGGGTGAGCAATTGGCTGATGGGCAGGGCTCAAAGGGTTGTGGTAAATGGGGCCACATCTGGCTGGCGGATGGTCACTAGTGGGGTCCCTCAAGGCTCCATGTTAGGGCCAGTCCTCTTCAATGTTTTTATAAATGATTTGGATGTAGGACTAGAAGGTGTTTTGAGCAAATTTGCTGACGACACCAAACTTGGAGGAGTTGTGGCCTTGGATGAGGGTGGAAAGGCCTTGCAGAGAGATCTGGACAGACTGGAGAGCTGGGCGATCACCAACTGCATGAAGTTTAACACAAGCAAGTGCCAGGTCCTGCACCTGTGACAGGGCAACCCTGGCTATACATACAGACTGGGCAACGAGACGCTGGAGAGCAGCCCCGCAGACAGGGATCTGGGGGTTGTGGTTGACAGCAAGTTGAATGTGAGCCAGCAGTGTGCCCTGGCAGCCAGGAGGGCCAACCGTATCCTGGGATGCATCAAGCACAGCATTGCTAGTTGGTCGAGGGAAGTGATTGTCCCGTTCTACTCTGGTGCTGGTGCGGCCTCACCTCGAGTACTGTGTGCAGTTCTGGGCACCACAGTACAAGAAGGACATTAAACTGTTGGAGAGTGTCCAGAGGAGTGACGAAGATGGTGAAGGGCCTAGAGGGGAAGACATATGAGGAGCGGCTGAGGTCACTGGGCCTGTTCAGCCTGGAGAAGAGGAGGCTGAGGGGGGACTTCATCGCAGTCTACAACTTCCTCGCGAGAGGGAGTGGAGAGGCAGGTGACCCATTCTCCATTATCACCAGTGACAGGACCCGTGGGAACGATGTCAAGCTGAGGCAGGGGAAGTTTAGGCTGGACATCAGGAAGAGGTTCTTCACCGAGAGGGTGGTCGCACACTGGAACAGGCTCCCCAGTGAAGTAGTCACTGAACCAAGCCTGTCGGAGTTTAAGAAGCAATTGGACTGTGCACTTAGTCACATGGTCTAAACTTTGGGGTAGACCTGTGCGGTGCCAGGAGTTGGACTTGATGATCCTTATGGGTCCCTTCCAACTCGGGATATTCTATGATTCTATGATATGTGCTGTTACGACTTAAGCTGGGCAAAAGTATTTCTGGAAATAGTGAATTTACTAGAAAAAAGCACCTGGAGTTATTTACATGTTACAAAATGAATTTTCTACATAGTTGGACAACAGGAAGTGTGATAGCAGAACATCAGAAAAGTCAAAATGCAGTATTTGACATCTCCTGACACACTACAAAAACTCACTATAAAGTACAGTATACAAAGTACCATATTTACAGAACTGGAAGTCAATTTTGCTCAACAGATCTGCATTTAGGATAGTCAAGACTAACATTCAGCTTCCCTCACAAGTTCCACATTTGTTCCAAAAAGCTCAGTCTACACACTGCATGCGAGTACCACAACACCAGGGTGTTGTGAAGTATCCTAGGACATGTTCTTCTTTCTCCTGGTGAATCTGTTCCATCTGTAAGCAGCTCATAAACATTCAGTGAGACAGTAACAAATCTTTTATTATTGCCAAATGTTACATGACAACACTATAGTCTATGTTGAACTGAGTATAAAATAAGTGGAATGCTCCAGAAGCCCCAAACACTATTTAAAATGCTTTTTTTCCTGTACCTTCTAACAGCACAGAAGGAAATGCACACTTGTCTTCCACCTCCAGAAAAGGTCCCTACATTAATTTTCATACAAATCAAAACCCCTGAGATAATGAATAATAACAGACAACAAAAAATGTACATAATTAGCAACTTCTTAAATCTTTACTTCAGAGCTAAGTACAGAGCTTCAAGGCTAAGTAGCCCTCCAGGGCTAAAAAAAAATAAAATGTTTTTGCTCAATTTAAGATACTCAAAATTAGAAAAATAGCTTGCAAATGTTAGACCGAAACATTTTAGAAATTTGACCTGAAAACAATGTCAGAATCATCCTGCCCTGTTGCCACAGCATGCAGTCCTGAATCATAAGACCAACATTTCCCCTAATGAGCACTTGCCACAGCAACTTGGTCATGGGTTACCTAGAAAAATTCCAGTCTAGAGCATAATTGAACAAAGGTGCATGTGATTATTAGAAAGAATAATGGGTTTTATTCAGACCTGAGCAAGGGCTGTCTCCCTGGAGCTCCATAATCCCAGTCCTGTACAAGCAATAGGGCATAGTTGTGGTGTCCAGTGTGACAGGGTCATGGTGTTTAAGGAGTACCACAAGGCAAAGAGCTGCTTTTTTTTTTTTTTTTTTAGGCTGTATGTCTCACCACATACGGGCACTTCTGTTAGGGGAAGGCTTGCCCCTACATAAAAAAAACCAAACAACTGCTTAACAGTTTTTCATCAGGATAACACTGAACAACGCTCTACGTCAGTACACAAAGACACTACAAACAGCTTTATTCTGGCTGCTGTGATTGCAGAGCATTTGTTTTCTGATAACGCACACTGCTGTTTTAAATAGATTTTTCTAAACACCATTTATTTAAATATACTCACATTGCTATGTAAATATATATGGCCTACAAGTCATAGGATTTTGTTCTTAAGACTTTTTTTTTTTGCTAAGATTAATCATGACAGCTTTGCTGCTTTTCCCAACACTACAAAATACGCTAGAGAAATTAAAAACGTGCGCTCCATTTATGTCAAAGAAATATGGCATGTAGTTACTGAGCACTTATTAGACCTATGGAAGTGCTGCACAAAGAGCTGTCCCTCAGGTTTACAGAGCAAACAGACTTAAGCATATACAAGCCTCCACACACCTCATGCCTTTCCTGCAGTTGCCACATCTATTCCCTGATGTCTGTGATCCAGGGATTGTGCATGACAAAGCTGTCTTTTCATCACATTCTTTGGAACAAAAACAGGCTTACTTATTATTGCTATCTTATGCTGATCTGCCAAACCCTAAGCCAAGGTTTGTATGCCTGCCCAGTTACAGAAGTCCTTGAAGGCCACTGAGTACTGACTTACACAATCGCATTTCTAAGTTTAAACCTTCCAACTTATTCCTAGCAATGCATTTCAGACTTTTAAAACTCACTTCTTTATTGTCTGGTAACTTCTTGTAGTATTGATATCCATTATTCTTAAACCTTCACAACAGTTTTGCTCACCGCTACCTGTTACAGCTCTCCATGCCATTCAATGACCTGCATATTTGAATTATGTACCAACTTACTGGTCCCGTTTCAATCCATTTGGTGGGTATGGAATGGAGGTCTTACATTTAAACCACAAATCGATGGGACATTTCAAAAGGCAACGTGAAATATTTATTATCTATTTTACAGGGTTTGTGTATTTGCCTCTTAACAATAATTTAATAGCAGCATATAAAATTCAGCTTTTGGAAATAATTCATAATATTCTGAAAGGATTTTAGTTCACATTCCAGAGTAACTCAAATCTCAAGCTTGACTTCATACTGAAGTCTGAACACCCTCCCTCTGCTCTGAAATCTTATGAAGTCTTCCCATTCTAGACCTTCCTCACACACGAAACTCCTCTCAGCACGAGTGGTTCAGCAAGCAGCTCACAAAGCTGTCATCAGTAATAGGGCTGACAAACCGCTGGGGCCAGTGGCAGCCACAGCATCCGTGACAAAACATCCCCGATCTTACTTGTGGCAACAGCTGTTGAGATCTCTCAAACAAGGGTTTCCTAGTGACCAATATTATTTGCTTCTATTCAGACAGGCTTTACAGCCAAATAAGCAGCTCACTGTGATCTTTCACATTAAAGGGCCAACAGCTATTATTTTCTCATAACTGCCTGAATGGAATACAATACAACATGCTACCAACGAATTGCTAGCAATCATCTGATATATGACCCCACAGCACTCTAATGATCTATCCATCATTCAAAATCAATTCAGGAGATATGCCGGCTTTTCAATGAGGTACAAAAGCCACATATATGAGCCACATGAAAGTTGTAAGTAAACAGCTAAAAGCACTGGCTTCTACCTTCCCCCCAGCAATTTTTCTTTTTTTTTTTTTCTTTTTTTTTTCCCCTCTTAAGTCATAGATGAACTTAACCCCAATTGAACCACATCACCTTTAACAATCACAACCTGTTGAGTGGAGGAAATACCATCTCTGTGAAAAGACTTTAGAGGTATTCTATCCATTAAGGAACTTCTCAACAGCGTACTGTGATGGGAACGATCAGTATTTGTCCCTTCTTATTGCAAGAAAAATGGAACTGAGGAACTAAAAATCTACCCAGGTAAAGCACTGGAATATGGATAAATAAAAAATTTTAGGGATTAATACTCTCAAGAAGTATTTGAGTACAGAGAATAAAATAAAGCCGGAATCACCACATACCCTCAGTGCTCTTTGCTTTTTAAAGTGTGAATGCTGACCAAAGATTGCATCCTACTAAGCAGCAATGAACAGAGGAAGTTAATACTGACTGAAGAGATTTTTGGTGGAAGAATTATTAGATGTTTAGTCAGCTCAGCTATGTCAGGCAGAAGTGTGACCACTATCTCATTTCAAACCAGCATAACTGTTCTAACATGCTAACCAGACTTCAGATATCTACCCTTTTAAAGGGTGTTAGCATTTAATTCCTCTGATCATGCAATATTCTTACTATTGGTATAAAAAGGTGCTACCATTAAGGTCAGCTTACCTTATTGTTTTTCAGGTGTGCATAAAACACAATGAGATGGCCAGCACAGAAGTGGCCTAACAATATATTATCACACTTTTCTGTATGGTGGTATTTTTAGCCAGCAACACATCATTTCTGTCTGCAAAAGATACTGAGTATAGTGTTCAGCACTCCTGTCCAACAAAACTCTTCCCTATAAATCTGTGTTCCATTATGTGACTAGTGAAAACACTATTACAATACTTCATAACACCAATATTTTTCAGCAATATATTCTCATGTCAAAAATACTGAAGATGCACAACTTCAGCTCATCAAATAGAATCCATCAATAAAGAATCTTGGTTAGAAATCCAATTTATTTCATGCATCAGCTGAACACTGATGGAAAAGGGGTTCACCTGTATGAATAAGCCATTTATTTTGTTGTGCATAAGAAAATAGAGTAAAACTAATTCTAACCAAAAACTATATATTCTTTTGCTTAGACATCGAATTGTCCACTGATTGGAACTAAAAATTCCTACTAGTTCTGCCTGCTGTGCGTCTATGAAAACATATGCTATTATAACTAAGCTGCAAGATGCACAGACTGGTTGTTAAAATGTTCCATTTTTTCATAGATCTTGATCTAGTGAGAATTGCACTGTTTTCAGCAAAAAATGGGGAGTAGCACTCTACGTTATGAAAACAGGCCTCTGTATAACTTAGAGTACAACCCAATTTCCACCACAAGTTCACACTGCTAACATGAATGTATCAAAATACTCACCTTTGATTCAAAACGAGTTAACAAAGACTTTCTTCTCCCAGGTCAAGTTTTTCTTTACCCATGGTACCACAGCGGAGGTGGGGGAGCAGGACATCAAGAACTGCTGGGGTCTCGCTGGGAAGGGAATAACTCCATCTGACCAGCCTTTTCAGTGCACCACTTCTACTATGTTAGCTGGGAATCACTGAAACTAAAAGTCTGCTTCTTGTCAGTGTAACTGGGAAGCTGCATTTCCATGGGGTTACTGCTCAAGTACTTTGGTTGAGTTACTTTTAATTGCAACACTTTTGTCCTGTGGAATACACTGAGGCCATGGTGGTGGATCCAAGTTCACCTCCACTTGACTGCTGAAGCTGACAGGAGTTCCTCACCTCCTCTTACAGCTCAGCCTCAACGGGCCAAAGCGTTTCAATGACAGCAAGTGTTACAGAAATAAAAAAAAGTGGGACAAATTCCCAAATGCCAGGACAACGACACAGAGATGTCCACAGCCATATCACGTAAATACTGTACAAAAAAAGCCACCCACTACTTTCAGGTAAGCCTGTGATGAGGCAAACAATGCTCCAGGGCTTGCCACCTGGGAAGCACCAGGGCAGCTCTCCTCTGAGAGGGTCTCTCCGCTTAGGTAAACACAGTTGGATGTGTTAATCAGCCCCATCTGGGGCTACGTTTTCAATGGCTAGAGAAGTGCTTTTGTATTTCTACTTTATCTTGCCAAGTGGCACCTTGAAACAGACAGAATAATTGTTATTTTACTCATCTACCCTAAGGCAATATACAAGATAGAATTATTTTCAATAACAGAAGAAGCTCAGCAGCACATTTCAACATGACTAGATTTAGAGACAGTGGTTAAGATGACCAGGAAATGTATGTCTGAACTAAGAGGTAAATACCAAAGATTTTACTCACAACTGGCTATTTTGAATAAATCAGCTCCACCTAGCAGATAAAACTTCACAATATCAAAAAGCCCCAAAGATTTTGAGTAAACCCCTAAGTCAACATTTAGGCACTAATGATTTCCCTTAGTTTTATTTTATTTTTCCAGTTACATTTGTATATTACATTTTTAAAAATTCAGAGTTAATATCAAAGACTCGGGAAAAATGTTTTCTTCAGAGAAGTGTTTTGCATCACACATTAGGGCATACGTGCTCTTGTCTCTGGATATCCTATGCTTCACTTGAATCCAGGTCACACAGGATATCACTGTAATCTCTCTTCCTTTTTAACTGTCAAATCACTGTATGAGACATTTAGTTTTAATGGTCTGTAGTAACTGATTTGCCATTGCTTTCTACCGCAGTAACATATAAACGCACCTATCATGCGAGACTGCAGCTGCTGGTACAAGTTTTTTCAGAGCTCAAATAAAATCTCTTGAGAGTAACAAAATGGAATAACAGATTTTAACCGTGGCAAAAAGAAAATGTATGGTGGACACAGTACTGATGTGTCCTTGTGGGAATGCTAGGAAAGACACATATGTAGACTCTACTGATGCAGGTTTTACTTATCGATGTAATTCAGAAATATATCATCTGTTAGAGATGGTACGCAGTTACCATTTCTAGTTTTTCTACCTAAAATTCCTTGGTTTCCCCATCATTGTGCAAGTTATTCAAGTATTCTTTCATTTTAACACTAACAAAGGATTTATTTTTCTTTCAACTACAGCCCCAAATCATGCATTGCTTTTCTTGATGGCTTAGTAAAACCAAGGGAATTAACATAGGTTAATGCTGTGTTATCCAAGGTTTCATCTTTCCTAGACTCGAGCTTCCCCACCCACCCCCCCCCCAAAAAAAAAAAAAGTTGTTTATTCCACCATAGTTAAAGTTTTCTATTAATCACTGAAGAAAGCATACAAAAAGTAGACATTACAAAATCTTTGTTACAAACATACTAATTCCACACCCTGATTCCATGGTATTTCAAGCAGACTAGCACTAAAATTGAATACTCTTGTTCTACATTAAAATGACCAGTGGCAACAAGATAAATAATCTCTCCAAATTTTGCAAGAGCTAGCTGTAGTGAAGCTGCACACTAGTTAACATACATGATCGCATCCTTTCTGCAGAGAATACCAGTTACATTTCCTCGATTTAAATTACAGTGCTCTTGACATGATGATCCCAAAGCTCATCATACTCAGCTGCAGTAGACGACTTCCCCAGTTATTTTTTTTTCCCTAAAGCAGTTCCACTAGGATGAAAAGATCACATCTCCTAAGCATAACTCAAGTACTGAGATTTGCACGAGGACTTTGGGATTCTCACCTTTCCTTCACTTCAGTCAAGCACTGGCAAAGCTGGACACCAGCATGGGTAAATGCTCCTGCAGCAGCTGATAGCACTGAGACCATGGCCTCCAAAATGTATTTTACTAAACCTTGGAACACCACGATTTTTTTTCTCCTTTTCCAAGGGGCAGCTATCCACACACAGAACAACTTTCGTTTATGCTTCCTTCAGAGTCCACACACCAAGCAACGTAGAAAAATATATTTCTTTGTATTTTAAAAATGCTTCTTTGCTTTGTTTTTAAACATGCACACTTTCATTCCAAGTATTACTAACGGATATTAATTCCTTTATTTTAAACCATTTCTTTTTCTTATTTAGACTGTAACCTCCCAATCTCCTTTAAAACACACTTGTCTAAATTTATAGGACTTGCCAGAGGACTACAAATCAACGAGACACAAAAATTTCCTTTACCTGACTCTATGAAATTTACTGCTTTGTCTCCAGAAAGTCTTGAAACGTTGCATGATAAATGGTTCATGACTTAACGGCATTTTAACATACCACAAGGGTTCAAGCTGAAGGTTTGAAGCATTGCTGAGCCAGCCCATGGCTGCATTAAAGATTTAGTAATTCAGAGCTGTAAACCAGTTTATTCATTTCTCAGTCATAAGTTAAGCACCGATGCCTTGTGCTTTGGAGTAGAACACCAAAGCTAATAATTTTCATTTTATCGTCTGAGCTGTTTATCTGTTGCTTACATGTAAAATCACAATCAAATTCATTTCAAAAAGTTCAAGGAAATGGAATAAGATAGTTTGAAAAATCAGCATGTTTTCTAGTGAAGCTGAAATCCTTCCAGCCTCTCAAAAGGAGTGTGTTTTGCTTTACTTCAAGACTAACCATTCATTTTCCATTTGAGCAAACTGCAAATATAGAAACATTTAACACGAATGAGCATTCATGGCACTGTGATCCTGCTAGCTAGCTACAAATTATACAGTTCATAAAAGCTAAATATGAAAATGGTTTGGGAGCCATGCACACTTTTTGTCATCCTCTTGCTGCAAGTGGTCAAAAAAAAAAAAAACACAACAAAAACTAAAACTCTATGCTAAGTTAACTCCTGTCGAACTTCACTGTGTTAACAGTATTAACACAGACACTATTCCCAAATAAGTGATAAGTAAGACAAACCTACCAATACCCAGAGCTAGCACAAATGATGACTGTGAATTGCTTAAGGTCTACACCGCAGGTGTAAGGTTGAATGATAGCTATGGAAAAGAAGGATGGATTTTGATTACAAGAGAAACCCATGCACACTGTCCTCTTCTGCTGGAATTGTCTGGACAGTTCATTTAGTATCTTGGTAATTCAGATCCTACATCTGCAAATGGGCTTTCTGAGATATAAAATGCAGGCTGTGTAGACACATAAAACAACATTAAGAGAAGCTAGCTCTTATGACAATGAGTTTATATAAGTACCATGAATCAGATATATTGATATTAACCACTATTACCATTCTAAAGATTTGAAAAGAGATTACATACATACGAGAATGCCTCATCTTCCATTATTCTCTGATTAAGATGTGATAAGCGTTACAGAGAAACAAGACAGTCAAAGATCGGTGCATTATTTTGCCTTGTATGTATCTTCAAAATGTTCTGTGATTTATACGGCTGAGAGTCACTGGGTTTTCCAGGAGGATCTGAAACAACTAGGAGAAATTAATGCAAATCCCTCTGCATACAATTAACCCAAACAAGTCAAATCCTTACTGACTTCTAGATGATCCAACAGAATCTGTGATCCAATTCACATATTAAGAAACAAAAGACTACTAAAATTCCCTCCATACTAATTATTAAAAAAAAAGACTTAAATTTAGCATTTAAATTCATAAAATGCTAACCTGTACCTTTAGAGTGTGAAGATCTGAGATGTATTCACAAAATTTCTTCTAAATTAAATTTATACTGAAGTATGACTTTGTAAATACAAAGTCATCTATGAACAACACAACTGACAAGACTGACTGAAACATGCCAACCAGCACCAAAAAAAAAAAATAATGAAAAAAATAGAGTCTACCTGCCCCCACCAGGACAGCAGTTACCACATGAATTCCTATGTGATTATGCTACTAAAGCAAGCAGGCACCATTTTCTTTGAACTCGTATCCGTTATTACAAAATGCACCACAATGCAGCCACATAAAAGTGCTTATTTATGCCATAATGTGCTTACATACTGAGACAAAGCACGCTAAGGTAAATGAAACTTTGATTCTAAATGGCATCAGAGCATGGATGAAATAGAAGCATACTAAAAATCAGGAAAGTTGAGGAAGTCATCATAGAAATACTAATACATATCACAAAAGATTAACTACATTTTAGATGTGCACTGACATTCAACTATGAGACTGTTTTGTCTCATGAGCATTATCACTGGCCACAAGATAAAAATAACGCAGAAAAAAAACTTGCTTGAAATTGAAAAATATAACTTCACTCCTTTGTTGCTTTAACTTTCATTCCTAGTGATGAATTACATAGCAGAATCATCTGCCCACTTTCCTATATATAGAAACATACACCTACATGAAACTAAATGATGCATTTTACACATACAAACAAAACCACCAGTTACGTGCAGCTGCACCATAAGCATTAGTAGGAATAAAAAATGGTTATTTCAAAGACAGTACCTATTTCAAAAACTTGACATATGTTTATTTAGTAATAAGTCATAAATTGTGTAACATGCTGAAATATATGACAGCATATATTACTGCACCTACAAAAAAAAAAAAAAAAGGAAACAGGAGCAAAACCGGAAGTAAATCTACTGCTAGAGAATTTGGTAGAGTACCTGTGTGGATGTGATGTTTTAAGTGTCACGCTCTCAAATATTGTTTGTGGGTAGAACCACCACAAACATGTCATACCTGGCACCACAGCAGCTGTGGGTACATTAGCCTTTGGAAATTAGAAACTGAAGTTCTACCAGAAAAGAAAATGTTGTTAGAATATTACCTTGGGCCCACCTTTGAATGAATAATACTAATCACCTGAAAGAAGGCTAATTTCAAAGACTCCTTCACATGTGTGGAAGAACACACTCCTTCAACATGTATCAACCCACTCGTATAAGACAGCCCATTATTTTTTTATTTTTAAATCTGAATGGCCTTTCCATCTGCTATCTGTCATGGTATCTGGGACTGAGATAATTTTTCTTTGTAGAGGCTCACACAATGCCATGCTTTGTATTTTTGATGAAAATGGTGGTGATAACATCACGATGTTTCAGCTGTTGCAGAGCAGTGCTCATCCAGAGCCAAGGACCTGTCAGCTCCTGGTGCTGCCCCGCCAGTGAGGTACCTGGGGGTGCCCCAGGTACAGGGACAGGAAACGTCCAGGACAGATGGCCTGGGCTGGCCAAAGGAGTGTCCCACAGCATGGGGCCTTGTGCTTACTTGTAATGCTGGGGTAAAGAAGGAGAACTTGTGAATGAACGCAGCAGAATCCAAATTTTGAGCTTTATAAAAAACACTAGTGTTTAATTGCACTGTTGCTGTCCTCCTAAATTGTCTATGGGACAGAAAACTTGTCCTTAGTACTTAAATAATGCAGAAAGTCCTGCTATTTTTCTGCTTTTTTAAATGCGTAGATACTTTAGCAAAGCAGTCATATATATCACACACCTTTGTTTAGCTCACTGTCATTTAAAAAAAAAAAAAAGCTACTAACTTTCTCTATCTGTAAAAGCTGTCAGCATACAAGCAGAAAGAAAGTAGCCTGATACTCCTCTGTGAAAGGGTCGCTGTTTACAAAGCAAATTTAGTTTCTTACTCAACTTCAGTGGTTATTACTGGTCGCTAAGAGCATGGAAGTGCTGAAGCAGGAGACTGCTCTGGCTGCACATCCATGAGGAACAACGGGCAGCTGTGGCAACTGCATGGGTAGAGCTGTTTTCATATTATAACCCTGAGAACATTTTGCAGTGAAGAATTCAGGTCTGGTACGATAAAGTAAAAGGGCAGTTATAAGTTTGGTTCTGCCTGGAAACAAGAACTATGGGACAGAAATAAGAGAGAAAAACAGGACTGAATACTAATGAAACTGTGATAATGGAATATGACCAAGAGTGTTACTAAAAACTACTCTTACCTTCTGAAGATGGTTTCAGATTTAACAATGAAAATCACCGAACAGAAATCAAGTTTTATTGTTGAAGAAAGCATCCGATTATCACACACCTTGGCAAAACTTTATTTATTTATTTATTTTGCCACCAATGGTGTCTCTAATTCTTTCACTTGTGGTGTTACTGAAAAAAATAAAAGATGAAAAAACACAATAAAACATTGTAGAAGTCAAGGAACTCTTCATAACAGCTCATTTCACATTATCTTTATCATAACATGCTAGGAAAGCAGACCATTAATACTCTGCAAATAGGACTGGGTGCTGTTTTATTACAGGACGCTGTTCTAATTGTCCTTGCTGCCAGAGCAATCATTCATATCAGAAAGCACTTAGCCCAAGACTAAGAGGCAGTTGCTCTACCAGGAACTGTGAAAGGTTTCCTTAATATGTTTCTTTTAAACAAAGTACTTCAATGAGCTAATGTGTAGCAGATGTTTCTGAATTACCCCAGAGAACAGAAGACCTATTTCATCATTATGTGAAATAAGATATTACCCAAGGCAAAGGCTGGTAATAACATTTTCCCACAGGATTCCTGTTGCTATTAGGGATATTATCTTACCCTAAATATAACAAGATCTTGATTTTCATAAATGAAGTACACAAATTTGCTAGAAGGCAATAGCAAAGACATAAAAGCACCTTTGAAAAACCAATAGGTTTCCACACAGTTTGCAACCTGCAGTGGTTTCTGTAAGTTCTTTGAACAATTTCCGTAACTCTAACAATTTCCAAATTCAAAAGGATTTTTTTTTCTTCTAATTTCATAGAATGGCTTGGGTTGGAAGGGACCTCAGAGATCATCTAGTTCCAACAACCCTGCCATAGGCAGGGACGCCACCCACTAGATCAGGTTGCTCAGGGCCTCATCTAAACTGGTGTTGAACAACTCCAGGGATGGGGCATCCACAGCTTCTCTGGGCAACCTGTTCCAGGGCCACAGCACCCCCTGAGTGAAAATTTTCTTTCTAACCTCTAATCTAAATCTCCCCTCTTTTAGTTTAAAAACATTCCCCCTTGTCCTGTCATTATCTACCTGAGTAAAGAGTCCCTCTGCACCCTTTTTATAAGACCCCTTTAAGTATTGAAAGGTTGCAATGAGGTCACCCAGGAGCCTTCTATTCTGTAGACTGAACAGCCCCAACTCTCTCAACCTTTCTTCATAGGAGAGGTGTTCCAGCCCCTTGATCGTCTTAGTGGCCCTCCTCTGGACCCACTTAACAGCTCCCCATCCTTCTTGTGCTGGGGCCTCCAGACCTGGACGCAGGACTCCAAGTGGGGCCTCTCAAGGGCAGAGGGGGACAATCACCTCCCTTGACCTGCTGGCTACTTCTCTTTTGACGCAGCCCAGGATGCAGACGGCCTTCTGGGCTGCAAGCACGCACTGCTGGCTCATGTCAAGCCTTTTGTCCACCAGAACCCCCAAGTCCTCCTCTGCAGGGCTGCTCTCAATGAGTTCTTCACACAGTCTGTACTCATGGCTGGGATTGCCCTGGCCCAAGTGCAGCACCTGTTGGACCTTGTTGAACCTCATTAGGTTCACGTGGGCCCACTTCTCAAGCTTGTCCAGGTCACTCTGGATGGCATCCCTTCCTTCTATTGTATCAACCACACCACTCAGCATGGTGTCACCTACAAACTTGCTGAGGGTGCACTCAATCATACTGTTTATGTCACTGATGAAGATATAAACAGTACTGGTTCCAGAACAGACCCCTGAGGTACATCACTTGTCCCCGGCCTCCACTTAGACGTAGAGCCATTGAGCACCTCTCTCTGGGCGTGACCTTCAAGCCAACTCCTTATCCACTCATCAAATCCATCTCTCTCCAATTTGGAGACCAGGTTGTCATGTGGTTTGCTCTGACCTTAGTCATTCCAAAGAAACTCTCAAAACTGCCATACTTTATTCCACAAGTCTCTTAACCTTCCTATCCTATGAATATATCCAGTTAACTATTTAGTCCAAATAGCACAGCTATTTTTGATGCTGGATTGTGTGGGAAATCCAATGAGAATTCCATGTCCAGACTGGTTGATGTGAAGGAGAAAAAGACCATAGGAATTCTGAGTCAGCAGTATGAACACTTCTACTAAGGACCACGTCTTTGGTAAAAGATGGCAGCTCCACGTGTGGGTACTGCCAAGTCAGCCAGCTTCTCTGTAACAGCTCCAATAAATTCATTTAAAAATTCTGTGTAGGAGAAACTGATCCTCCCTTCCTAGCTGTAATGCAGAGATAATTTAAATCCACCTGGAGTAACCAAATGAGCTATGCTATTCCCTTCCTTCCCTGAGCACTTGCCCAGCAGTCTGCTGAGAAAGGCAGGCAGTTGGTGTGTGGTCATTTCCACCCAGATGACATGACAGTCACAGCAATTCACGCACCCCATGAGTGGGTCACAGCTCAGGAACAAGAACCCACCAGAACCATGAAGATGATTACCTCACTTCTTTCCATTTATACTGAGCACGTTTGATGCAGCAGACAACACCACCAAGCAATTATCCTTTAAAAAGGGACGAAGGATAGCAATGAATACATATATCATCTATATAAATCAGCCTTTATAGTTTTTATTTCATACTTAATCTCTAAACAGTCAACAGTAACTTTTTGCAATGTCACAGAGGATCTCTGAAGTTCTTTTCTCAAGGCCAAGCTTCTCGTGAGGCTGTGATTGTATACTTCTTTGCAGGTCCAACATCAACAAGTAGATTTGGGCTAGACAGCGCTAATATATGCTCATTTAAACTAGATATTTCAATCCACTTAGAAAACTAGTATTTAGAAAAACAAACACTGTGATGAGGCAAGTCTACAATCAAACCATAATACCCATCAATATAAAACATCATTTGTAAAGGAGATGTACACAGAGTATTGATTTTTCCTGGGCATCAAAACCCTGCTTTGCTTGGGCACCTAGGTCATTATCTGCTCTTCCATTTACTTGGAAATATAATTTGAGTGGATTCTGATCCTTAAAGCTATCAAAGCCCATGGAAGCATTTTGAGTCTGTAAGAGATTTCCTGGGGGATTTAAAACATAAAAACTTCATTCAAGAACTAGAACACAAAGCCATTTCCCTCTTTTCTAAATGACTAGAAAAATATTTATTATTAATATAGCTTAAATACTTAAATGTTCTATGTCCATAAAATATGAGAAATTATCATCCAGTATAGGGTAAAGAGAGCATTCAAGAAAAATACACTACTGCCAGATAACTATTTATGATGCAATGTTCTACTCTACATTTTCTGGGATATTAATACAATACAGAAGAACAATTGCTGCTATATCCCTGCAGGAAAGTTTTTATGAAGATCACAGCTCTGTTTTTATTTCTTTCTGCTCAACTGAAACCAACAAATCCACTTTTTTTTAGACACTTTTTCAGCTGAAAATATGAAAAAGTGACATTCCCATTCCTAAATTAATGGCTTCACATTTTTGAACAAGCATTTCTAAATTTTAATTTGAATGTTTCAATGCATTATTTATATTTACCCACTTGAAATCCTCCCTCTCTCCTATCCTAGCATTTTCCTAAAACAAAGGAAAGTAATACTTCAGGAAGTTATTTTGTATTTCTAATAAAGAAGCATTTCCATATTAAAAATCCAGTAAACACCAGCATTTACAGCAACCATAACAGAGCACATGGTTTCAAGGGAATATTTGTTGTTACAGTGAAAAATTAATGAACAAGTTGCCACTAGAACTACATAAGCTAAAAGCTTTCTTTGAACAATGACAAACTTATGACAACATAGTCCAGTCTCATTGCTCTTGCACACATAAATGTTGATAAAGATCCGATAGGATTTTTATGAGGAGCACTGACAAATGTGAAAAAGATGCTTAAATTTTATAAACATCATCTATTTATTGCATGGCTTATGAAATACTCACATTTCTTTTATGTTCCCTCAGACTGGTTTTGAAACTCAACGATCCGTTGAATCATTATTTCCATAGCATATAAAGGCTTAAAAATATAAACATGCAGAAACAAACACGTACTACTTTTCCTTCATTTTAAGGTCTTAAAAAACATTCATTCCATGGGATCAACCGTTTTATGCATTGTTAGAATCATAGAAACACAAGGTTGGAAAGGACCTACAAGATCATCTAGTCCAACCATCCTCCTATCACCAATACTACCCACTAAGCTACTAACTTTATCTCGTAGCACCTTGTCCAGGCACTTCTTGAACATCACGAGGGTTGACGACTCCACCACCTCCCTGGGCAGGCCACTCCAGTGCCTGACCACTCTTTGAGAGAAAAAGTTTTTCCTGATATCTAATCTAAATCTCCCCAGGCACAACTTGTGGTCATTTCCTCGAGTCCTACCATTAGATATCTGAGAGAAGAGGCCAAGCCCCTCCTCATCACAACCTCCCTTCAGGAAGTTGTAGAGAGCAATGAGGTCTCCCCTGAGCCTCCTCTTCTCCAGACTAAACAATCCCAATTCCCTCAGACGCTCCTCATAAGATTGTTCTCCAGACCCCTCACCAGTTTTGTTGCCCTTCTCTGGGCATGCTCCAGTGCCTTGATGTCTTTCTTGTCTTGAGGGGCCCAAAACTGAACACAGTACTCGAGGTGCAGCGTCACCAAAGCTGAGTACAGGGGGACAATCACCTCCCTGGTCCTGCTGCCTACACTACTTCTAACATGGGCCAGGATGCCATTGGCCTTCTTGGCCACCTGGGCACACTGCCGGCTCATGTTCAGCCAAGCATCAATCAACCATTCTGCCCCAAGCCTATAGCGTTGCATGGGGTTATTGTGTCCAAAGTGCAGGACCCGGCACCTGGCCTGGTTAAACCTCATCCCATTCACCTCAGCCCAACAGTCAAGCCTGTCCAGATCCCTCTGAAGGGCCACCCTACCCTGAGGCAGATTGACACTACCTCCCAACTTGGTGTCATCTGCAAACTTACTGAGGGTACACTCAATCCCCTCATCTAGGTCATCAATAAAGATAGGCCCCAGTACCGACCCCTGGGGGACACCACTTGTAACGGGGCACCAGCTGGACTTAATTCCATTAACCACTACCCACTGGGCACAGCCCTCCAGCCAGTTCTTTACCCAAAGAAGAGTATACCTGTCCAGGCCATGGGTAGCCATTTTCCCCAGAAGAATACTGTGGGAGACCGTATCAAAGGCTTTGCTGAAGTCTAAGTAGACTACATCAACAGCCCTTCCCTCATCTACCAGTCTGGTGACATGATCATAGAAGAAGATGAGGTTGGACAAGCACGACCTGCCTTTTGTGAACCCGTGCTGGCTGGGCCTAATCCCCTGGATGCCATGCAAGTGCTGTGTGATCTCACCCAAGATTATCTGCTCCATAACTTTCCCTGGAACTGAAGTAAGGCTGATAGGCCTGTAGTTCCCCGGGTCCTCCTTACGGCCCTTCCTGTAGATGGGAGTCACATCGGCAAGCCTCCAGTCCTCTGGGACCTCTCCAAATAACCAGGAATGCTGATAGATGGTGGAAAGCAGCTTGGCAATTGCTTCCGCCAGCTCCCTCAGCACCCTAGGGTGGAGCTTGTCTGGTCCCCTGGACTTATGACATTCTAGATGGAGGAGTAGGTCTCTAACTGTCTCTTCCTGGATCACAGCGGGGGGATTCTCTACCTGAATCACAGGGGATGTCCAGGTTAGGGAGTAAAGTACCCTGAGGATAACTGATCTGACTATTAAAGACAGATGTAAAGAAGGTGTTGAGAACCTCAGCCTTATCCTCAGTGATCACATTTCCTGCTGCATCAAGTAAAAGATGGAAATTTTCCTTGGTTCTTCTCTTGCTGTTAATATATCTGTAAAAGGATTTCTTGTTCTCTTTTACTGCAGTGGCCAATCTGAGTTCAAGCTGGGCTTTTGCCTTTCTAACTTCCTCTCCGCATATCTTAGCAACCTCCTTGTAGTCGCCCCAAGTTGCCTGTCCTTTCTTCCAGCAGACGTACACTCTTTTTCTCCTGGAATCTCAACAGAAGTTACCGGTTCATCCATGCCGGTCTTCTTCCCCTCCAGCTCACCTTACAGGACACAGGAACGGCCTGCTCTTGTGCCTTTAAAATTTCCTTCTTGAGGAGCGTCCAGGCTTCCTGGACCCCTTTGCCCTTCAGGAATCACTCCCAAGGGACTCCTGCAACAAGTGTCCTGAATAGGTCAAAGTCCACCCTCCAAAAGTTCAAGACAGCAGTTTTGCCTGTTACCCTTCTGACATCACCAAGGATAGAAAACTCTACAATTTCATGGTCACTCTGCCCAAGGCAGACCCCAGCTTTCACATCTGCCAGTAGTCCTCCTCTGCTAGTGAAGAGCAGGTCTAGTGGGGCACCTCCCCGGTAGGCCCTCGAACCAGCTGTGTCAGGAAGCTATCTTCCACACACTTTAAAAACCTCCTGGACTGTTAGTATCATCAAAAACAAGTATGTCAGCATTTTAATATAAATGTACAAATAAAATTAAGTGAAAACAGCCAAACAATTTCATGCCAACTAAATATACTGAGGGTTGCAAACCTCTTAGAATAGGGTTTTCTGTAGGGAAGAGGCAGGTTATATGCAACAGAAAATCTTTAGGGGATTTTTTTTTTCCAAATTTTTGTTGAAATTCTAAATACTTACCTTTAGTTCTAAATTAAAAAGTTTTCCCAAATTCTAGAATATTAAAAAAAAATAGCTTTGTTTAGTTCCAGGTATGATCACATTTGCTCGTAATTAAGAATCATATTCACATACTGAAACTACCTAAGGAGAGATTTGTTTAGCACTATTAAAAAGCCCAACACAATTATATATTATTTTAGGTACTACAGTGCTGTATTTTATTGAAATTTCTCTAATATTATGACACCAAACTGTGTGATGGAGCCAACCCCGCTGGAGGGAAGGGATGCCACCCAGAGGGACCTGGGCAGGCCTGAGGGGTGGGCCTGTGGGAACCTCACGGGGGTCAACAAGGCCCTAGGTCAGGGCAACCCCAAGCACAAAACACAGGCTGGGTGGAGAGCAGCCCTGGGAGAAGGACCTGGGGGTGCTGGTGGATGAGAAGCTCGACATGAGCCAGCAATGCGTGCTTGTGACCCAGAAAGCCACCCGTACCCTGGGCTGCACCAACAGCAGTGCGGCCAGCAGGGCGAGGGAGTGGACTCTCCTCTCTGCTCTGTTCTTGTGGGGCCCCACCTGCAGTGCTGTGTTCAGCTTTGGGGCCCCCAGTGTAAGGAAGGCATGGACCCATTGGAGCAAGTCCTGAGAAGGCCACAAGGATGATCAGAGGGCTGGGGCACCTCTCTTACGGAGACATGCTGAGGGAGTTGGGGTTGTGCGGCCTGGAGGAGAGAAGGCTCCAGGGAGATCTTACAGCGGCCTTCCCATACCTAGAGGGGGCTGAAGGAGAGCTGGGGAGGGCCTCTGTCAGGGAGTGTAGTGACAGGACCAGGGCGAATGACTTTAAACTAAAAGAGGGTAGGTTTACATTAGATGTTGGGAGGAAATTCTTCACTCAGAGGGTGGAGAGGCCCAAGCACAGGCCAGGCTGGATGGGCCTTTGGGCAGCCTGGGCTGGTGGGAGGTGTCCCTGCCCAGGGCAGGGGGGTGGAGCCAGGGGGTATGTTAAGGTCCCTTCCAACCCAAGCCACTTTACAATTCTATGATTATTTGAAAGAATCGTAGAATCACTGTTCCAAGTACATAAGCTAGATTTAAGACATTGGAAGAAAGTGCTATTTTTTCCTCCATTAAGTTTGGAAAGAGAAAGAAAATAATGAGACAGCGTCTAAATGTCATAAAGTAAAAATTCTCTTGATATTACAACTTAAACTTCAAATACATAAGCAATTCCATTACTTTTTTAGATAGTTGTACAATGCTTCTTATTAGAGGAGTTGGACTTGATGATCCTTATGGGTCCCTTCCAACTCAGGATATTCTATGATTCTATGATTCTAGAGCCTTCAGAGTAAAGTCATCTTACTTCATCTTAGGTATGTGCAGAACAATTACTTCAACTTTATTCTGAAAAACATGAACATAAAACACCAAAACTAGCTTGTCAAGAAGTTACTATCTATAATTTTATAACATAAAAAAAAAAAAAAAGTATTTTCTCGTTCCAAGTTGTCACTAGTGAAGGACTTTGCAAACTGTTTTTTTTTGCAACAACTATTATGCCAGACCAGTTTTGCCTGCTGTCTGTGGTTACACCTGATGGCTGCCCATTTTTCTGTCAGGGCCCAGATGGGCATAGAGACCATTTGTTCTCATGGAGAGCTGATCCTGGTGAGCAGGGCCCACTCCAGTCAGCACCCGTGCTGTTAGCAGCAGTCCACTCCTTAGAGTGAACCTGTCAAATGCTGACACTGGGGGGGGGGTCTTACCAGACAGCTGTTTAAAATTAAGAGATCTAAATTCCTGCTAATTAATTACCATTTTCTGTGAATAAACAAGAGGATCATCAGTTAATTAAGATACATGTTCAATTAATCTAGCTTGTGTCAGGTGCACTACCTCATATCAGAAGGAAGGAAAGATGCTTCATTGCTTCAGGACATGCAGTGCATACACACAGACTGTGGATTTATCTGTCAGCAGCCATTCAGATAAACCCTGTGCAGAAGATCTACATTCACTCTCACAAACCACCAAATTAAGCAGTGGACAGGCTAACTTGATCTTAACTCAGGTTCAAAACTTCTATCCAAATGAATTTGACCCAATCTTAAAGGACTTGTATTACAAGAAGAACCAGCCGAACATGAAAATTCCTGCTGAAAAATCCTACTTGAAAATCAAAAGTAATACTTCAAAGCTAATACCTTGAAGACACTAATACATTACTGACAACAGACCTATCTTCTATGAATATCCATGGCCTGAATCATTAGGAAAAAATAGGAAAAATTATTTTCAGTCTATCTGAGGTCTTCAGCATACCCTGGAAAAGCTCCTGCTGCAATACACATGTAATAGCTGATCAGGTGGCAGAAGTCTCCCCAGCGAACACAACTTCTGGTCACTCATACTGCTCCCATGAGATAGGCAAGAGTCACCCACAGCTCCCTTTGCACAGCTCACTGACTGCTCAGGCTTCTCTTCTCACACTATCTTTTGTGTTAACACTGACACTCATTCCACCCCCAAAATCATTCTTTACTATTCTCATTCTATTCTATGTTGAAGAGTGTCAAATATCTACTTGATCAATATCAGCCCTCTTAATTTTGAGAGGTGTGTGTATATATATGTATATTATTGGCATTAAATCTACAGTGTTTCTGGAGGAAGTTCACCATTTGGAAAAATACTTTCAGAGAATTTCATGAGGCATATCAGAAAATAACAAACATAGTATGAACTGAATAACCAGGGAGCCACGTCACTTCTCCTGTAAACATATCAATTTTTGAAGCTGGTCCTTTATTCACAAAAGACTCAACTTAGGGGTAGAAGTTGACAGTAAGGAGAGCTATGAACACCAGAGCTAGGAAGTCAGCTTGCAAAGCAAAAGTTGAATTCAAGATCTAAAGTTATGAGAGCTTATAAAATGTGCAAGTTTCAGAAGAGGTCATTGTACATCATCTCAAGATCGCTGGGTTAGATTATAGGAATTATTTCTGCAAGCCTCGTATTACAAAACAGAAGATATCACTGTCATGACTACTGTCAAAAAGACTGAAGGAAGCAGTCAATATTAACAGAAAGAAAATGATCACTATAAAAAAGGATCAAATAGAATCTTCATCCTGGAAGTCTGTAAATGTCACAGTCCCATAGTCATTATGGTTTGCAGCGTGGAACAGAGCAATGTTTTGACCGGTTGTGTGCTCTTTATCTAGTACAAAGGTTGTTATTACAATGCTTCCTTGGCTGCAGATAATGTTTTCTGAAAACATTTCCAAACTGTGAGGCTGCTAATCCAGCTTCTTCTAGGTCTCAATGAAGCCCTGATAAAAAATACATTTTTGTATCTGGTTTAGTGCTTGTGATGAGTCAAAAACATAAAACCCCCATTTTCAATTAGAACTTCGCAAGTCGCTAAGAGTGGTTATCTTTTAGTTTGGTATTTTCAGAGAAGCAAAATGATCAGTAAGATTAAATAATATGGATTATTTTCTATCTTGAAAATTATGAATAGCAACTTTAATCTTTCTATTCTGCTAAACTTTCCAACCTTTGCCTCATGCTTCTGCTCATGAAATGACAACTTAAAGCCATTTTCCAGAGAATTCCTGTGTATTTGAATTCTCCCTATCTTCAGCACTCTGGACACTGATGGTAAAGTTCGCTTACTAAATAAGAAATTAAGGAATATTAAGTATCATTTTCTGCAGCTAAAAGCACATTTTTGAACTACCTTTGTGAAAACAAAACAGTATCAATACAAAGGCCCTTCAAAGCATTAAGTAATATCATTGCCTTCCCATAGTTAATGCAGTTGCAAACAATTTGTTCTTATAGTTACACACAGCCTGTTTTAAGTGTCAATACTATATATAAAATCTTTAAAAATAGCTGCTATATTTGACGTCAACTGAAGTCAGTTTGTTGCTCCTATTGATCTTAGCATCTTCCAGGTGATTGGCTATATGCCTACATTTCTAACATCTGTATGGGCAGATAAATATTATTTCTCTAAAACATTGTGACTTCTTGTTACAGAGCTGAAAAACTCCAAGGACATTTATTGCCTCCTTTTAAAAAGGAATTATGTGCCTCTTTGCAAGGCAGATGTCTTTCTCATTAATACTTCTTCCTTCCACCTTCTTCCAACTACAAGCAGCCCTCCCTCTGCTTCCCTTCTGTGTTGCTTCCCAGTGCTGCTAGTCCTCCTCCAGCCTTTCCAATTATACATCTTATCAGCCTCCTCTCTCCAAGGAGCACACAAACACAAACCTTTTCTCCTGCCACATCCCAAATCTCTTCTTATTCTCAAATACCCTAATCCTCCTCCTCAATAAGGCTGGCATCTTCAAATGAGGTCCTGTCCTCGTCTTCTACAGATACCTGTGTTTTGATTTTTAGCAAACTGAAGGACCTGACAATCACCTGAGCCAGCACTTGCAAGAGCATATCTGCCTCAAGATCCATTTTGTATCTGATCTGTTATCCCCTTATCTTTTACAAAGCCTGGAAGTGGAGAACAGCCTTGTCCAATCCACAGAAGTTTCAGATGATAACCAAAACAAGGTCAAATGAAAGAGGTCAGTACTCCATTAACTATCTGTGTCCACACTTGGTGGCATTGGTCAGCTTTCTCCCAAACTTATCTTCTTTGCTTTGTCAAAATCACAGATCTGATTTGCCCTCATACTCAACTCCCCCCAGGAAAAGATCTCAATTCCTGAACTCCTGAAAAACCCACTGAAGGCAGTATTTGAGAAAGGCTACACACACTATGTTTCAGGTACAGAGAACAGCACTCTCCCTCTAGTGTGGTTATCTGGGCTTCCCATTGTTAGCCCTAGTTTGACTAACGAAATAAAGACATTCACTAAGTTACGTTAATATTTACCAGATGAACAGAGTTTCATGAACTGAAAGGAAAAGAGAAAAACACGCAGAATTCCTCTCACAATTTTTATAAGCAGGAAATTCTCCTATCTTCAATGAATTAAAATCAGGATCTCTGCCAATAAATTTATATTTTATATAGAACATACACTGCTTTTACATGTCAGATGTCTTTTTCAACAGTACTGAGAGTTAAACTCATGATCTGTTGAAATCTGAATAATGAAGAAAAAAATTAAATCTTTAAAGAGCATTACTGCTTCAAAAATCCTATTTTAAGTTAATAAATCCTTTTATCATTTCAAATATAATTTCTGCAAATACCTTATGAAGTAATATTTGATTTTTTTTGTATATACTTTTTACAGTTGTGCAGAACAACTCAATATCTGCTTATTCACTTAATCTTGTTAACTTCTAGCAGTAGAGAAGGAAATTATCTGAGAAGAAAAGGTTGTATGAAAGGTCTTTTTGGTAACTTTTGGTAATTTTTGATTTTAAAAAAAGTATGTGGAAAATTGCACCTACTTATTCATAATGAGAAGAAAAAGCTATGTTTGCAAAAAAACATTCAAAGTTGGGTTGCTAAAAATTTCTGGTATTCAGTAAAAATTTAGTATCCTCGGCTGGAAAAATAAAGCCTATCCATGTGCCTATATATCATTTGTCATTAATACAACACTAACAATAAACAGTAGAGTGGAACCATGCTTCACTAGTGCTACATGAACACAAAACAGGAAGAGCTCTAGATCCTTCCAGTTTACCGTCAAGATTGTTTAGGTTGATATTTCAGTTTAATGATTTGTGCCTATTACTGTAAATACATGCACAGAAACAGGCAAACACTAGGAAACGCATCTTTCAGCCATTCTTTTGCATTATAAATCTCTTATTTCCAATTGCTATTACGCTAATAAGGTCATACACACATTTATCAGCACCATATTTGCTGATAGTTCAGTCTACACACAGAACAGATTGATGGATGATCTTTGATTTCTTCATACTGATTATTTTATTTGTTTATATTGAGATTATCCCTACAGTAAGTGCACAAAACAGGTTTACGTTATATCAGAAAAAATCTAAAATTGTTGAGACTGCATTGGGTGGTAGCATAGGTATGCACATATATCAGAAACAAGGTACAGGAACAGTGATAAAGATACAGGTACGTACACATGCAGCTATTTCTGGCTTATGAGCCTATTTCAAGCTTTTGTAGTAAATGGCTTTTTGAACAGAACCAGCTAAGAAATCTGCTCTATAAGAAGTACCAGCAGTTAGATGTACTTCTGTCATAGTTCCACAACTCTTTGCTTTCCTCTTAAGATTATCTGGAATTGTGAGAAATTGCAGGAGAAGAGATCAGCAAGGTGTCAAAAGAGGTCAGGAGTCTCTTGACTGACACAAGAACATAATAGTACCCTCAGGACAAGATGGAGGTCATGGTGAACTACACAGGAAATTTCAAAATACTGGTCTGTGCAAGCCCCAGTTCTTCTTAAGAGCCAAGCTGTGAGGTTTTTCTCGCCTCCCCCTCCCCCCCCCACCTTTTTTTTTTTTTAATTAAATGTACAATTGTCATTCCACATAAAATCCATTTTATTATTCTGACCATAGATACAAGTTCCACTTTTCCTCCCCCTTTCAAATGAGAGGAAAAAAAATCATTGTGAAAGGGTATACAGATTCCATTTTTTAGCTGAAATGTCATGATTTGTTCTACACTACTAGAATATAGAGGCCCAAAAATCCTTGAATAAAGAAGCAAAGAACATGTGTTGAAACACATCTCAGAGTGGGGCAGCTGCAAGCTGAAACTGAATTTGAGGACAGAGGAATTTTTACCATATTTCTGTTAATATGGTGAGCTCCTTTAACTTCCTGGACAAGTTTAAAGTCTGAGTTGGAAGCTGCAAACCCCATCGCTTTTTAAGCCAACTCTCCCCAGTGGAATTCAAGTCATTTAGACAGATTGCAGGGCCTATTCACAAAAACTCATTTCACCTCCTTCAGGTGTGCTTGATGGCATTCAAACACTTGAAGAGCAAGTTATATTTGTTCTTCCTCCAAAATTAATGTGAAAAAATTCAAAAGGCTTCCCAAATGGATGTCTGATCCAAGCTTCAGAGCACAGCAATTGGATATAGCAGCACAGGTGTAGAAGAAAACTGAAGAGCAGAAAAATGTAAATGAATGCACCTAAACATGCAGGTCAAACTCAAGCAACAAAAGAAACAGAAGCAAGATACAGTCTCTGTAGTGCATGGCACAGGAAAATGTGCATAATATATACAAGCTCTCAAGAACTTCATGGAAAATAATCAGACTATTAAATAAAATGGCAATAAAAATTCAGCATTGAGTGTGGCTGATGAAACAACAGAAAACCTAAAGCCTAATTCTAATACATGCCTCTGCATACATACCACACAAGTTCTCACTCATCTTGACAGACTACCTCGACAAATCACTTCAGGAATACTGTTCTTACTACATTATCCCCAAATTACTCCTAAGACAGGAAAAAAATTTTGACAGCCTGGAGTTGCCTACAGGGCTTGGTAAATTCAGTCTAGTTAACAGAAAGGTAATAGATTAGCCTTTAACAGGCATATGCTGAATGTTCCTCTTACTGTTTAACAGCACCCATGATCCTCAGGACTAAGTCAGGTAAGGAAACGTTTATGACAACCTTACCGTTAATAAAAAGGCTGATTTCAAAGTTAATATGCTGATTCTTTAACCTGTGCTTTTAGATAAAGGCAAATAAAAATTGAAAGACATTTAGGAATTTAGTTACACACCACAAATGAAATCAGTGAGAAACAGTAACACAAAAGACTAGTTACTCTAACAGAGGTAGCAGTAATCTATGTTCAGCTCCACCACTGGTGATAAAGTTAGGTTCTCTAACATAGACCCATGGTGGAAAAGCTCCTTGCACAGTGAGTTACAGAGCCCCTGGTTTATAAAGTTCCTGGTTTATAAAGTTCCAAATGAAGTAGAGGGATAATGTACTTGATGAAATAAGTAATGAATTTACAGTTATGTGATAAAAGCACAAAGCAAACAATAGAATATTGTGCTCTTAATTGCACTTGAGGCTCTTTATTCTTTAGTGAAATGAGTTACTCCAGTAAGTGGGGTAAGGGTGGGGTAAAAGACATTTCCAGCATTCTCACACACACACCACCATAAGAAAAAACATACTGGATACTTTCCCCTTCTCCATTTTCTCCTCTTTCCACACAAGATTTCAAAGGAAAGAGAGGCACACAAATTTTTCTTACAAAGAAAGCACAGTAACAAAAGTACGTCTCCAGCATGCTCATAAATGAAGTAGAGGTCTTTAACAGCCTCTTCTAGATCAGATAAAAGGCTCAGAACTCTAATTTGGAACCAAAACATCTCAGATTTCACTGAAATAATCCCCAGGACACACAGTATGCATCCTTTTAGTTGACATCCCTACCCAAGGGGCTCCTGTGATTTACATTTATTCTCTGAACAGGTGTGCAGCACAGAGGCAGTGCTTAGAATAGACATATCGACAGACTTCTCTGTTCTCGCCTAGCCTAACAAAATGCCTCCATCAATGTAGCAGTCATTCTTGAAAACATGTTTTCAAATTGCTAGGATAACACCTCTGGAAAAAAAATAGATAAAAGAAGATATGAGCCTTAACTATGTTCAATTTAATAAAGCTAACATTAAAAATGAAGTGCTGTGGTTACACACGGACTACAGTAAGAGATTGTTTACTTGGAAGAATTTTCCAATATAAAAAGAAAAAGCAAATGAGAGAAAAATTAAAAGAACCTATCTTGAGAATACAAAGTACAGGTAAGTGAGTTACATTACTAAGAATGCTCAAAGGAAAATTTCCTCCAGTTTAAATAGAAGAGAGGAGTTAAATACCTTATAATTTTCCAGTTGCATCAGTTAAAATACTTGAAAGCACATTATGAGAAAGGACATAAAACAGACAAATGGAAACTAGTGTTTTCTGGGAGATGAAATCATGCCCCATAACAAGTAATCCGTATAAAATGGTCATGCAGCCAAGAAAACAAGCCCTGTAGAGCCCTTACACTGCTTTTATTTGTTCGCATTCAGCCATCCACCCATTCTAAAGCAGAGAAGCTGAGTGGAGTCTTTCTGTAGAGCCCAGCATTACCCTCACTCTATTCCTACTGGAGTTGGCAACCCCTGATTTGAGAGAGAAAAGTAGGCAGCAATTACCTAATCCTGAAAATCGTAGATTTGGTCCAGGAGAAAGCAAAGGGAGACATAATCCTTACCAAATCACAGAATCGTCTAGGTTGGAAGAGACCTCCAAGATCACCCAGTCCAACCTCTGACCTAACACTAACAAGTCCTCCACTAAACCATATCACTAAGCTCAACATCCAAACGTCTCTTAAAGACCTCCAGGGATGATGACTCAACCACTTCCCTGGGCAGCGCATTCCAATGCCTACCAACCCTTTCAGTAAAGAAGTTCCTCCTAATATCCAACCTAAACCTCCCCTGGCACAACTTTAGCCCATTCCCCCTCGTCCTGTCACCGGGCACGTGGGAGAATAGACCAACCCCCACCTCGCTACAGCCTCCTTTAAGGTACCTGTAGAGACCGATAAGGTCGCCCCTGAGCCTCCTCTTCTCCAGGCTGAACAATCCCAGCTCCCTCAGCTGCTCCTCGTAAGACTTGTTCTCCAGACCCCTCACCAGCCTCGTCGCCCTTCTCTGGACTCGCTCGAGCGCCTCCATGTCCTTCCTGTAGCGAGGGGCCCAAAACTGAACACAGTACTCGAGGTGCGGCCTCACCAGAGCCGAGTACAGGGGGACAATCACTTCCCTAGACCTGCTGGCCACACTGCTTCTTACGCAAGCCGGGATGCTGTTGGCCTTCTTGGCCACCTGAGCACACTGCTGGCTCATATTCAGCCGACTATCAACCAGTACTCCCAGGACCTTCTCTGCCAGGCAGCTTTCCAACCACTCATCTCCCAGCCTGTAGCGCTGCTTGGGGTTGTTGCGCCCCAGGTGCAGGACCCGGCACTTGGCCTTGTTGAACTTCATACAGTTGACCTCAGCCCATCGGTCCAGCCTATCCAGATCCTCCTGCAGAGCCTTCCTACCCTCGAGCAGATCAACACACGCACCTAACTTGGTGTCGTCTGCAAACTTACTGAGGGTGCACTCAATCCCCTCATCCAGATCATCGATAAAGATATTGAAGAGGACTGGCCCCAGTCCTCTGAGCCCTGGGGGACTCCACTAGTGACCGGCCTCCAACTGGATTCGATTCCATTCACCACAAGTCTTTGGGCCTGGCTATCCAGCCAGTTTTTAACCCAACGAAGCGTACGCCAGTCCAAGCCACGAGCAGCCAGTTTTTTGAGGAGAATGTTGTGGGAAACGGTCTCAAAAGCCTTACTGAGGTCAAGGTAGACCACATCCACAGACTTTCCGACATCCGCTAAGCGTGTCACTTTGTCATAGAAGGAGATCAGGTTCGTCAAGCAGGACCTGCCTTTCATAAACCCATGCTGACTGGGCCTGATCGCCTGCTTGCCCTGTAAGTGCCGCGTGATGACACTCAAGATAATCTGCTCCACGAGCTTCCCTGGCACTGACGTCAAACTAACAGGCCTATAGTTCCCCGGGTCTACCCTCCAACCCTTCTTGTAGATGGGCGTCACATTTGCTAGCCGCCAGTCGACTGGGACCTCACCTGATAGCCAGGACTGCCGATAAATGATGGAAAACGGCTTGGCCAGCTCCTCCGCCAGTTCTCTCAGTACCCTCAGGTGGATCCCATCTGGCCCCATCGACTTGCGTACATCCAAGTTCTGTAGCAGGTCGCCAACCATTTCCTCGTGGATAGTGAGGGCCACATCCTGCTCCCCATCCCCTTCCACCAGCTCAGGGTACTGGGTATCCAGAGAACAACCGGTTTTGCCGCTAAAGACTGAGGCAAAGAAGGCATTAAGCACCTCAGCTTTTTCCTCATCCCTTGTAACTAAGTTTCCCCTCGCATCCAGTAAAGGATGGACATTCTCCTTAGTCCTCCTTTTGGTGTTGATGTATTTGTAAAAACATCTTTTGTTATCTTTAACAGCAGTAGCCAGATTTAGCTCCAGATGAGCTTTGGCCCTTCTAATTTTGTCCCTGCACAGCCTCGCAACAGCCTTGTAGTCCTCGTGAGTGGCCCGCCCTCTTTTCCAAAGATTATAAACCCTCTTTTTTCTCCTAAGCTCGAACCACAACTCTCTGTTCAGCCAGGCCGGTCTTCTTCCGTGCCGGCTCGTCTTTGGGCACATGGGAACAGACCGCTTCTTAGCCATTAAGATTTCCTTCTTGAAGAGTGCCCAGCCTTCCTGGACTCCTCTGCCCTTCAGAACCACCTCCCAAGGGACTCTGCCAACCAGTGTCCTGAACAGCTCAAAGTCTGCCCTCCGGAAGTCCAAGACAGCGGTTTTACTGGTCCCCTTCCTGGCTTCGCCAAGAATAGAGAATTCTACTATTTCGTGGTCACTCTGCCCAAGACAGCTCCCGACCACCACATCTCCCACCAGTCCGTCACTGTTTGTGAACAGAAGGTCTAGCGGGGCACCTTCCCTGGTAGGTTCTCTAACCAGCTGCGTCAGGAAGCTATCTTCCACGCTCTCCAGAAACCTCCTAGACTGCTTTCTCTGGGCTGTGTTGTGCTTCCAGGATATGTCTGGGAAGTTGAAGTCCCCCATGAGAACAAGCGCTGACGATTTTGCAACTTCTGCCAGCTGCCTGTAGAACTCCTCATCCGTCTCCTCATCCTGGTTCAGCGGTCTATAACAGACCCCCACCAGGATGCTTGCCTTGTTGGCCTTCCCACTGATCCTAACCCACAGAGACTCAACTTTATCAGTCCCAGCCTCAAGTTCCACAACATCAAAACACTCTCTAATATAGACAGCCACACCACCACCCCTTCTGTGCTGCCTATCCCTTTTGAAGAGCCTATAGCCAGACATTGCAGCACTCCAGTCATGAGAATGGTCCCACCACATTTCTGTGATGGCAACCAAGTCATAGCCTGCCTGCTGCACAATGGCTTCCAGTTCCTCTTGTTTGTTACCCATGCTGCGTGCATTAGTGTAGATGCACTTCAGCTGGGCAATTGCCTTCTCCCCCGGCCTTGCCATTGTTCCCCCTGGCACAGCTCCAACAGGCCTAATTTCATCCCCATCCCCCTTCTTACCTAGTTTAAAGCCCTCTCAATGAGGCCTGCCAGCTCCTGGGCTAGGATCCATTTTCCCCTTAGAGATAGGGACCCATGTGCGGCCATCAGGCCGGGTGCTGAGTAAAGCGCCCCATGGTCAAAAAAAAAAAATATTTCTGTAAGCCACGTGTTAATCAGGTGGGCTTTCCGTGTCCACTCTGTACCCCTCCCTGCTACTGTAGGGATGGATGAAAACACCACCTGTACTCCCGCTCCAACCACTAACCGTCCCAGTCCCCTAAAGTCCCTTTTGATAGCCTTCAGGCTTCTCTCTTCAATATTATCACTGCCAGCCTGGACTACCAAAAGCAGATAGTAGTCAAAGGGGCAAACCAGGTTGGGAAGCTTTCTGGCAACATCCCTGACCCCGGCCCCAGGGAGGCAGCAGACTTCCCTACAGGTAGGGTCAGGCCGACAAATAGGGCCCTCTGTCCCCCTGAGAAGGGAGTCGCCTACAACAATTACCCTTCTATCTTTCTTGGTGGAGGCAGTCTTGAGGCGTGGAGTCGACCTCCTCGCCCTAGGTATCCTCCTGGGTAGACTTTCTACCTCATCTTCACCCACCGGTCTCTCAAGCTCTAGGGCCTCCAACCTGTTGTGTACGCGCACCTGGGAAGGTGGGGGCAGTACGGGGGGGGGGCGTCGCCTGCGAGGTCGAGCAGGGACCTGTCTCCATTCCTCCTCAACTCCTAGGTCCCCCCTCTCTACCTGACAGGGCAGGGGGTCCACCCCCATTTGGGGTGTCTCACCCTGGTACCTCTCCTTCAGGCCCTGTAGGGAGTTGCTCCACCAGTCTATCTCCCGCTTACACTCCCTGATAGCCCTCAACCTCTCCACCTCCTCCCTGAGCTCTGACACCAGGCGGACCAGGTCATCCACCTGCTCGCACCTCACACACACAGCCCCTCTGTCTCCCTCAGATGGCAGCAACAGGCTCAGACACTCCCTGCATCCAGAGACCTGAACTGCCGCATTTTTGAGCAGGCAGTCAGTCTGGGTGGTTGCAGACTTTCTAGAGAGAGCAGTCTGCCTGGTGTAGACCATTGCATCCCAGCTAGCGGTCAACAGCCGTTAGAGCAGTCGTTCGTATGGGCGGGGGTGAACGTTCTGCCCTCCCTGCCCTGCCGCGCCACGCCCTGTTTGCCCGCTTTTGAACGGCCGGGGAGGGGGCGCTGCTGGCTCCGCCTACGCTCGTCAGCCTCCCTCGCGAGGGCTGCCGGGTCCTGGCGGCTCCCTCGAGTGGCCTCGATGCCCGAAAAAAAGCCCTGCCTGTCCCGATCCCCCGCTCCGCTGCAGAACGCGTCTGCCCCGGAGCCGATCGCCTCGGCAAGTGAGGCGATTTAGTGTTTATCTAATGTGTTTATCTAACTCCCTCCTTACTTTGAAACTCATCAGATTCTATCCTGTATCCCCCACATTGTGGCTATTTTTGAAGTGGAAAGTGATGCATGTGTAACAGACCAACAGGTGACAGACTTGTCTCAGGTATAGGTCCTGAAAAAAACATTTCAAGCATATACCCACTGATGGATTTTTTTTGGTTGTTTTTAAAGTTTTGTTCATGAGGATTTGAAAACCAGTTGAGAGCTGTCTCCTTCTATCAAATCACTATCCTTACTAAACCACAACAGAAATATTGGCAAATGTTTAATCAATAATTCAAACAACTATTGAAATTTCAATTCAAATAATTGATATTGCAGAAAATTAAACAGGTTTACTCTGTGAAGGGCAACGAGCACAAAATGGTATCCATCCAGTTTAACCAAAGGAAGCCTTACATGTGTTATCAGCTCTAGCTAATAGAGAGTATTTTCATGACAGGCTTTGAGTAACACAGAAATGGACGCAGGTGTCTCAAATGGGTAAATGCACTTCCATGCAAGGGGAAAAGACATTATTTCTTTAGGGGGCAGAAAGGCATACAAACACAGCTACACATACTGCCTACATCTTACTTCGGGTAAGAATTTACTAGAAAGATTCTATTGTAGTTATACAGCTGAAATAAAGACTGCTCTGAACACCCACAGCAAAACTGCAATCTGTGGTGCTTGCAGTGTTAGGATTTCATTTGGTCTTCAGAATTTACAGAAAACTCATTTTGGAATGAAGACAGGATATATATTTAATCCAGCTATGACTGCAACAGCCAGAACAATTCTCATAAATTGTGAAAAAATATTAGGTATACACTCAGTTCTATTTCACTGTAGGTCAGTTATATTAGAAGCAAATACAGGTACATGCGCCTATGTATAGGGTCTTTATCTCATTGTAGGAACAAGTTTAAATAATATGGAAAAAGCAAACATTATTTCAGAACTGAACTAGCAAACAGCAATCAGAAGCCTGCTAGTTCAATGAAGCCTGACAAACCCACAAAAGCAGTTACACCTATGGATGCTCTAGAAGTCTGGTCTACCTCTCTACCAGTACTTACATGACTGACAAACTTTTTTAAAAACTTAGTATTTTACTTACATATGCTCTGTGCTTCAAATGGGTGAAAGTCGATGTCATTTTTTCCAATACACTAAGAATATAAACAATGCCTTTTAGAGAAGCCGATATGAATACATTAGAGGATATGAAAATGCAGACCATAACCCAGGAAAAAGAAGAGGAAATCCAAGACTCTTCATGTTACCTTGAAGACATTAGCCACTAAGTGTGCTGCCTATCAGAGCACAAAACCTTACAGATTGTACACAGGGAAGAAATACAGATAACTAAACACATCACCTGCCTCTTTGTATCTTCCCTATCAACTACTGGAAAAAAGAAAGCTTTTTTTTTTTTTCTCTTCTCATGCTCTATTGCCTCAATGCCTCAACTCAGGTGCCTCAGTGCAACATCAATGCCATACTTGATGGCAAGGAGACGGAACAGAAGAGACTGCAGCAGATGGGAAGATGCAAGAGTAGGCTCATGTTTTCCTTTTCGTGGTTGAGAAGACAACAAGAGATAGGGCACCATCTTTAGAGATTTTACCTCCAAAGTGTGATAGAAGATTTGTGTAACTCACTGACCATTGGATGTCTATTCTCAATTCATAGAGAGGGTGTGATTTCAACAACCTTGTTCCTCACCCCTCTCTTTTCTTGAAGGTGAATAATAATAATAAAAAAAAAGAGTAGCTCTCCCTTTCTTCAAGTGAAGAAAATAGATTTCAATTAAGAGCTGTAAACAAAAGGCTAATCTTTAACAATATTTAAGTTACTGCACAGTTATGCCCTATAAAAACCAATTACTTCAGCTTTTTGATCAGTTTTTCATTTTAGAAAGAAAATTTAAAAACCTAGTTACTAAATGGCATCTTAGAAGATACTCTTCAACATGAATCCTTCATAAGCATTAATTATTTAGACAGACATTACAGAAATGTTATGAATACATGCCATAACATATGATGTAAATATTAATTAAAATGAAGAGATGTAATTAAATTGTTCTCTGCAGTGTAACCAACCTAAGCGGCAGGTAATCTCAGTGTATGTGTACAGCTGGTATCACTGCAGTGATCACTGCAGTGATTTCAGCTCAAGTGGAAATTCCCAACCTCGCTTATAAACCTGTGGCTTGATGGACCAATCTAACAGCAGGCATCCACTGCTGCCCGAGATGCCCTACAGCACCCGCAATTTCGGCACAGCACCAGCAAAGGCTCCAAGGGACAATGATAATAGGAGGCCAGGAGAGATTCACAATAGCATATCACAACATGGTAGACAGCTAAGTCCCATCCCTAGAAACACCTAAACTAGCTTGAAGATACTAAATACAATTCAAAAATACAGAGGTCAACTTCGCTGCAAAATCTATTTAACATTTCAAGTACATGCTCAGGCAGTTACCCATGCTGAGTTCAGTGCTGTCATAGCTACACCCCTACCAGTTTATAGAAACCATGGAGAGATCTGCAGAAGCTGCTTTAACACCAGTGACAACAACAAAAGCACACAGACCCCCCCAGATACATCACAGCTGTAGGTGTGCTATGCCAGATGCTGCTGCAGAAAAGAACATCTTCCGAGCTCACGTCAGCTGTTCCCGTGTCTCTCATGCAAGACTGGAAGGAAATGTAGCTGTCTTGTCCAGCCTGCAGTCTTCTCAGAGGGGAAAAAAAAAAAAGGTGGCTCAGAGCCAGGAGTTTACACAAGGTAAACCACTTGGAGTTATTTTCCCCTTCATCTCCTCATTTCTGTTACACTAAAAAAAATGATTTTCAGATGTTTCTTGTATGTCTGGCTTATGACTTAGAAAAACTTTTTCTTTGGCATTAGAGTGAGGTAAGCATAGCGCATCAGCTCCCTTACTATACGTTAACAGACCATTCATGATAACATGTTTCTTATGGGTCCCAAGATAAGTATTAAAGTTAAGATCCCCTGAATTACGAAAGTGACAGTTTGTCATCTTTAATATTAATAAAGTTAATTAGGCAGAAAAAAGACCAACTTTGAGCATATTAAGGAAAAAAAGGTCTTCAGTGGTATATTTTGTCTGAAAATCCAAACTCACATTTCTCATTCTGTGTGAAGCATTTCTTTTCACGCATATGCTCAGGGACTTTATTAGCAAGCTATCGCAAATGTAGGAAAGATGGTGATAAATTTGCAGAGACAAATCTAAAAGCAATCTAATCGTGTTGTTTCAACTAAAGCCAGTTCAATGTATAAGCTTTGCAAGGACATGGAATATAAAGCTTATTTCTATGACCACAATTCAATTTCTGCTACTGTTGGTCACCTAAGGAAATCCCAAACGGCAAAAGCTTTCCAGTTCTAGCAATAATGGATAAAGGAATACAAGCCTTATCATTTGAGTTGAGCAAAAATTACAATAGGCATGAATTTAGCTGTTTCAGTTTTGTTAAGGAAATAAAAGATTTTATTTCTAGTCTGGTATTTTCAGATTTCCTTGGTTCAGTAATAGCCATTGCAGCCAGAATCCTGTGTCCAAATGTTGCAGGCAGTAAGGTACCATGTGAGAGCTAAATCTGACACAGACCCTAACATTTTAATACTATGAGATGGCTTTTCCCCAGCTTCCACAAGAATCACCTTGGCCATACAGAAGTTTTCATGGACTTTCAGTCCAAGAGAACTAAAAGGGTTCATCTCATATCTCATATGATCTCTATTAATTGATTTATTTCAATGGTAAAAAGACAATCTTCCCATTATAAAGACAACTCAACTGCTAAGCTTTCATTTGAACCAGTATACAATATTCAATGATACATATTCACAGGTCAAAATATCATGCATTAGCAAGTACATTATGTTGTTTAAATAAGTTTAGGGAATGTGCAAGGTGTTTTTTCCAGTGCATTCTTCCAGCCCTTTTGCCTCAAGCAGTCTATCAAGCGTTGATTACCCAGCTTTGTGTATGTAAGACCATTCAGCATATCCCAAAATGCGTGGAGAAGTTGCTTCGGTTTCTGTAGCCCTCTTTTTATAACTTTGGTCTCCAAAACATCTTTTTGCAATGAATTCTACAATGAAACATTATGAAGAGCCAAATATATATAAAAAAATTTATTCCTCTTCTACACCATAAACTGTGCCTTCTTTAGTCTCATAAACAAGGATTTTTTCTTATTTTTCCTATCCACACCATTCATGTTATATCTCTGCTCTAAACTGATATCTTCAAAGCATCTGTCCTCAATGTCTCTCCAATATATTTTGTGATTGGTAACAGATAACACCATGACATGGTTTACGAGTTTATCAACTCTTGCATGTTTCAGCAGAATTTGCAACCTCAGTAAAATTCAAGCAATAAAAAAACTACCAAGCACAACTTTCTTGTACAGAAGATCTCTCATCTACCACTAACGTTATGTTCCATCTCTGATCTGATTAGGAAACTTCTGCTTTTTCAGGAGACCAAAGAGATTTTTAGAACTACATACAGGTTACACCAGAAAGGATATTTACCAAAACAGAAAGAATCCAATAACCTGACCCGAGTTTGCCTGTGACAAGTTTACAACTGTAAAAGTGGACTCTGATTCTTATAATTAAACCAGATGGTCAAAATACTAGTTTAAGATTTTATCTAAAAATACTTTTCAGTGTTATATAAACACACAGAATACATGCATGCTGAATTGCTAATGCTTGCTCCTACACCCCGTGTAGGAGTCTTCCATCCAGACCCTGGCAGAAAGACAGTACTTATTGTCTGTGCACCACAGTAATACTGTTTCAGATATAACACAGTTCTTCACAGAATTAAGAGTACACAGAAATAGAGGGGAGGGAGGAGGAGTAAAGCACATATAACAACGCTTCAGTCGTCACAGGTTACTGCTACTTAGAAACAATTATAGTGTAAATATCTTACACTAGTATTAACTAAACAGTCTTAAATGAGTTTATTTAAAGATAAACTACCTCCAGGAAAATTTGCTTCTTATTCCCCTGACAATCCAGCAAGGTTCACAAAACTACTACTTCCAAACATTCCGGTATGTGGATAAACAGTGTACTGGTGACATATTCTCGTATGAGTTCATTTGTGCTGTACAACAGAAATTACCAATGGCATAGCTCAGGGAAGAATTCCTGATCTCTCTTCAATAGTATCATTCCTTTTAAGTTCTATTTTGTCTTATATTTGATGCATAGGCAGCTGACTTTCTGGTCTGGAGTTAGCAACTGATCATTGCTTTATTTAGAAAATATATTTTGTACCTGACCCTTCATCCATGAAGTCAGTTCCATTTCGCACATCCTTCCCATAGCACACAACAGGATTGCATGTTTAGGATGACTGCATTCGGAGCCCTGACGCTGACATGAATGCCTGTCAGAGCAGCAAAATCATAATTATGGCAAAAATCTTCCTTCATCTGAAGAATACTTCAGAGTTGGAGTACACTAAATAAATCATTTGGACAAGTTTCTATTACAAAAACCTTTCAAGCTCTATTGTTAACTTTAATATAGTTCAGATATGAACAATAGCTATGATTTTTCTCCCTTTTTTTCCCCTCTTCCTTCCAGGAAGGTAAGGACACTTTAGTATCATTTGTTTCGACTCTCTACCTCAACAGCTTCATATATTCCTGGAAACTGCCCGAAGTGCTCCTCCTTCCATGATTCATGCATCAGGAGACAGGTTTCTCTTCTGTACTGGGCAAAGAGGGGTCAACAGCTTTGCTTTTAGATTGGTCTCTGACGAAACACCAAGCCAGACTGCTCTACAAAGAAACCCACACACACCAAGAGCACCATGTAATTATTAATCCCTCTTATGCTGGAGTGAAAAACAAACCCAAACTATTTAACTAGAGAAAGCCTTAGAATTTAGCGTCTAGCAGGAAAAAAAATGTTTTATTAAGAAAAGGTGTACCTCCATGTTTGTGATGCACATTTTCTTTTTACATTGAGGATTTGAGGGTGAGGCAGGAGAGAGCAGTATAAAAATCCAACTATGCACAGAACTAGTTGCATCTAACACAAGAGGCTACTATATTACAAGAGTGACTCAGTTGCATAAAAATTCACTATAGATGTTTCAGCAGTAATTTTTTTTTCCCTCCCTCACTGGCCATTGGTAAGTAAAAATATACATTGAAAACAGTTCTGTAAGAGCCAGTGTCCCTTCAGGCAAGAAAAAGAAAGGAGCTTGCAAGTACCATGAAAGAAGGTAACTGCAATGTGTCTACACACACACAGAGATGACACTGATACCAGCAAGCAGTGTTGCTCAACAGAAGACATCTGATGAGTGAAACAGTTGGACCTAGGGACCAGAAGTCAGTTCTGCACATACCCTCCTGTGCTTGAATTCAGACTAACAGTGGGCAGACCCAATAGGCTGAGAACCCACAAGCAGCTGGGACAGATAGCACTTCAGGTCAGATACTTGGTTCTCGGCCATTTTCTGATTTGGCAGAGTGTGTGAGCAATGGAGTGTATTTTCACAGAGCCTTTAAAATACACACACAACGTCTCAGTCCATTTCAGATACGGTAACTCAATATATATCAGTCCTAAAACTATCTTACCTGGTGACACAAACCCCTTGCTACAGTCCACAGACAAGCTGGATGAAGCAGCTCTCTCTTCATTAAAGTAACAAAGCAGTAAGCTAGATTCAGAACGGACACGAAGTAAAGCACATTATGCTGTGGTTCTGAGTGAGACAACACCATGTAAGGGTGAAGCTTTTTCTACAGAAAATTGGATCACCCAGCTGGCAGCCAATTCTCAGTTTATAAAGCTTTACATCTCACAAAAAGCAGTGAATCTCTCAGCTACAGAAAAGCAAAGATACCAGTTTGCTAAACATCCCATACTACGAGGTATCCCAGAAAGCTGGCTAGAATTTTAAAGATCTACACAAAGTTTGACTGACTTCAGTTCCACACCATGAAAAACTGAACTGAGGGCATTCTTACAGAGGACAAGGTATCATTTAAAATGAAAATGGGAAATACACGGCATTATTTTCTTTACAACTGGAAGACTGAATACTCCATGTTTCACATGTTCCTTCAACAATGAATAACTGCTAAAGAAACCAAACTACTCTGGGCACCTGTAATCACTCCTACAGCAAGCTATTACATTCAAAGTGTACACAGACACTGAGATAAAATATGGAAAAAATGTAACTGTGTAAGAGTAAAAATAAAATTGGCAAAACTGAATATACACAAAGAGCAGCAATACTAAATCAAACTTCTCCATGAAAAGGAACTCATGGCCCATTTCATCACCGAGCAAAAAAATAATAAATATCTCAGAGAAAGAAAAAAAAAAGTTATTTTTAGCTCTGCTTGGTATCCTAGGCTTCTACTGCAAGACTTTTATTTAGGAAGTAATTATTTCCAACTACATTTGGACCTCCACACATACTGAGGGCGACTTCCTGTAAGAAAGGCTCTGTATTCACTTCTGCAGCAGGCTGAAGGAATGAAATGCTTCCTTTGCATCCTAGATGTTGCAAGAAGTTGGAACAAGTCTGACTGCTGCCACATAAGTGGATTGCAGCAATTGGCACAATAATAAAAACCCGCTAATTGTGCAATCAAACTATAACACAGACAAATGCCTGCCTATTAAAGCTTTGCCAACTTCCCATCTTAGTCATTTTACGTGCCGCAGTCAGACTCCTTTTCCGTCTTGACTGTTAAAACAAATGCTCGGTTTGGTTACATGTCTTTTCATAACTTCTTGTCATCTGATGTAGTCTCAGTAGATTACAATCTGAAGGGATGTTAAAAAAGATCTAGACATTATACAAGCCATACAAAGGCTTCTTTGCTTGTGTCTGCTCACCTAGCTGGTTTGAGCTGCACTGTTCTTGCCAATGGCATAACTTGGCCACATCCAAACAGAACCAGAATAGAATTCAGCCAAATCTAATATCTTACTATTCTGAAAAAGAACCAAAGCTGAATTTCAGAACAACCAGGATATCTTTATGATTGTTATTAAAACTGGTCTGGAAAATGCATGTGAACTAACACCATTCCTTTTATTTAGTCTCTCTAAGCTCTCTAGCCACTTAATTCTAACTATATAAGAAAATTGAACTGCAATAGTCATTGATATTTCATTAATGTCTGGTGTTCCCTTAGCAGCAAAAGAAAGCCAAAAGAATAAAGGTTAAGACTACCTTTCCAGAACAGTAGAAAAAGTAACTATTAAAGAAATGTAACAGACATTTCAAATGATGGCATATCTATGAATAGAACACATTTTACTCAAAGGCATAACTTGACAACTTTTCCTTAACTTTTTAGATTTTATAGACCATGGCCATTCAGTAGCCATGGTGCTCATGAAAGAATTTTCTCTTGGTACGAGGTCCTTGTGGCCTGTTACCACCTCACAAGGGAAAGCAGGCCTGGGGACGCTACTTTCCATGCCTCGGGTGACGGTGTCAGCACACACACCCATAACACTGCCAGATTCCAATGTTTGCTTAGAGAAGTGCCCAGTCCCTAAACCAGCTGAGTGATTTACATGCAATGCTCTACAGAGTGGTTGGAACAGGATAAGAGTGGGAACTCTCCTTTTTGAAACGCACTGAAGGACACACTGTCACATTCTGCTAACATCTTATATTCTGTTATTGCATCAAGAAGTACACAACTGGAAGCAAAACTCAGTAAAGCCAAATCTCAACAATCTGACATTGTTCCAAGTTCTTCCCACTCACAAATTACTGTGAGGGAAGAAGTGATTTTCTAAGCCAGTCTTCCTCCAAATATCTGAATTCCTTTGTTTGCTAGCTGCCACATTTTCCTAAAGGAGGCATTATTTATGAATTACTCAGGTTGGAGACATCAATTTCATGCACTGCTGGAGTTGTAACAGATCTACATCATGCAACCCAAGTTTCTGCTCTGTTTCGAGCTGGTCCTGGCAAGCCTCAGTTCGACCTGTCTATAACATGACAGAGCGGTCAAAAAAATTCCTTCCAATATTTATCTTCTCGTATCTGGGACTGCAAGGCCAGGACAAAGCAGCACATGGAAGCTAGTAAGACCCCTGGTTTTCAGTGATATAGCAGTGCTTCTTTTTTTTTTTTCTTGTGTCCAAACAGTGCATTTCCCCTCACTTGTCAATAACTTCTCCAAAGACAGAGGAGACATCCTTATGCAGGTGCAAGTTTTAGGCTTTCTTTATTATTTTAATATCAGTAAAAAGACCTTTGACAAAGAATGCAGGTAGTCATCTGTGAACAGGGTTTTTGGTGTCTATTAACTAATGCATATATAATGGTGAATTATAATGGAGCTGTTATACTTCTGCACAGCACACAAGAATAGTGAATAGCTACAGTTAATACAGTTTTATGAATGCTTTCAAAATACTATCCAAAAGTATTCCTAATGAGTGGATACTCAATGTTAACTAAACTCCTTAGTCAGAGATAACACTATGAAAAGACAATTCCTTCCACCATATAATAAATAATTAAACTCTTACAGTGAACCTTTATTTTTCACCTCTGTTAAATCTTTCATTATGGAAAAAGTAATAAGATTTTGAAGTTAAATATCTTGCACTGCAGCAAACTGCAAAGAACTCTTAAAGAAAAAAAAAATCTTTCCATAGAGACAGTTCAAAATCTATTAAATTGAAGAAAAACCCTTTTCACTTTAAGGGTAAATGAGGTTCTTTATCTGAATGCTGGCTGATTACTTTAGAGAAAGCATTTTTCCCCCTTTGAAATACGGATCTTGCATCTGGAATTGCCAGAGCTGTAAGTCACAGGCTGATCTTACAGACAATCCCAGAGATGGAATTTGCTGACAGTTTCATTGACTACACACACAAAATATTTAAGGTATACATACAGAAGTTCCATTCACTGACCACCTCCCTTGTCCTCTATACTCTCCTCCCCTGTGCCCCGTCCACTAGCCCAGACACCCACACACAGTAACATGCAATGCCCCATCTTGCAGAAACACACTGGTAGCTATGCCTGTCTGGGCAGAAGGAAGAACTCATTTCCAGTTTTAAATCTGCTTTAGGAAGTGAAGCAGAGGGTTCACAACCTTCCCACAGAGAGGAATGATATTTACTTCAATTTAACACAAGTTCAATTTATTCTCTCACCTCATTCCACTCTTAAACACATGAATTGAAACAAAGATGTGAACCTTTCTAGATTAATAAAATAAATTAGGACAGGGTTACCTAGCATTCTCTTCCTCATCTAGGCAAGCTCTCCATGCAATCCAAGATCTCACAACAGGCCTGACTTTCTGATGTACCCAAACTCCAGAGCTCAGTTCTATGTTTTAAAAGACAACATTATCACACAATGGCTAACTTTTATAAAAGACCAGTACAATAACCATGTTCCCTTTTAGGCTTAGTGAACAATTATATCCTACCATCTAACAAGATGTGTCTATATAATACAGACTAACACAACGATTAGCTTCATACCAGACACGGAGCTATAATATAGACTGCAGAATATTTCTAAAGAGGAGGCTGTAACTGTAACATATTGCCCAAATTCTGCTGCTGAAGAAAAAAATATATTTTTCAAAGGTAAACATCACTACCACTTCAAGAGATTTTTAGAATATTAGATATCAATTGCTATTGAAATCAAACACTTGAGAAATTAAAGCTAGTTTTTCAGATCACTTCAGATTCTAGTCTGAATTCCCAAACGGTAGTAATTCAAAATCAAACAACACAACCATATATACAAGTGAAATACTTTGCGCAAGTTCCAAAACTACGCACTGGTATCAGTGCTGCTTCACACTGTCCTTAGTGGTTTTCCAGTTACATCAAGGCTATTCCACTCAGCTGAAAGAAATTTAGAATCTTACTGCACTGTAATATGGCAGCTTACACTCAAACACTTTCCTGACTTGTGGTAGCCATACACAGAGCTTGAGCAGAACACAATCTGAAGTTACTTAAAACAACCCATTACTTTCCATACCAATAATGGAAAACTACAGGCTTAAACTCAACTTCAGTGATTCAAACGTCCATCTTTTAAGAAATGTAAATAATTTAATGCTTTCCTCAGTATCAATGAAACACATACCACAAAGATCTCTTTTCACATAAGAAAATTAATTATTTCCTGGGACACTGGTAAATATTAAATATGTAAATAAATAATCAGAGTAGATGCTCTCAACTTCTTGGTAGTTTCCAGAAGAGCACTAAAGCATACCTTTTAGAGTCTCACGACATTCAACAGTACAAAGCAGTTCACACCTTAAGGTTCTGTGCTCAAATTTGATAAGGGTCAGTAGTGAGCCAAGCTGATGGCTCTTCAGTGGCTAATTACACTGAGTAATTCTGCTCAGTGGCACAGGTCACTTTACTATGATTTGTTCTGTTGTTCCTTTGTTAGTGGTGTTATCAGAGAGGTTAAGGATTGAACTGGAGTTTAAAGAATAATTAGCAATACTACAGTAATGAGTACTGGAACTAAAAATTTCATTCTAGCATGGTTTTTTGAATGGTGACACAGTAGCTCCAAGGACTAATCTAGCAATCATCTACAAAGCTGATTTTCTCTCCTATAACTTACAGGACAGCATTTAAGATCCTTCCTTAAAGAACCACAAACCCCAAGAGGAAACCTATAGGACACCTCAGCCATCTTTCACAAAGACTAACTATAGCTGCTCTGAAATAAGAACTTGCAGAGAGTTTTGTTTGCAATCATCTGGCTAAATCCACTTCATAATTTGAATGGTTGGGCAAGAAATAGGTCATACAGATATTCTCGATTAACAACAGCAGTTTATCTGGTGTTCAGCCCATTACAGAAAATATATTCCGTTTTCTGAACATTCTTTCAAGTTCAAAATTCTTTTAAATTCATTAAGATTCAAAAGCTTAATTAAAATTACAGAAATAATTTCAGCTAACATCTTTTCAGCTAGAAGACTATGACACTGCTTTAATGATTGAATTTTGGCACAGCAGTCTGAAGGCTTATTTTGGTCTCCTATTACGCTACGTAATTATTACAGACAAGGCTTTGCTTTACCCTAAAAGTAAGCATTTAAAACTGTTGATAGAATACAGAAAACAACATGGGCTGCCTCTAAATTGACTTCATAGCACTCCAGCCGGTCAGAACAGGGACCTTGGCCCTCCACCTCTAGTGGTGCCAGAGCCATCTATTCCAGGCACTGCCATGTTTGAACAGGTTCTTTCTGCCCTTTCTTTGCAGGAAACACTTTAGTCTCTCACATCTGAAGTTAGATTTATTCAGTTCAGCTATCAAAGCTGCAGTTACAGATTTCTTCAGGTGGCTCTAAAGGTCAAACCCATGCCTCTTCTGCTCAGGTCACCCTTGCTGTTCTTGTACTGTAAATCAAGGTCAAGAAGCTTAATTCCCTCTCATGAAAGAATGGAAAACAGTTAATTTCCCCACTGACAGCAATATTGTATATAGTACAAATTGCAAAAGGTGGCATTTAGCCAATTTGGCATCCGCTTCCCTTCCCACAGATCTCTTCCAGCAGTTAAAGAAAATACTCAATATTATGTTACCTTCTTATGCCACATAACTGAGGCCAATGTAAACACAGAAACATTTTTCTTTGAACAAGAATGGTTTCAGCTTATCAATGTTATATGAAAATACTTCCACATGCTAATTTGCGTTTTTTCTTATGTGGCCTTTTACCTACAGCAATTCAGATTGCCTTTCATTATAAATAAACAAGTAATGCATGGGAATTAAGCTCTCTCTCCCTCTGAAAGAAAATCAGCCTGAACAATTACCAAAACCATACCAACCTCAAGATTTTTCAAACTCACTATTTCATAATCTAAACTTATGGCAGGATCCAACTCAACTTACTTTAGCTGTCAAAAAGAACGATTTGTTCCATCTTCTCTAGATGAGCCTTCCTCCCTGTATAATTATTGATTAGAGAAGAGAAATAGCTCAGAGACAATTTCTAGACAACTAAAGTTTGTAAAAATAGGTTCCTGCTACAAAGCACGCTGCCTAGAACTGCATACTATATGTGGTTTAGACTACAAAAACTCAGTAGGAAAGGAGATAGACTTACAGATTGAGGATCTGCAGGGAAAACCAGTCACGTAGCAAAGGTGAAGGAGCAACACTAAATGCAGCACTGAATTTTTCAGCTGGGCAGACCTGCTCACTCCACAAATTGTGTATTTCATGGGCAAATCAAAATAGCTGTCCCAGCAACAGCGAAGCACACAAGCATGCAGTGACTAGTCTAGCCTACTAAAAGACAGGACCAGATACCAGTCAGGCATTTGGCATATCAGTAGATTCACTACTGCACTGCAGGCTCAAACTCAAAGAGCTAAGTCTTTCCAATTAGATTATGTGACAGTAAAAAAATTGAACCTAGATTTATTGAAATCCAGCTAACATTAATGTATTGCCCTATCCAACTACATCAAACGGGATAAACTGCTAAAATGTCTAATGAATGAACACTGAAAACATATTTACAAAACAGAAGATGGTCAAGTGTTTCTTTGTGAGAGACGGAAGGACAGCATTAGAAAGCTCACCAACCAGTGGTCAGTACACAGAAGGGCCTGGACTCTACAACTAGATCAGAATAGACGAGGTCTCCACCCCATTCAGAATCTCCCTGACCACCACAAAGCTCCCAAGTGGAGCAGAGAGATCACTCCGCGATGATCAGCATGAGATCTCACATCAAGCAACCTGATTTTAGATATTCAGCTCTACCCTCTAAAAAGCTGAGCTCAAATTAACATTGACCTCTTTCCAGGACACCATTTTATGATGGAGAAAAAGAAAGCTAACTGCTGACAAGACCAGTCATTTGATCCTGTAGCATAATTTACAGCAAAATACATTAAATTTAGTGGAGGAAAGTAATAGATTCTACAGTCAATTTGGTAGCTGAAGAACACTGTTACACTTTTCCATCATAGCTATTTTTGCTGCAAGAACTCATTCCTAGCTCTTATAAAATTAGTTGCTTCCACTGATTAATTGGTTAAAAAGCTTTTTGCTCTACTTCAACTTACTTAGTCATAATACATTAGAACAGTTAATAATGCTTCAGTACGGAAAAAACTTGTTCTGTTAATATATCTGGGATACTTTTCATACACACAGATGTGTATCATCACATGATCATACATACACGTAAGATCCATGAGGAAGTGTGAATGAGTTGTATTTGAAGCTGAAGATTCATCTTCACATATTTGGTTACCATGCTGCACAAAGCATGCGTGCAACCATCCCATGGTAGCAAATGAAACAAGGTGCATTCATTACACACATTTGCCCCGCTGGTATCAGTCATGCTACCTCCAATATAAAATGGCCTCTCAGCAGAAAGCAAGGGAGCACAGACTCAGCATGAGATGCAACCATATCATTAAGGTTTGGTGTGCATGTTTTCATAGCATCTCGGAGCTTATTTCATATAGAATTCAGTCAAATTAACTAAATTAACAGTATTATTTCAAAGTGGACATAGAAATGTATGTAATAAAACTATGCTAAACTATTTCCATTCCCCCTCCACCCCAATAAAACATCATGACCTTAAAATTAACTTTATGCACAAGAACTTTTAAAACATTGTACTGATCAGAGAAAACAACGAATTTTGGCTTAAAAAAAAAAAAAGGTGCCTTTGTAGTTTAAAAAAATGTTTTCCTCTATTTAGAAATATTGCAATTACTTAAGAGAATTTGTAATTACTTCTTTTGTTCTAATGTTCTTCTATTCCTTTTGATCATGTCATAGCAAAGTAATTTCTGATCAATGGATTACCCAAGAGGTCAAAAGAACCCAAAGCAAAGGGTTATGTAGACGTATCATGTACTCATTAATCCTCCAAAATAACTGCTGTTTTACTCACAAAGCAGAGATAATACAAGAATAGATAGATCAAAATTGAAAGAAATCACTTAGTCCTTAGAGTTAATTGCTTTGTCCATACTTTGTATCTGCTATTTTTTTCTTGCTACAGCTGACCACTGATGGCCTCATTATTTCACATGATTAGAAATAGTATTTAATTTTATGAACATTTCATTTGGCAGTGGTTAAATTTTAAGTCTTTCACGGTTGCCTTTCTACTTTCCTTTAGAAAGGTTCTGAGATTAAGAGTAACATTTGCCCTTGCAAATAACTATCTAACTAGGGAAAAGCTCATGCCAATTCATGAATGAGAAAGATGAGACAGGAGAAATCCTGAAATTCCCAGACTGAAGTTTTAAGTCTCTCTAAACTTCTTTGTATCTATGAAGAACATCACATATGGCTGAAATTGTTACCCAACTTTCTAGGAAGCCCCACAACACCAAATAAATTTTGACATTATGAAAAATATTAGTTCACAGCTGCAGAGAAGTAATAACAGTAGCTATTTGTTTAAAAGAACGGCCAAAAATGTGTCTTTTGGAAGAATATAGACCTAGCTCTGCCAGGTGCTGCACACAGCGCAGCCAACAGCCTGAATAATCCCACAGAAAACAATGGGGCAGCTTACTGTTTCTTGAGCTAACATAAGCATTTCCAGAGCGCCTGAGCCCTAAGAACACTTCAGACGAGAAGATTCAGAGAAACTCCCGCAGGTGCCAAGACTTTGCAGAGAATACATTTCAGGCAGAAATGCTGCAAGACAAATACTACATCAACCAGATACCACAACAACCACAACACAGAGCACTTCAGATGAGTTTTCTGAAGATATTTTCCTTCCCTTCTCAGATTCAGTCGTGACTCAGCGTTACCCAGAAACATCAGACCCTGTGACTGTGGAAGAGGGCAGAGACAAACCAGCAAAAAGCAGCAGACCACAGTCAGCAGAGCCTGGAAAGCTGGATTTGTTAGGCCACCCTTGTTTCCTAGAGCAAAAACCTTCCCTAACAACTTTCACTAGCTTTTCTGTCCCTACCATATTCAATCCCTAAATCTAGACCACCTGAAAAGCAGAACACTGACAACAGAACTATTTTCTTTCCCGTCATTTCAGAGCACAGACTATGATTAGCATAAAGCTATGCCCTCTCCTCTGTTTTTCCTAAGCAAAGAAATCTTTAGGACCATGTTCATTTGTGCTTTATGTTGTATGCTATTTGTACAGCAAGAAGGATGGCTTACAGACAACTGTACCTTAGCACAACCTAGAACATCCCTTGAGGGCAACGAAGACACGTCCATGCTGACAGTCTGTGTATTTCCCAGAATCTCTCCTTGCTATCCCCTCCAAGGAATTCACAAATTCTCTTACAACTGATTTAAAGGAAAAACCTACAAGCACATCTGAACAGGAGTACCAAAGGATACAACTGCAGAAACATGCATAAAAGTGTTGGAACCTCACACACACAATAGATCTTTGCTTTGGAATAGCTCAGCTGTCACCTATTCCAGCACACATTGCCTATTCCACTGAACCATTCAAATTCAAGTCCCAATTACCTGGGCTAACAACAGTAAATACATACTGCATAGAGAGCAAGTTCTTCTTTCTATTCTGAAACCATATTTCCCCTGCCATAAAACTTCCCTCAAGAAACTACCAATTTCCTTTCTTTTTTCCTATTACCTGTAGTACCTTTCTACCCCTACGAACCTTGTATTTACTTCCTAGTGCATCTTCCATGCAGAGGACACTGGGATTCTGCTCCTATTTTAACAAGTACCTGAATTGTTGGCATGAAATTGAGGAGTGCGCTTCCAATAGAGGCTTTCTGTTGTGATCCATGACACACAACTTTGCTGAAATTAAACTCTCCCCTCAGAAACTGCAAGTTCTGCCTGAATGAGGACTACGAGAAATCCCATGTTATATTAGATAGTACAACATAGGGGACATAGTACCTCCGGCTAATTGCTGGGAGGACGCAAATGAAGATTAATCTTTTTTCCTTTGATGTGAAGCAAACAACAGCTGGAGGTTTATATTGTCAGATTCACCAAGAGGCTAAACGCTTAACACTAACACCAACTTCCATTCTTTAAGTGAAAGAGCACTTAATCAGTATAGCGCTAACAGATTTTTCACGATCTAGGAAGAGATGCAATAATATCTCATGCTTCGCTCTTACTGTGGAAGTTTTTGTTCCTTTAAACCCAACTGCAAGTGTCCCTGCTCCCAGCCCTTCCCACAGAACAGCTATGCTGCAGGAAATGGTTTGCTGCATGTAGTTTGTTGAAGAAAAGAACACCTAAAATACAGGGATTCACATGGGGACAGTAGGTAAACAACTACACAGGGATTTTGATTACCATAGACATTTACTTTTATTAAAAACATCATTCAGATTTCAACATGGACTGAACATCTCACACTGTGTTCAGTCAACAGCAGTGTTCTCACCTCCCGGGGGCTATATGCTAAGCTGTAACTCCATAGCGCACTGCATGGCAGAAGAATTTAACCACAAAATTATCTCATTCATCATCCTAATTATGCCTCAAAAGCTGCTGCATTAACATCAATATCTGCATCCAGCTCCAGGTGTCACTACAAATTCTCAGGCAATGAGCAGTGTTAGCATGTGAAAGACAGAACTGCCCAGGCAGAAAACAAGGGAATTTCACTTACTTTTTTTTTTCTTCCAAGATCCCAATTGGATGAAGAAATACCTTTGTCTGACCCTTAAAGAACACCCCATATTGACAATCTACACTCTCATGAAGTGCAAAATGTTTCAGGCAATATTTTAAGAGTCATGTGAAAGGAGCAAAGAAAGATCCCTTACTAGGTATGGACTGTAGCAAGTATATTTACACAGCTAAAAGAATAAACAGAAAAGATATTCTGTAAGATGTGTCATGGAAACATAGTAATACTGTTATAATAGGCTAAGATAAGGCTGGCTGCATCCAATGCACTAAAAAAAAGTTGATGATGACTACGTCATGGAGTTCGACTGCCCCCAGGGCTGGCAACCACCTATTGCCATCATAAAATAAGGACAACAATAAGAAAAGGTTCATAGCAAAGCTTGCTTTTAGAAAAGCTGTCCATAAAGTTTGAAAGCATCCTCAACTCCAGATGTGAGTGTGTGGCTTTAGTGTCTTTCGCCTTAATAATGTTGGAACATGGACACTGGCATAGAAAACCAGTTATTGAAAATGAACTTATCAGGCATCTTATCAAGAACTAGTTATGAGTGACCGCAAAGAGATTAAACATCGACCCACGTTCTTCAGTGACATAATTGTTTATTCATATAGTTTGAACAAGACCAATGTAAAATCCTGCAGTTCCTTACTGTGCAGCTACAAATGCCTGAAGCAGAAAAAAAGGACATTGGAACCAGTAAAAAATATTGATTTTTATAAATAGGAAAATATATCTCTCTCCCATAGATTAAATAAATTCTTTGATTCAGATCTCCGGGAGACCATTTATACTTAAGGGCAACAGACTTTTCATTGAATTTATACAAAAATCCTCAGAAGGGAAGCTTTGTTGATTAAACATTCAATTGCCATTGAATGTCACTACTGCCTTATTATCTAGTGGTGTTGCTTGAGAATGAATCAATTCCAGCCTGCTACTAGACCCTGTAAATCTTTGAGTGAATTTGCTATTCCATACTTGTGCAAATGACTAATTCACTCAACAGTAACACTTCTTTGCCCACTATAATAAAACACACACCATAACCAATTTAATCAAAACTGGCATGCCTTTCAGGTCCTAAAGCAAATGGGGAAGCTACAGGCAAATAATTGGAAATTGAAACAGCAGTTTTCTCTTTTTATTTATATACTCTGTTCAGTTTTGTTTACTTTTGGATGTTTCATTACAATTTAGAACTTCACTTGAAAAGTGATTTGAACTGTGACTATACTTGATAGAGACAAGTTGGAAATACCACAACCCATCAAATAATCTATAAACAGACATACTTAGGAAAGACCTTGTAAATGTGGTATTGTCCCACTGGTTAAACTACTACACATCTTGAGTGTATTTATAGTACCACAAAGTACTGCAGAGTTAATTTGGGGTTTTGTTTAGTTCTGCTCATTCGTATTTAACAAAAGCTAAACCCAACAGCATTTTGTTTGCAGAATGACTATCTACATGGAGCTAAAAAATATTGTCTTGATATTAAAATGTGCAGAGTAAATTCCCTACATAAGCCAAACAGAACCACAGCCATATTTATTATCTAATTTCATGCTATACAAAACACTGCACATTAAGTAGCAAAGAAGACTATGAAGAGGGCAATCAATGATGTTAATTCAAGGGGAAAAAATGGTCTGTTCACAGGCTTGCACCAGATGACAAAAAAAATGCAGGAGTGTGGATCTCCCTGCACAGAAAAAATAAAATAAAAAGACGCTACATTAGAAAAATTTATTTTCAAAATAAAATATATAAATGCATTTTGAAAAGATGGAAAAGACAGGATGGGAAAAAAACACTTCCAAGTTAATAAAAATATGAATTGACTTAATTTTATTCTTATGAAGGCTAAAATAAAGTTTTGTCTTAATTTCATTCTGTGTCCTCTTCTCAAATATGAAGGAATTTCTCCTTTTTCTACCCATGGCTATATTACTGCCCCTTGTATTTTATGAAGAAAAAATAATTTAGGAAGTTATTTTTAAGAATAGCTTGCAAGTTTTCTTAGATCCCCCTTTTATCCACCTGGAATACTACCTACCATACTTGATTTGACAAAGGGACATAAAGGAAGAAAAAAAGGATGGTGACATTATCCTGGTCTATATTTTTGTATAGCAATGCAATCAATAAAATTATACACAATGTTTTATATGTCAGCTTCTCTTGATAAAGCAACACAATACTTCCATCTGAGCAGTAGTTTTTGCTACTCTTATTGCTTTTCCCACATTAGCGTTTCATGATATTTTTAAAAAGTCAGCAGTAAAATAAGAGACCAGAGAGTCATTTCAGGCCTCATTTTTGATTCATGGTGTGTAGTTTAACAAATAACGTGCCTTTGTTTGATTTTATTATAGTACTGTGTGACCTGCAGAATCTCCAGAGACCAGCTAAGAAGAAAGATGAATGTCATTCTATTAGTGCGAAAAGTCAATAATAATAGTTACAAACTTTATGCAGTCCTTTGCAAGACTTCTATTTTTATAAAACATTAATTCATACTGAATCTTAGAGAAAAAGACACAAACACATCCTTAGCTTTCCCCAGTCAAAAAAAGTGAAAGAATACTATATTTCATTCAGCACCAAGGCCAAGAGTCTCATTGTTGTTACGTGTAAATACATTAAATGCAAATGTAAGCAGCATCCGTATTACAGTGTAGGGTTGTGTCAAGGCTGGTGGGTGGATTTTTTTCCCCCTTCAAACAATTCTTATCTATAAATTCATAGTTATTAGGAATAATATCCATATTTTACACCATCTGGAAATGCTACACTCAGAAAACCTGCACAAATGGAAAACAGAGGTAAGAGCTGAGCGTTCTGACTGGAAAATCAAGGCTTCAGTCTGCAAGCTTTTCTGCCATTCCTGTTTTCTTAGGCTTCTTTACTTCTTCTGCAAGAAGAAAAACTTTGCCATAAATTGGGGCAATAGGAAAGCTAGCAAAACCCTAAGAATAAAGAGGTTCTTAAAGCTCTGAACACCAATTTTCAACTACTGGATAATCATTGCACAGCAAACTGCATGTTTGTACCAGAGGAACGACGGGATGCCCCAATGACCAATTGGGACCCTGCTGTGTTAGATGAAGGCTAGCATATTTGTGACATTATAATGATAAAATATACAAAAGTCAATGTGTTAACTAGATGCCTACCATGAGAATAACTTACAAATGACTAACAGTGATTTTTTTTTTTTTACTATATTTAAATGATTTTTGAAATGTGCACTAATATTGCAACTTGGCTTAAAGAAGGAAGTGTAAATATTATATTTGAGCAAAACTAACAAAAGAACACATTTCTCAGAGCTTTGTAATAATGAAAAATCATCCTGTCCTTATGAAATAAACTGCACAGGAAAAAACATGGAAGATTGCAGGAAAAAACAGTGCCAAATGCTCTACTACCAGGGGCTGTGAAGTCATTCACACACAGGACTGCTCTGTTTATTCCCCTAATTATTACTCTTCCATACCCTGTTCTGTTCATAACCAGAGTGCACGTAACCTGTTTCATTATTCATTGGTTGCTATGACACTATATGAGAAAGCTGACAGAGGCCTTTTTGTTTGCTGAACACAGAGTTAGAGCATTCCCAGTCCTGTGATAGAGAAGCTGCAAAAGTGTACACTCCAGGAGCAGCTTTCATCCTTTGGATCTGCCTGGAGAACAAGCCAGGATGCTGCTCAAATCCTGTAACAAAGGCAGCAAACATACCTTTCAACCCAAGCACAGAGGAAGCTTCGCCAGCCTCCAACGAACAGGCTCTGAAAACCATCGCAGGAATGCTGCAAGTGGTACTGTTAACCGCCCAAACGCTGTGTACAGAGCTGGCACACTCTCTAGTCCAGAAGAGGGATGTAAGTCAGTATGAGCACTCTCTTCTTGAGGTAATCAACATAAACAAACTCATCCCTACCAGTTTCAAAAAACATAATGCAAAAGGAAAAGAATTCCTTAGATTTCACCTAAAACAGAGATGAGTCACCAAAATAAAATAAACACAAACCACCCCAAACAGAAAAAAAACAATCCCAATTGGTTTCTCAGTAATAGTACAAAATCCCAATTGAAAGGGTGGGAAGAACTAGAGTCTGGGACTGAAAGACCCAGTTTCCACATCCATGTTTAGAAATGCTATTTGATTTATCTCACTTGAAAGGGAAAGTCTCCAAAGTGCATCATTAAGGGCAGGTTGTAAGCCAGCAAGAGCAAGTATGGAAATAAACAAAGAACCTACTAGTTGGAGTGTCTGCAGACTAACTAAACCTTTTGGGATAAGCATTTGGGCTGTGGAAGTTGTTCTCTATAAATTTTAGTGGAAAATAAACAATTTTGCATCACACTACTCTATATAGCAACTTTTTTCTTTTTCTTTTTTTTTTTTTTTCCCACATTTACTTTAACAGCAGAATTAAGAATGAACATATTCATTCTACCATGAGCACCCAGTTGGTTTACGATAGAATTTAGGGACCATTTTGCCTACTTGCAAGATCTGAAGGAGTCAGGTAAAGTGCATGCTGTGGCTCGATACAAGAAAGCAGGTATTGCTTGCTTTCCCTGCACACCTCTCATTCCTCACTCCACTGGCTGCAAAAAGTGAAAACATCCAGAGAAACAGGCTGGCAGCATAGAGCAGGTGACAGGCAGATATTCAGAGAACATCGCTCATCTCTTAAAAAGTGCAGAGTTTAAAACAAACTGCATCACGTCTCTCACAAAGAGCAAGCAGCAAAGCAAAATCCTGCCCATGGAACCACACAGAAGCAGCAAGACCAAGTAGGAAGCACAACGAGCAGGGACCCAGTGATCTTTCCTGAGTGATGTCTTTGCCCTACAGCCACAGCCTTCTTCCTTTCCAGCGCCCCATTTTGAGACAACTTGTGATTCAAAGTCAGCTTATTAAGAAAGACAGGTTTATACCATCCCAAAAAAAATCCAGAGCTTACTGTTTTGTACTGCCATGGAGCCCAGTCTCAACCTGCAGAAGATCTTTATAACTGAAGGCCCAGTTTTGATCCCTTTACTTTCAACTTCACTCACAAGACACCCCACTGATTTCAATGAGGAAAAAGAGTTGCAAATGTGTTTGAAGCCATAATTAAAGGGATTAGAGTCTGATGCATATTGATCTCAAGACCCATCTGATTATAGAACAAATCACAAATGCTGTATAACAAATTAAGAAGGAAGGTCTTTTCACCAAGTCATTAATACATTAGACATATCCGGATTGTCTGCACTTCAAAATATTTACATGCTTTGCCTGCAAGAATTTCAAATGAAGTGTTAACAAGCTATCAAATCCATCACTGTCTTTTCCAAAAACATTTCTCAAAAGCTAAATTGGTCCAGTACTCCGTGAATCTGCCAGATCTACTTCAAAATGGAACAACACTGTTGAACTCCATATACGAGGATTTCTTATACTCAAGATACGCAAGGAATGTACATACATTAATACAGGATATGTACTAATAATACACAATGTTTTTGCAGTAAATTTATTTGCACGCTCAAAGCATATTGCATCTTACTTCAAGTAGTCAACTTAAAATGGCAAACAATTTCATGAGTCACTCTTCCAAATGTATTTAAAAAAGAACAAACATAATCAAAATCCTTTTTAGAGTAGAATTTTTATAAAAGACTTAGCAAATGCATTTAAATTCTCATCAGCAATATATATTCCTGAAACAAACCTAAGCCTTGGACTCGGTAACTTCCCTCAGTTGCTGGCACAATATTTTGTATTAGAGGTTTTGAGTTATAACAGAGTGAGTTTTGTCCTGTTATCAGCTACATTCAGATGCATTGGTGATCTTTTTTTTAAATCCATCGTCTCTTCAGAAGTGGATACCATGCTGAGAAACCAATGTTGTCCATCAAACAAACAGCAAGCATCTTGTTCTCTCCATGTGGATCAAACCATGAACTAACTGCCCTTCTAGTCTTACTAATGCAATAATAAAAAGCTTTTGCATAAATCCTGGTCTTAGTGCCTTTGCCCACTGCTTCACAACACAGTTTACTTTTTCTGGGTTACACTCAAAAGTCCACTGGGATGAGTTAGAAGTGACAACTTCTGTGCAAAATGCTTTATTGCTTATTTTCTACTGAGAAAACAAAAAGGATTCTATTGTTGCCTGAAAGGACTTGGCAATTCAACTGATAGCCTGCTAGGCTGTAGGCATCTTAAGAACAAGGTAACAGCAGAAAGTCTAGGTAGGCTGTCTCAGACGGTGGTCTTCTGCAGAAACACGGGAAACATTTGAGACTAGGACAGGCATAAAGCAATGCTTTCTGGTACACTTCTCCCACCCTCCAACAACCTTCATCCCAAAAAGTTCTTAATCAGCAACAATATCACTATGGTCTACTTTCTTTGCAAATTACAATGTATTTGCTAAACCAAAGGGTGGCTGGAACTGATGAAACAACAATGCTTTCTAACACGTCACTGGCAACAAGACATAACACATTGGTGTTTCACCTGACCAAGTTGTCAAATGCACGGTTTATATGCAGATTTACAATGAAGATAATAATTAAAAGTCAACTTTTTTTTTTTTTCTGAAGTTGCAAAATTAAGATTTCTCTTTAATCTTAAGAACGCATGAAATACGCAAAAGCTCTTGCATCGCACCGACCTGCCTTACAAGGAGGGTATAAGCCAGCCCCAGGAGACTTCAGCCCACCTACCCTAACTGTCCGTGGGAAGAGGTCACAGAAAGAAGCCCTGAAGTTCTCTTGGCTGTGCACAAGGCAGGTTCTTTTTGAAAAGTGAAGACAAAACGCACCTTCACAATCTGACTGGGAAGAGAAACATTAACTAGAGAAAGGTGAATAAAGCCAATTATGTTTTTTAATTAGCTCTTCTGCTTTTCAGTGAATCTTGGTACTCCTGAATAGCAATCAATACTGCATTCTAGTGGTTTGTTATGCAAATAAAGCACTTATTCAGCAGTATTATCCCATTCAAAAGTTAACACCCTTAACAAAAACTTGACAAAATATCTGTTTGCACCTACTCTAAAGGAGAAGGAACCAAGTAACAAGTGAAAATTCCGCCAGTCGTACAAAGGTTTCCAATGAGACGCAGGAATGCTTCCCCCAGTTTGACTGGCACGCTCTGAAGCACAAGCTGAACACCAAGAAAGAACAGGGAAACCTCAGTCTAATTCCTGCTACAAACACTGGAACAGACAAGATGGGCCACGAGTCCTTAGCTGTTTCACACTTGTTCTATAAGGAGAGAATAAGAGCTGCTAGGGCTGCCAGCTCGTAACTTGCACAGGCACACAGGGCAGGATTTCAATAGAGGCAAAAGTACTATGCCAAATTTTACCTTTCTGTGCTATTTTCACTGATATGTGGAAGTGTAACATAAGCAATTACGTGCTTAATATAATGTACATAGCAATCCATAAGTAACATTAAATTGACCCTAAGACACTGCAGTCAGGAGCTGATGAGACCTTATTATAAACTAACCCCATTAAAAGCATTCTTTATTTCTCTCCTGTTCAGCTGAAGTCCACAGCTTTAATAGAAGACGTCCACCTCCAGAAGCAGTCAGATGTCTTACTTCTCCTACAGAGGTTTCACTTCATACATACACCTAGATATAAGGCAAATATTACTGGTAAATCTTCTCCACCATTTCTTCAAATGCGAAGGAGCATAATCCCACATGGTTTGCTGGGTTTTTAGACATACCACCTACTATATTCCTATTTCAGGCCACAAAGCACGTGGAACATTGTTTTCTGTAAAGGCTATGAAGTATGGCTAACTTAACACAATTTCTGCTTCTACATGTATTGGCATTCTGAACATGTGTATGCAAACTTGCACATTGACAGATCTCTGCACATAGGGGCTGATCCACTAGTTAGTAGAAAGATCCACTGATTTCAGGGGGAGCTAATGTAACACCTAAGTAAACGTACCATGAGAATAATACTTTCCTCTTCCAAGAGGAAAACAAATACTATTTCCACCACCACCACCCGCCTTGATCCAAAATATATACCGCATTGAAACTCTCCCAATGCAAAAGTCTCTTGAGATAAACAGTGAACAGAGAAGCAAGTTTTCAGGGTCACGTTCTTCACAGAACCCGTTCAGACACAGAGGCAGACAACTCCGCTCCCTTCCTGCAGCTCAGCGACCGTGCCCACTCTCCATCAAACACATTTTATGAGAAAATACTGGTGTAAACACGTGACCCAGCAGCTCTTGGGGAATTTGACCGATCGATGTTTATGAGGACTATAAGGGAACTCGTTATCCTCTCAAGGTTGGTCCAGCTGCTGTTCTGAGACATGCACCATGGAAAGCACACATAGTGCCTTCCAGCTGAAGGACTGAAGCCACCCTCAGAGCATTCCTAAGCAGAAAACGATGCCCTACATGCTCCTGTCACCTTGCTCCCTACGTAAGGGACTTCTTGCACAGGTGGTAGCGCCATACAGCAACAATACAAAACAATTCACAAGTAGCAGTCCACTGAATTTGTTCCACTAAATATTCCTAGCATGCATTTCCTTTCCTCCCCTTCCGGTCATCAGATTTCTCCTCCTGTGCATGCAACAATAGCCAAGATAGATGACTGTACATTATACACACAAAAAGATAGCAAACAGCTCCTTTTACATGGATTATAGCCAGCTTTCTCTAGGTTCCACATGATTTGGCTCCCCTGTACAATATTTGGCCTTCAATTTCCTCTCTTGTTCAACATGGTCATTACACTCATTTCAGCAGAAAAGTTAAAAGGTCAAAAGTGTATTCCAGGATGATTATAATTTATATCAGCGTAATTACTTACATGGAATACTAGTTAGATCTCTAATGTGGAGTCAGCCTAAAAGAACCAGTACAGACAAACCTGTAAAAAGATATCCAAGAAACATTTTGCAAGGATGAACTCAAAATCTCAAGAATCCTTTCCAATAGAAATATCTTCATAGAAGGTATTTCAAAATGAGAACAGGTAAACAAAGATGTATTTGGAATAGGTACTGTGAAAGAGTTCCTCACACACAGCCTTATTCTATACAGAAGCCTTTATATTGTTCAGTTTCAAATATTTCCAAAGTAGGTTAAGTTCAACTATGCATGGGTTTAGCTCTTAACGCACATTCAAAAAAAGTTTAAGAAGCTATTGCTGCATTTTAAGATTTATCCCCAGGTAAATTCCACTACATCCTAAGGAATATATGCCCTTTGGCACTAGGAAACTAAAGATGCAAGCTTTCATTTTCTAGAGTGTAATTTTGGTGCTAGAAAAGAAGTAAATATTCCACTAAAGTTATGATGCAATTGCCCTTTTCAGGATCATTCCAAGACAGTAGTTCCCAAATAAAGGCAACTTTTAGTTGCACAATCAACTCAACTTCTCAGAGAACTGCACAATTTAATCTTTTGTCCTTGGTACTGTCCATTGTTTATCTTCACGACATCAGTCTTCCCTCACTAAATACTTGTGTGCATACTGCAAATGTCCTAACTCCCCCACAAGCCAGTGACGTGTTCTGCAGACGCTAACACAGACCACAGGCACACACATGGACATCACATTTTCCTCCTTGCTCCTTTAGCCAGGGGGCACTTCGCATGCCAAAAGATGCTCCTGTGCAGAAAGGAAACAATGCACAATGAGACACTGCTACCACAGTGTAGCTGTGTTTGAGGGAAAGTATCCTTTGAAAAACGAAAGAGCCAAAGACCTATTTGTAACATCATAGAAACTGATCACACAAAAATGTTTTGTTGCCACCTGTGTCCCAATGCATCTGGCATGCGACTACCTGATCTGAAAACAAAACTAGTGAAGGGATGCAATGGGGTGTTAAGCACAGAATCTGCAACCAGCAGCATCAGAGCCCCAGATTCTGCTTCTATTGCCTAATAAAACATGCCACCACTGTTTCAGCTCAACTGCTCAGAATACAGTGGGGTTTGATATCTTTTGAAGCATGTTACGTAAGAAAAGGAATACATATGCACCTAAAAGTTCTGTATCTGTCTGATCAGCTGTTTTGGCAAATGCTTAGTCCAGAACCGAGACCAATCACACAGAGCAAGTTTTCAGAAGCTTCTGACAAATAAATAAAAATAATTATAAAAAAAAACGATGCATATCCATTCATACCCTTAACAGTACACATCCTCGTCTGGTTTAAAACCGCACTGCTGACTTAGGCTGCCTGAAATGTTATCCCTGCATTGTGCAGGTATACTTGCCCAGTCTGTTAGTGAAAACACAAACACCACCCAGTGGATTTAGGAGGCTCCAAGTATTGAAACTTTACAGAATTTTTAAACACTTGGGAGAACACAGAGAGTAATTTAAATTTGCAACTTGAAGTGACCACTATTTATTTACTAAGACTGACACGTTGCATCTTGAAATATTTTATATTCAGACTTACACATATAAAATTCAAGTTCTAAAAGAAGGAATTCATACTGAGCAAAATATGTTCTATTATTAAAAAGTAAAATAACCAATGAACAAATTGACACTTTTTGAGGCCATGCTGTTTCCACCAAAAGTATTTCTTCAGTTATTTTTGTTAATCTTCAAAAGTGGCTCCAATGCTTTTGAATTGTTAGTCTCTACAAATTTAGAGATGGACAGCTGAATGGTAATATAAGCCTGCTGAAAATAGGCTTTTTTTTTTTTTTGTCAGTCTTTGGAAGTAGTCTGCAGACCCTGCAAAAACTACAGTTATATAATTACTGCAGAGGAGAGAGGGGAAAAAAAAAATCAGCTTCCTAAAATAAGCCTTGAATTATTATCCTTCAAATTAGTCACAAGAACTAATTGTCTCACCTTGCACATTTAACTTCAGCAAAGCATAATAATTGTACTTTGTCTTTCCATTTTACGCATCTGTACTGTTTACACTGTTTTTGAGGAAGAAAGAGATGGAAGCAAACCACAGTATCCAGTGCCTTTTTCCACTTATGCCACCTACACAGTGTATGAGTCCACCTTAGTTGGATTTGTAGGCTGCTGTCATAATGCAGACTTATATGTAGCTCAGCATATATCACATTAGTTAAAATGTCTCTAGGTTTTATTTCTCAACATGAATTTAGTTCTGTTAACCAAGATCTTAAAAAATAATTTTTTCTTACTAAGATTGACAACAATGACAAATGCCATCTGTTCAACTCTGGATCAGGAATTTTAAAAGCAGCTCTCGAAAAGAAATGGGGAAAAAGCCCTTCAAATATTATTGCCAAGCAGTTTCCTCAGAATTGTCTCAAATATTATTACCAATGTATTGTGCTATATTTACCTCTGCTAGCAACTTCTGTGAATAACTCCAGAACAGACTGTAGAAAAAGCCAATATTCATCATGCAGAAAACCATGAGTGAGATCTCAGACTTAAAATTTGTTCCACCAACTCATATTTTGGAAGTTCCACTTATAACTAAGAGATTCAACCCAAATAAGTACTGCTATTTTGCAACACAGTATAGACCAGACAGAGTGATGTTCTCCAGCTACACTCAAATTTTTATTGCATTTCACACAATCAGGTGTACGAAGAAAAAAAAATCAGCAAAAAAGTGAAGAAAACGTTCATTACTTTATTTGTGTTTGTGAGCTTTTATGATACATCTACATTCCCTTTTCACTTCTCCTTCAGATATAACAAGCAGAGCTTATCTTTTCAGAATTAAAAGCTAGCATTTTCTTAGTCTCTATTTCAGAAGCCTGGGCTTTAAGGTGTGTGGGGGGGGGAACATGCACCTTAAAGTCTATAAAAATGTCATGAATCATTAAGTATTTTAAAGTTGATAATGGCCAAAAACATAGGCAGCAGTTACATAAACAAACACACACACACACATCGTATTTTTGTGTTCATATTTCAATGAGTAAAGAATCTACTAAAGTCAAAAAGCAATAAGCAAGAGATCAATCTCTAAGTAGAATCTAATCTCTCTCACTTCACTTACTCGTCTGCTAGCCATCAAGTGATGGGGGAATGAATGCTAGAAGACACCACCATAGTTTTAATATTCACATTTAATGGCCATTTTCTTTAAATGAAATAAAGGTGTCCCACTTCATTTTAGTTGTCATAAGTACAGGAAAGTAGCAGTAGGGTATACAAAGTGTCTGCTTTTCTAATAACTAGTAAGAATGACAAGTGCCATCTGTATTTGGGATACCCAACTTCATATGATTAATCTGATTAGATACAGCAACAAATCTATTTGACAAAATGAGTACAGTTAAGAACTTGTGACACTACAGCATTGCTTATCACAATATTTAACTAGTGATGAACGGAATCATGGGCACAGAATGGGAGACAGTCAAAGAGATAAAAACAGATGTCTTTTTAACAAGTATTTTGAAAGTCAATATAGTGAAGAACTACCATACTTAGATCTGTAGAATAGCCCATCTTGGTCAACGCTTCACTTAATAGTTTTAAGTTGGATGAAAAGCATTTTGAGAAGAATTAAATACACACACAAGAATTGTTATATTGACTCAATGAATTAAAGTATACCGTAAGAAGCCATAAGGTGAAAGATTAAATCAAATATTCCCCCTTTAGGATAAAGGCAGCTATTAGCGGAAGAACATTAAAAGCTTTGAAAGAACCGTTTACGTTTGCCCTAAAACACACAAAGGATGAAAACTCTGGTTCCATCGAGATACATTCCAAATCTTGCATTGATTTAACCAGGTTGAAGATTTCACCTATGAAGAGCAAGCACCTAAATAACAGTACTAACTGTGAGGACTGCTATTCCATGCAGGGCCATCTTTATAATCAATCCAGAGAGAAGTCACATTAAAATGAATTGAAATGTAGCACATGCTTCTCATATCTGATTCCAAAAAATGCCTTAAGATAATAGACAAAATTCTCTTCCGTAGTCCAATAGTCCTAAATGACACATTGCTCAACTTGCACTCAAGCTGAATGATCTTGAGGATATTCAGTACCACACACGCAAAAAAAAAAAAAAAAAAAAAAAAAAAAAAACATTTTTACAGTCCATTTCATTGCTGTCAAGCTGGAACATCCTATATAAACCTTAACTACACCAAAAAGCCAAAAGCAGGGGTATTTCTTCATCAAATAGAACTGAAAGATGGGTACACAAACCACGAAGAGTTCTTAAAAGACAGCCAGAAGAATTATGCATCTCCCACATTCCCCCCCACGGGGGCGGGGGGGAATAAATCCCATTTTGGTTCAATATGTTTTTAACATTGAACGTTTTTTTTTTTTTAAGATGCCAGTTAAAGAGAACTACGAACGCCAAATTGCACAATATATTTATATATATTTATCTACATTTCTCTGATGAGAACATTTATGCTGTTTTTTAATCAAGAAGTTGCTTGTAGTTTTGATGCCATCTTATAACAACTAATATTTTAACAACTTACTCTTAATAACTTAACAGCTGTGAGCAGCCACTGTATTCATTTTTACTGGAATACATACTGCAACAAAATAGAAAGTTATTTAGAGTGCACTACCCTAGAAATCTATACTTAAATCTTTTACATATTTCTATTCCCCCTCATTAATCTAGTCCATCCAGCAAATGCACAGTTCGTGGAAGAAAACAAAACACTCAAGCATCACAGACATCTTGTAGTCATCAGCTAGAAGCCCCACAGCGAATGTGCACAATTCCCTCCAACTGGGTATAGCTGTTACCATACTTAAATACCGTGATTAATATAAAACTAATAACAACACAGAAGCCTTCATTCTCTACAGTTCCACAGTCACTCAGAAGCCAGACTACATGAACAGAGTTCATGAAGATGTAAACACGGAAACAAAGGTTCACTGTTGCTTACTTTCAACTACAGGGGTTACTGAAGAAATAACTGCATTCAAGCATCCTATTCACCGGTTTTGGCTCACTCTGATCCTGCACTGCAAGGTCACAAGACACGTGGAGTGCAAAGTGAACAATCAGCTTTTCTTTCAGATTTGTATCATTTCTCATACCCCGATAGTTGAGTGTGTAAGAGCATGTACATGTGTGCAACATTAGCTTTGCTTAAAACAAATACAGAGGATATGCATGCTTTCATGTACACATGTATTTTCTGAATACTATGTAAATCATACACCAGACATCCTGTTTTTGCCATTCTGCAAAAAGTAACATGGAGTACAGGGCTGTGTATGCTGCTGTAGAAAGTGAAGTGGCAGACAAGTAACCCAGTCTCTACATACAGTGACAGATTTAGCAACTCTTCAAATCAGGACACAAGTGTCTCTTGCAAAATTCCTTCTGTTTTATTTTTACAAGCACCCTTTCTGAATCATGACAACTTTCCTATTTTAAAAATAATCACAACATACTTAAGCTCTTATATAAAGAGTAAGGACATCAAACCACAAATTAGTCAGAATATATTCCTTTTGATATAACAAATGGCTTTCTGAAGTTTGACATTAGGTTTCCTCTTCCGACCTCTAGTTCTTTTCAAAGTGTCTTCTCTTTCTACCCTTACTACTCTGACTCACATTATTCAAACTCTATAACAGGATTTGCCCATTCGCTGAAGTTGAACAGACTTAGCAAGTACGCTAATTTTCTAAGTCATCACCACCCATTCACCAGGCTGTTTGGCAAAGACCACAGGAACAGTAAGGCTATAGGAGAACGTGAAAGAGGTGAAGCTAGCTCCCTGTCTTTGGCAATGGTCAACAGCAAGTGCCTATGAAAGAGAAAAGACACACAGTACTGCTCCTGAACAGTCCCATGGCCTCCAGCAGTAGGCTGCATAAGACTGCTTCAGCAACTGGTTGTGCCTTTTGTATTTCACACCCCTTAGATATCTTAGCTGTACAATCATTTGGTGAATCCATCTGAAAGTTTAGCAGCTACCACCTCTCCAGAAACATCAACCAGTTTCTACCATATTGAAGGGTTTGGAGATTAGCTGAATGAAATTACTTGCTTGTTTGGCATCAAAGATATGAACAGCCTCTGTAATCAATTCAAGCACGTATTGTTAGCTGTGATTCATTGGACTACTCTAGAAAAGGCAGAAGAGGAGATGCAACTCTGCACAGTTGTTGAAAACTATGCCTCCTGAAGCCAGAAGAGGCTTATCTAGAAGAACACTCAAGTGAGAATGCAAATATCCCCAAGAGGGATGGCTGCAGCAGCTGCCACTCAAGGAGGGCTGCTAGCCTGCAGATCTCTAGAGAGACCAAGGAATGGTGCGAGGTGCCTGGAGCACTTCAGGTGGTAAAATGTTTTGTTAGGTGGCCGTATTGCCTCCATCTCCACTACCCAAACTCATTGGAGGGTTTTATGGGTAGTCAGACTTGTGTGGAGCATGGAGGTCACTGCATCCATTTTCCCCCCAACAAAGAGGTTTGATCAACTATAACTGCTAATGTTGTTCCAAATGGTTCTTAAAGCTCTCCAGTTAAAGGCTCTGTAATATCCCACCAGAAGTTTTCCCTGAAGTCTAACCCAAGTCTGTCTTGTTCCCTTTACTTTTTGTCCTACACACAACAAGCACAGAGAACATGATTTTCTCTTATTTAAAGCAGCTTTTTACATACCTGGAGCCTGTCTGCACATTCCTCGATTCTTTTTCATTCAGCTAAATAGAATTCCTTCAGCATGACAGGTCACTTTTTCTAGACTTAGTCTTGCAGTTTTCTGTTGAAATCTGCTCCACTGGTTCAGATTCTACTCAAACAGCAATACCCAAACTAAATATTTCTAGGGCTAAATCTTGAATAAGGAGCATATCTTCCAACTCCATTACCATCCTCTAAAGTATCCTGTTAAAACTGATGGTGGCTTCTGGTTGTGTTTGAATATTTTACTTATTTTTTAAATAAATCAAATGAGCTAAGACATTTGAGAGACTGAGAAGATGCCATTTGAGCACAATCACTGGAAAAGCCAGAGGTAAGATCACTTGGTATGTACCCCCTACCCAACGTAACCCAGCAGCTGGTATTTTCAGACTGCTCTTTATGAGCAGCATACTGAAGTAGAGTCTCAGAGAACAGCTCCACTTCGTTTACAGTGCTCTCCACAGACAAACAAACCATAAATTTGAGTCAGGCCAAATCTCACAGCTATTCAGTTTTACCATTTGTCTTTTAAAATTACACTAGCACAACAGTAAGTAACATCAATCACGTTATGAAAGTTAGGACTCAATTATTTGCCATTCTTGCTAAAAAAGGTTACAGACAACAGAACTACACTTGACACTAGCAATTAGCTTCCTATAGAAACAATGCATTTTACCTTTCATTTTCCCATTACTTATTTCACAGTAGGGAAGCTCTCTGTACTAAATGAAGTGCTAGCTACAACACTCAGACACTCTATAGGAGCCAGGCAAGCTACTTTCTGCCTTCTAATACAACCTTCTTGGAAACTAAAGAAATAAGTAAATCATTTTGAGACAACTAAGCCAACAGAAGGACCAAAAGAAGGCCAATAATATATGTATGAGGGGAGGACAGGAAATGTATTTGAAGCTGGAATAAGACCTTTGAAATTACTTTCCCAAAACATCCCATCAATCTGACACAGGAAATTATATTAAAAAAGCATATGAGAAATTTTACACTTTTTTACCAGACATTAAATAACAGCTTCATGAATTTTTATTTTCAGAACCCTAAGAATAACATCCGTTTCATAAAAAAAAAAAAAAACTAATTACAGAAAACCAGTAATTTGTGCTCTGCCTTTTCAATGCCTAATGGATGCCCAGGAACACCACATCATCAATACATTCCTCCAGTTAAACAGTAAACAATCAAAACAGGGCGACAATGCCTCTGACAACCTTTAATCAGCTCCTCCAAATCTATAAAAGGCACAGAAAGAAAACTGAGGCCACTTTCAAAATGTGCAATTTGGCCATGACAGGGGCTGTCCAGGTACAGACACTGCCTTTGAACTCTGAGGGCTATCACTTCAAGAAAAGCAAAGTGACAAAACCATGACTCCACGCCGCTCTGAGGCCATTTAATGTTTGCTGACAAAGGACATAGTTTCTCAGGGCTTTTTGAAGTGACACATACTTTGCTTACAATTGAAATATGCTTTGAAAACTCTGAAGCTTCTAGGTTCCCAGCTTTGTTAGTCTTCCAAATAATACAATTAAAATTGGTAACAATATGATTATGGCTGGCAAACACTCTTTATCTTGATAATGACAACTTAAATATAGTTGTCAGTCATCTCTGCTGAAATACCTAACTACTAAAGCAGTTATCATATACTCCAATCTTTGTCTTTTGAGACCTCTGAGTCATTTCATTATCTTGACACCCAGGCTTCATAATCAGATGAATCTTTTATCCTAGGAGACAAGAGTCAGTTTTCATGAGTACTTTTTCAATCAAAACACTTCAAAAAAAAAAAAAAGAATCCATTTACTGATTTGAAAATGGAAATGTGAAATCATATACATCTGTGCCAGGGTTTCTTGGTGAGCTACAGAAAGCAAGATTTCTTCATCTCCCATCTTCTGGCATAAACAGTGTGCCAAACATTATTACTTCAGTGTTTTGGATGACGATGAAAAGGAAGATCTTCCTTTTTGTATCTCTCTCCATTGAGCTGATAATGATAAAGTATTTCATTATTATTTACTGTGAAAAAAAAAGATTTGCTAGTACCCATGGTATTAAGACGAAAAATTCAGACATTAGGATCTGTCTAGCATGCTCTCAAAGATTTTCTCTTAATTTCTTCCCCTCCAGGCTTTAAGCTTTCTTTTAAGCAGAATAAGCTGTCTCTGTCTCCCTGGGTTAGTTGTTTTTCTATTGCTGATAGTCATATCAGCTGTATTCACATAATAGATTTGCCAAGTGGGACTGAATATTCCATTGATTTGGAAATGTCCTGAATGACTAAGGCTTCAAGTTTTGCCCATGTAATTAATTTAATTGGTGTCAAATATTCTTAGTTACTCAGATCATTGAGAAACTTTCTGCTGTACTTAAAAATCAAGATTAAAATGATGTTTATGTTAATGATGAAGTTCAAATAAAGTCAGACTTGAAAGGCCAACTAATTGGGTCTTACAAGTATGGATATGGCAACCTTTTCAGGACTTCACTGAGCAGTTTAATAAGGTACTAGGTAATAGGTAAATACTAAGATGAGGCTGTAAGTCATTTAAGAGATCAGCCTTATGCACAGACCTGCAGAGAGACAGAAAGAGGAAGGGAAATGCAGCAGGTAGTAGCTCTCCCTGCCCGCAACATATGAATTCTGAAAGTGCTGCAAAAAATAATGAAGTCCTGCCTTTCAGCAGATTCTGTTTTACATATGAGAGTCTGTCCACAATCTCCAGACAGCATTAATGCAATTCCAATAATCCAGGAAGTGTGCCTCTGTCTTACCAAACAAAGCTGTCTGAAAATATTTTAAAGAAATCATTTTTTCCTGTCTAAAACAGTCATTTTATTGAACTTATGGTACAGATCCCAGGGTCAACAACCTGCCAGAAAGCTAACAGTGCTACAAATTGCATATGAATATTTAATACATAGGTTAAGATCCTTAACCGAGCACCAACTAACCATTCTGGCACTACCTCTTATATTTCCACGCAAAATTTCTGTCTTGTTTTTTCCTCCTAATGGGGAATATATATATTTTTTTAAAATACACAGTCTAGAAGTATTTTTTGTGAAATAAATGATTATTTTTCATTGAGCAAGAGTGGAGAATGGTGAGAACCCTTCTCCTGGTCCCCATGATCTTGCTCCCCAGCCTCAAAAACAGCAGGGAAGGAGAAAGGGGGGCAGCAGGGATGCCTGTTGGGTTTGGATTTGTTTTAAAATCAAGCAGTAGCAGCAACAGGGAGATGGGAGAAGACTTGCAGTCATTACCTGGGATCATCCATCCACCCCCTGCAGCAGGATGCTGGAGGCACCAGTGTGCACACCACACCCCACCGCTGACCAGAATGCAACGCCTCCAAGCTACATGTCATCTGCACAGTTACAGCACCAAGTTACTCAACCGTGTGAAATACCCACAAAATGCCTTGGGAATTAACATTTTCCTCCTACAGAAAAATAACACAGAGCAAGCAGAAAGCAGCATCACCTTATCGATGCGAACTCTTTTTCCTATACAGTACTGGCAAGGTGGGGGAAAGAGTCCACAGGTGCAAACGTATCAGACATCGACCGTGTACAGCGCTAAGGTGTGTTAATTCGTTTATTAACCCTGCAGTATAGGCTGAGGATACCTGACTACAAACAAAAACAAGAAATGAAAGGGGAAATGGATGTAAAATAATAAGGGAAAACTTAAAACACTTAAATACCAATACCCTTCAAATGTCGATTTCTAAAGACCGATTTCGGAATTGCTATCGGAATTGCTCTTTGCAGCCCTCCAGTGGTCAAACACAAGGTAAAACCCAAGCAAAAACAAACAAACAAAAAAACCAACAATCAACCCAACTCGGATGTGCCTGCCGGACTACCTGCAGTTTCGGCAGACGCCTCCCCGAGCTGCGGGCACGGTCCGTGGGGGGCGGTGAGGGCCGGGGCGCTGCCCCCCAGCAGCTCCGTGCTCGGGCAGCGGGGCAGGGGCAGGGGCAGGCTGCTCGCCGAGCTGGGATGCGCGCGGTGGTTGTAAGAGAGCAAACAAGGCAAAAGAAAAAAAAAAAAAGAAAGCCACACAACGGCACCGGGGAGCGAAGTTTTCCCGATACACGCGAGGAGGAGAGGGAGACAACAACTCGCGGACGGCAGGAGGAGGGGACGGGGTGCCGGGGCTGGGCAGGAGGAGCGGAGCTCTCCAACTCCGGGCTCGGGGCTCAGCCCGGAGCCGCGGGGCCACAGGAGGACAGCGAGGGGGTTGTGGGCTGCCGGGGGCAGCGCTCCCACAGACACGGCTTGGGCTGGATGCTCGCGGATGCTCGGCTCCGGCGGCATCACCCGGGCAGCGCCGCTCCCCCTGTCCCGTCCCGTCCCGTGCGGTGCACCCCCGGGAAAGTTGCGGGCGAGGAGCTGGGCCCCCCAAACACACCCTCCCCGCTACCTGCCTTTGGCGGCGAGCGGGCTGCACAGCCCCGGCGGCAGCAGCAGTGGCAGCAGCAGCGGCAGCAGCGCCGCCGGTCCCCAGCAGCGCCGCCGCATCCCCGCCGCGGCGCCGGCCCTGCCCGCGTCCTGCCCGCCCTGCGCGGCGGCTCCCGGCGGCGGCGCCCGGCTGCGGCTCCCGGCTGCGGCTGGGGCTGGGGCTGCTGCCGCCGCCGCTCCCTCATTCGCCCTCACTCACGGCCAGTACCGGGGCGGCTCCGGCCCCCGCCCCGGGACCGCGGCGACGTCACGGGGAGGGATCCGTGAATATTCATGAGCGGGGGGCGAGGGGGGGCTCTGGGCTCGGCCGCCCCAGAGGGCAGCGCCGCCGCCGCGCTCGGCCCCGAGGATGGCGGGGAGGGAACGGGCAGCACCCGGGCGCGGGTACGGAGCCGGAGCCAGGGAGGAGGAGGTGGAAGCGCAGGGCCCCGGGCAGCGACGGTGGAGGAGGGTTTGGATTTGGGGAGGGGGCGGCAGCGCCGCGCTGCGGGGCTGCCCTGAGGAGGGGGCCGCCCGGGGGCGGCCGGGGAGCGGAGCGGCCCCGTGCGGGTGCTGGGCGCCCTCCTGCACGGGGCCATCCGAGGCGTGCCGGGGCAGCGCTTGCACAGAAGGCACCGCGGTCACTGCGAAGAGCAATGGGGCTGGGGGCTTTGCCGTTAACCCCTCCCATTGCCCCTCTCTCTCGCGCTATGTGCAGGGCACCCTGCGGAGCTGGAGCTGGGTTCCCAGCTCCCACCCGCACGGCGAGTGGCAGCGCTTTGGGGCACGGCTGCAGGATCCCAAGCCCTCTCCCAGCCCCGAGAGACACCCTGTCGGCTGGGAATGCACGTTTTCTGCTCCACTTCACCCAGACAAAGACTCTCCAAGTTACACCAGTCACGATAAACTTCTGATGCCCGTTTTGCTCGCTCTCTAATTAGAGTTATGGAAACGGCTCTCTTGTAGTCTCTAATAAGATGGAACAGAACAGGCACAGAGAAAAATGAGGGAAAGTCAGAAGTAAAATAATTTGGCATACCAGCCAGCAATGCAGGGAACAATTTTTGCTTGCATTCAGTTGTTTCTCATCTTTCTCAAAGGGTGTTTTTTTTTCCATGAGGAATGTGTTTAAGTCACGCCTATCAGTTAAGAGGTAGCCCCTCCATCCCCACCGCATTACCTGTGTCAGATAACAGCCAGGGGTTCCTGCAAACAGCTCAGCAGCGCTTTCAGGCCGTGCTGCAAGGCTGGATCTCGCTTCCCCGTGGGCATGTGGGAGCGCGCTGCTGCCAGGCCTGGGAGACCTGCCCTGCACACTGCAGCTCGTTTCCTGCCTGAGCCCTGTGGTGCTGAGCTCACACACACCTGGAGGGAATTGTTAAATGCGGTGCTGGCAGCTTTAGCTATCAACAAGAGTGGAAATCAGGGGGTAAATCCATGTGGACCTGGCCACAATTGTCTGCGTTTATAGCAGACTGACAAACATTGCAAAGCCATAGATGGAACTTTAAAATCTATAGGATTTTAGTTTGTTAACTTTATATATGTTGCAAGCAGCACCAGAAGTCTGTAATACAACATCCCACTTGCTGAAAAGTTAGACATATGACCTATGGATTAACACATCAATGTAAATCTAAACACAGAAACAGAGAAACAGCAAGACTTAGAGGAAGTTAAATTGGTTAATAATCCTCTTTAAATATTAGTCTATTAGTCTTTATTATAATTGATTTGGTGGTGATACCTGGACAGCGGCTTTGCAAAGTAGATGCTGTACAAGATGACATCTCTTTTCTCGGGCAACTTAGGGTCCAAATACGCGAGACAGATAACTGTAATGAGAAGGGACAAGTGCTGCCCCATTCCTCAGGCAGGGAGCTGAAGACAAAAGATGAGGAGGTTTCACCCATAGATAGCATTGTATTGGCATCAGAGTCAAAAACTATTTCAGATCTGGTACCCAGCTGACATTGTTCTCTTTACCTTGTACTTCCTTATTGCAGTGACAGCCTGGGCGTTGCACAGTCATCTTGTGGCGTCATATACCAGTGATGGAGGCAGATGGACAGAAATAATTATAAATGATGATGGTATAGCACTATACAAAAGCTTAAAGTAAACCATTGCCATTAAGGCTTGCACTTTATGCTGCTCTGCAACCAGGTCTGTCCATTAACTTCTACTGTCTTTACCAGGGCTTTAAAAAGCAAAAAGTCAAGTAGAAAATCCCTATTCACTCTACTCTTTCTGTCTAATCATTGTGCACTTGAAGGAGTGTATCTTTCAATTCTTGCTTGTATGAATTTGTGACACGATCCATATTTGTGTGTAGGAAAATGTGTCATTTAATCCAAAACAGGACATTACCGAAGGGTTACCTCTGACCTGAGATCCATCCATTCACATGTCACATTCACACCACCTCTGAAAATCAAGAGCCTGTACCTACAAGTGCAAAAACTCACTTTGTTCTGACATGCTTTATTGGTCTTGTAAAATAGAAATTATAAAACAAAGGGGAAAAGGTCGTAGTCATGCATTCAGTGAGAGTTATTGACACAGACCTGGCATCAGAGGCAGTCAATCAGAAAGATCCATTTCAGTCTGGAGGTGTAAAGATTATTTTTATCATAATTTCCCCTGTGTGGATTCAAGATACTGCTGGAGGAAGGGATTTAACCCCAAGAGACAGTTTGCTGAAGAAACCAGGGTAGCTCCAAGGTCAGGGTCAATCCTATCTCATTATCAGGACATCTAGCTGGGGTCTTTAACCATTGTGATGATCACATTTTCTAAATAAAAGTCGATAGCATCGTGGTGAATATCGGTTATCCTAAGTAACGAGGAAGTGACAGCTTAGGAGAAATATTTAAGTAACATTCAGGTACCAAGTGGTATTACTGTATTGTTAAGTGTATTAGGCTGTTAATTAAAAAAAAAAAAAAAAAGTAAGCATCAGAAATAAAAAATCTTGAAAGAACATTCTTTTTCAACATTATAAAAGTCACCTTGTCATTCTTGCCTGTGATTCCAGTGCATAAATATACACAGCTCAGATCCTATAGCAAGCCCCACTGTAGTGTTCCTTATAGGAGCAGGGTCTCAGGTTCGACTGTTTTTTGTTGCTTCATTTTAGGACATTGCTCTATGTTTGCATAACACCAGAATGGGGAAGCACACAATCTCATTGGGTGCCTAAAGCCATGATTTTAACAGTGTTAAACCTAATCTATAGTTAAAAATAAATAAATAAACAACCCACAGGAATCTAGATTTGATTACACTTATGAGAAGCTTATTTATTACTAACAAAAATGGCAATATGTTATCCTGTTGGGAAAACACAGGGAGCAGAGAGATGGGAAGGGCAGCATGCACGCTGTTTTAAAGAAGAAAATAGATTAAAAATATAGCATTATGGAGCATGCATTTTAATACAATACTTAAAAGTCTGGTTTTGCAATCACAGCATAGAGAAATAATAAACATTCACTTTTGTAATACAGTGGAAGTAGGATTCGTTTCTGCTAGCCATATAAAGTAACACTTTCTGCATGCACCAAACTCTGCAGCTATGACACTGATGTAATTTTTTCTTTACAGCAAGTTCGAACTAGGCCTAGGGTCTTCCTGATTGTGCTTTTGCTCCATTGGTTCAAACCCGCCCCAAACGTCAGCGGAACCAAACTAAAAGCTGCAGCGTTATGCTATTGCTGCCACAGGTTCTGCTGCTTCTCTGGAAGTTTGCAGGCATTTCTCTACAGACATACTCAGGTCAGTAGCTTTTAATAAGTAAGTAAGGTGGCTATCAAGTAGAATAGAACAAACAGCCCGAGAAATGAGTTTAAATACAAACATTACATTCCATATATGCTGCAACTGCTAATGTGTTAATTAAACAGAAGAAAATATATTTAAATTATTTATCCTTAATAAATGAACCATCTGAATAATAAATGTGCTCCATAATCCTTGGGATGTTTATTTAAAAAAAAGGCTCTTTTGCAAAAGGAAGAACCACACACAGGGTGGAGAGAGAACTGCATCTGCTAAACCAGCATTAAGAGCCCAGCCAAGGCCAAGCAGCTCCAGCACTGGAAATCTGCGCTGCCACCACCCGTCTGCATTGCCCCTCATTACCAGTGTATAACGCTGTCATTGCCATTTATGAATGCAGGCTGGAACAGAAGCCTACATCTTTTAACACTTAGAAAATAAGAAAGTAGTTCTTCATCCCTGATACCTGAAGCTGTAACAGTGAAACCCTCTGCTTCTAAACTCCCTGCTTTTGTTATGCTCTTGAATTTTAATAGACATTGGCCTTACTTTGGGCTCCATAAAAGGCTCATGATTTTAATTGTTATTTCAAAAAGCAGTATTTGTTTTAAATGTATTATGAGCCTTGCTTGTTTTTTATAACGCAAGATCGCTAAATAAAATCATGTTATATGCTAATGAAATCTCACTCCATCACTTAGAAGTAGCCCTTTGATGGACACGTGTATAAAAGACTTGTGTCTGGCAGAAAATGAAGAGGGCGATTCGGGAGGAGATATGACTCCGTTCCGAGCTAGCGGCCTGTTACGGTCATGCTCCTGGCTGCGCTTTCTTTAGCAAGAATTATATAACAAGTCATGACAGCACATTCTCTCCAACAGTCCTGCAGTACTTTTTGCAAGATAGGGATCTTCTATCTGAATTTCTTCCTGACTGATCAGATACCACCTACCTAAATTCCCCATAAAATTTGAGTTGGAGATTGTACTCTTCACGGACACAATGATTTTATGCACAGCAGTGTGCTGAAAGATAAAGAAAGCAACATATTCAGGTCGTTTACTGAGAGAATCCACAGCCAATTGCTCAACTCTTTATCAGTGTTTTTATTGTTTTCCTTTTAATGAAAGTAAGATTCTCACTCTGTTTTAACATTTACCAATGAGATAACACCTGCTAGGTGTTTGCTTTTTCATTTTCAGTGGTGAGATGAAATGCAGAGTACTGTTATCCTTCTTTGGTGCTATCTGTTTTGGATCTTTCGTTTAATATATTATTTTACGTGATTAAACTCGAGTTCGGAAGCAGAGATCTTTTTTTTTCTTTTTATCTTTTTTTTTTTTTCCTATAGCAATAATGAGATTGTCAGCAGAGTACAAGGAAATGAGTATATCTCTTACTAATTTTTAATGAATGTAGCACAGGGTTTTAAATTTGACATCAGGTCTAAATTGGGAAAAATACAGTACAAGGTAAAAATTAACACTAGGAATGGTGAATAAGTATTTTGCTTACAGCCAAGACTTAATGTCAACAAACTTAAACCAGGAACACAGTGAATAATGTCTGTTTATTTGTTTAACTTGACCTACAAAGGAATCCTAGTTTTAAAGTAAACAAACAAAAACGTTACTATTGTGAAAGGTTTTCTTCCTAGCTCAGATAATTTTGCAGATTCAAGGCCAGACATGGTCGGGCTCAGTCACCAGTGAAACACAGACCTGCGGGACAGGGTCTCATAAAGGGCAGGAACTGGTAAGTATGGAAGCGCCAGTAATGACAACTTGTTAACCCAGCTCAGTAACAGCCAGGTTACTGAGCAAAATGCAATTGTGACAGCTGTCAAGAAGTGTTGGCAATCTCACGTTTACATTTAAACGCTTTGTTTTTTGTTCAGGTGAGATGCCATGTTTTGCCATTGCCCCCTTCCCTCCCTCTCCCCCCCAGTCTCTTTTGTGAGAGTGTTCTCGGTGTCATTGCAGCTATTAAATAGGTAACAACCCTTCTCAGCTCTCCTATTCTCCCACATTTGAGCCCCAGAAGCAATAAACCAGTTTTATTTGGCTGTTAGTAAGAGACCGTATGACCAGAGCTGCTACGGTGGGCCGTGGGGCCTAACTCAACATATGAGACAGTGCAGCCTTACGCCGTTGGAAAGGTGACAGATCAGCACCTGTACCATGGCTTGCATCAAACGGAGAATGAAAAGTTAATGTAGGGTGCCTGGCACGAGTGTGTAATGCTCTCTTCGGATTATTAGATCATGAAATTGGTGCTGCTTTACAACCAGCTGAACTAGGGTCTTTCTTTGTGACCAATTTTTTCCATAGTCAGAGATGCAAAAACGTGGTCTTCTGGAACACTGCATCAGCTCTGCACGGCATGGACTTCATGCTTGCTGAACTTAAATGGCAGCACTTTAGACAACCTCAAATATTCAGAGGAAGTAAGGACGTTAGTATGCCATCCAAACTGCAGCAGTTTTGGTTTTGGAAGCAAATGCCATCACCTGAAGACACAGTAGGCAAATTCTCTAATTCTTCAAAGCATTTATTTCTTCTTCCTCATATTTTCTCCTTCAAACCAACAAATTTTCTGCTAAGTTCCATTTTACAGGACATGCATTCTGTAAGCAGCATGGTAGAGATAGAAATTGGTACCCCTTTGTGAGGGTTATAGCCCATGTTAATTCATGATGCTTTTCTGTCAGCTTTGTACAGACTTTAAGCAAGATGTGAATCCCTGTAGGGATATGAATATAGCTATTTTAATGTGTGGAGGGGGAAGAGCATTAAATATCCAACATAACCTTTGAAGCCTAACTAAAAATGCAATTTGGCAAATTTTTACAAGTACTGAAGAGAAAAATGACACCATTTCTATCTACCCTGAGTGGCCTTTATAGGGCCACTCTAGCCCCCATAAGACTGCATAACAAAACTTGCACAAAATCTGCTTTTCATGCCCTTTGCCTTCTTTAGAAGTTTTTCAGTTCTCATACCTTCTCCCATGAACTTTTAAATGAACAACTAGTTTTTCTTCTTCACCCTCAGTATTCTCCATATGAATCAATACCTACTGCTCCTACCATTCTCTAATTTCTGTACATTTTCTTCCTGAAGTTCTAGAACAAAGTCTTAGATTCTAAATTAGGGTAAACTGGCATACAACTTGTGAGTTTGTAACAAACATCTGTCATTGTAAACTAATGCTTAAATACCCTCTATTTATTCATCGGAGAGCCATCACAGATTCCCATTACCAATTCACAACCTTCAAAATGTAGAGAAAAAATAAATAATTAAAACAAAACACCTCTTCAGGAAGCTAATATTCTAACACACAAATACAGTTAAAGCTTGGAATCACTATATGGCTACTAATATCCTTGTAGCTGCTGCCTTTCCAATTATTCAGTTGCCAGTTTATACTAGACTGAACATGAAAAATGATGTGGATAAAGATTTTCCAGTCACTATAAACTTTCCTCCTCAAGCTAAATTTGAACCAGATACTTTCTATTGATGTTCTTTATTTTTTGATTGATAATATTTTTTAATTTCCCACCTTTTCCTCCATGTCTGATTTCTCTTGATTATTATAATCATATAATCTTATACATTGTATATTTTGTTTGCATTCTTCTAACTTCTTGATAGTAACCATTTTAGATTTTATTGTTTGATTTGAGCTGCAGAGTGCTCTTGCATGTAGACTGATCACTTAGCAAGACCTGGTATTTACAGCAGGTAATCCTTTCAGTAGGAACCTAGATGAAGAGTGCCATCCAGAGACATATGGAGCTCGAGGCATGCTGGAAAATCAGAAGAACCTAGGTGCAGTGAGTCAGAGAGCCTATGCTGTTGGGTTTTTGTTTGTTTGTTAGTTTAGTTTTGTATTTTTTTCACCCTCCAGATCCTAGGAATAATATGAAGAAAAAGATCCAGACAATATATGTGCATCACAGGAAATCAAAGTAGTTGGATACTCTTTTCCAGCAGTACATCACGTTGCGCAGTTGCATCATTCATGGCTTTTACTGTTCTAAACGTATTGGTTTCCTTTGCATTAAATGCACTCTCGTATGTAGGAAAACTGTAGGAAACTATGGGATTTTTGTGGTTCTAAACAGTGACCATATCACAAAGCTGAAGAAAAAATGGATTGGAAACAAGTTGTTGCTGAAATACAATGATTTCCAAAGATGATAAATAACGGAAAAAATCACATCAGAGAGATTCAGTGCTGAAATACATCCACATAGCTATCCACATGAATCTGAGAGCTTCAACTTTAACAAAAAATCATCTGAAACCAAACAAATGAATTGCAGTCGAGCCTTTATGAAAAATGATTTTGAGAGTCCCAGAGTGACTTCAGAGAGGAATCACATATACAGGACAGAGATAGCAGATTTATCATTCCAGGAGGCAAGATGAGTTCTTAAAAATATAACCATATCCATCTGGCTTGCTGAACTGAAGGAAGTAAAACCACTGAAGAGTTCAAATCCTAGAACAATTCCAGATGCAGTGCTATCCCTTCAGCATAGATTTAGGTAAAACACTATTTTTCTTACTCACAGGAAACTGTAAGGCATCCAAGGACAAATAAGCAACCAATAGCATAGAACTTGAGCAAGAAACCTTTTCCTACACATGAAGTATTTCAGGGCAAAACATCTGAAAGGAGGCAGAAAGGATTCTCCTAGGTGCATTTTCTGAGCAAAACCTGCCTGGTTGACCAACACTAATGTCAGATTAAGTGGTCACTACCAACAGATGCCAGTAACATGGAGAAACAGTTCATTGAAACACAATGCATCCTACCAGTCCCATTCTCTATCACTCTCTTCACTGCTAGAAAATGTTTATTAGCAGCTGCATAAATGAGGTTAAAGGACTTACTATTCCCTTTTCATCCACTCACTTTCCAGCAACACAACACAGGATTTTGGATTAAATGTATTTATTTTTTCTATAGAATATCATTAGTGAAAGTGCTCTGGTTTGGAAAATTACGTTTTGCTACAGTTTCAGGGAGCATGTTAGTCTTCCGAGTAATTGAGAATTTCCTATTCTGAGGACTGCAGATTTCAGGCAAAGCTTGTGCTAGGCAATGAATTCAAAATGAATGTATTAGCCCATTAAGTGCCTCAAATACTACAATAAATAGACTAAAAAAATAAAAAGGAAAAGAAACAGAGCTTTTTCTCAGAGAGCTGCATTTTCTTACTATCTCATTAGAGTCTTGCTACAGAGACTGCAAATTTCCCAGTGAAATTTCTTATCACCAGTAATCAGTAGGCAGGTATTACTTAGCTGTAGCCTAACACGATTAGCATTTGTATATCATCTATCACTGGCAATGACAAAGCAGCTTCTATGTTTTAGTAACTTAACAGTTAGAAAAGGGCCACAACTTAGTTTTGATAATATGAAAAAGCATTGTCATACAAACATTATTATTCTTCAAAAGCTCCTGGAGTTTGATAGTTACCGATTCATAGATTAAGCAAAAGATGTGATTAAATTACCAAAAAACACTAAGCAGTATGAAATTATTTCAGGTGTCCATGAATCAATAAAGAGCGTCCTGTGCCTTGACTAGGTTAAAATTGCCTGTTAATCAATAGCAATGATCGATTTTCCTAAAATGGTTTTTAATAAGTACATTGTTATTTTTGCCTACTTTGGTTGGAGTTTTGAGATGCCAGTAATGCTCCTGATAGCCATGCTCTGAATGCAATTCCACTCTGAAAGAGAAAGCAAGCCTCACAGCTCCTGTTCGAGAAGGCCACCAGCTCCTTCCTGCCACCATGGCTCTTCCCACGTGAGCCCCTAAAGCATCAACAGGACGCCTTTGGACAGCAGCTGCAGAACTGCACAGAATCATCACCTCTACTAAGCTCTAGGAAGGCTGCATAGAAAAGGAAATTAGTGCACAGGAGCCACCAAAGCCCTGTTGCAACAGAACAAACTCTGATCTGACCAAGGTAAGCGGCTGTTTTCCATCCTGGTATTAAGACACTACAGTGCTTGGGAGGCAATGCATGGCGGGGATGCTAGGTGTAGAGACAGAGGTTGACCACACACAGATTACTTTGGTTTCATCTGGACTCACTGAGGTCTCAAAGCACCTCTCCCAAGGTTGTCATTTGGTTTAAGTAAATAGCATCACACCCCATTGGGCCAAGCAAAGAGAGTGATTGAGCATCTAGAACATTCAGCACAAGCTTTCTATTTGTCAGCTGTTCCTGCCTTTAAGTAAACCAATTGGTTTTATGTTTTTATGGTTTTATTGCATATCAATTACATTGAGAGTTTGATTTTTTTTAATAAGTGCAAGATCAGCATCAAACTAGGTACTAAAATCACTAAAACAAAAACACTTAGATAAAATTGAGTTACGAATGAAAAAGCGGATTATCATTTTACTTTGGCTCAGGTGCACTTTTCAAGCAAAACTGTCGTCCCAGCCTGCCATGCCTTGTTCACACTGTGGAGCAATTGCAGAGTACATGAACTGAATTCTTGACAAATGGCATTAAACAGAGGATGTGGTCCTCTGATGGGTGACCACACTTTGAGCACTCCAGCTCTTAATGGCTGTTCAGTCCATAGGACTGGGCCAGGGTAAAACTGAAGACTAAACTATTTATGAACTATGTATAGTGAACAAGTGGACAGAGGTTTCTCAGCAGCACAACTTTATTTGTTAGACCTCCTCCTATTGCACAGCATTCCTTGCTACTGTATGCAAAACTCAAATGTGTTTTACTGATATGTAGTTGATTTCACGTCTGAAAATCAGCATCAATCTGGTAAGTGTTGTGCATTTTTCTTGAAATCAAATAATTTAAAAGCCTGAAAGTGGACAACTAGGAAGTGTAGGCAGTTTTGCTGTTCTAGGATCATTCTTTGAACTGTCCATAGACCTCTTTCCCCCATTTTCCTTGCCTGAGGAATTATTTCTGGGGGTGTCATGCAGAAAGACCTACTTGGATGTTGAGTTTGCACTTACATTTTTCTCCTTACTTGCACAATAATAGTTGTGCATGTTTTTGACCCTAGCTGTACAAGGTGCTGTCAAATATTGATCTGATTTGTTTAATTGGTTTTGTATCTTTGCTCTGGCACAGGGATTTAGTAATCACATGGTGACAAGCATTTCTGCATTCTGTATAACTTAAATACCTTCCTAGCACCTGGACAGTTTAAATGTGTACATATGAAGTTCACATTCTGCAAACCTTCAAGTGATTAAAATTTAATTTCTAAATGTTTGCAGGAGTTAAATAAAGTCAAGCTGAATTAAATTTTCAGTCCAAATGAATAATGGTAAAAGAATTTTTCTAGTGCTTATCCAGCTTTGCCCATTTTACCTTAGTGAACCTCAGCAGGTTAGCATGTAGGCAAGGACTCTGCTATCAATTTATTGTATATATTTTATGTCCTAAATAAACATAAAGGGATTTTGTGTGCATTTGCAGAAGAAATTAATCACTTGAGGAAAAAAAAAATAATTATGAAAAGGCATTCTTGTTAAAAAGAAAAAGGCCAAGGTTGCAACAACCTGACCAGTACCATAGCCTTTGTTATAGCCTTTGTTTAAGAAATTATATGCGAGTCACTGTCTTGTTTCTATCTGTATCTTGTCATACAAATTACTCTTTGACAGAGAGCTGATATCTCATCAAAAACCATTATAAAAACATAATTACTACTTCTGCATCATTAATCTGAAAGAGCAATATGTTTCTGCACAAATGGAAGTGAGTTAGGAAGATCTGCCAGTCCACGGTATGTCAGATATACAATAAAACTGTTAATTAACAGAACTGAGACCTCTGTGAGGCCTACATAGTGTTGTAATCTCCATAAAAAATAAAAAGCAAGAACTGGGGACAGGTTGTAATTCTGGACATGCTACCACTTCTCTGGGAATTCTCTGAGCACGAGATATCCTACAGCATTTTCCTGTGATAGCTGTAGCTATCAGTTTCCTGCTCTTTTCTTTTCTCACTCAGGTTCACCCTGGAATGGGAAGCAGGGCACGAACTTCCTTCCTCACCCCATTCGTTGTCACTCAGATGCTCAGTTTTCAAGCAATGTGCTCATGACTGAATATTTCCAAGGAAGATTAAATGCATATTTTTAGCCCATTTTGTTTTTTTTTTTTTCCTTCTTTAAAACATTTCTATCATCCAGTATCTCCATAGTATTCAATGAGCAAGTTATGTATAAATGTGGATTTGTGATTAGTCTTGAATGTGCCCCAACTGCTGACTTGTAAATACAGCATCCTTTGATGGCATTGCACGGTTCTGTGTTTTTCACATTAACAAACACCCTAAAAAGGCATCTGATGATGTAGTGCAGGTTAACGAATCAGCTTTACGAAATGACAAATCAGACAGGAATGAGAGGAAAATTTAGGAAAACTGAAGCCAAGGAAAAACAGAGGTGAAAGTTCTGCAACATTTTCCAGATCAAAGACAGCTTTATATGTGAAAGAGCTGTAAAATTTGACCCTCCCTGCAGAGAGTTATAGTACACTAAGTTTAGAAAATAGCTGAGAAGATGTAATATCGAATGTTGCCAGAGTCTTCAAAACATTTGTTCTGTGGAAAAGGTGCTGTGCTGCTTTCTCTGCTAAATTGTCTATAAACACGTCAGCTGTACTGCTAGTAGATCCTTGGGGATGATAATCATGGGCACAAGTTAGAAGGAAGACCATCCAAAGATGCTCAGATCTCATGCACCCATTGTTGCCAGGTATGTGAGAGCTCTAAACGAGCAACATGGGAATTCCTACCAAAGAAACTTGAGCTAATCTCAGAGTTAAGGGGAGTCGGGGCTGAGAAACGATGCAGATTCCCCACAGAAGAGCACACACTACTTCATCTCGTGTGTACCGGGAAGAGGAAGTGGGTTGAACTCGCTGGGCTATCACACAAGAAACACAAGTGAGACTCGCTAGATTATGCAAAAAATAGTTACAGCATTCATGTTAGAAATTCTGTTTTGCAAAACTAAGCATTGCTCATTTAAGGCTTCTGAGGAAAAACTTAACTTTTTTTTTTATGAGAACTATATTAAATTTTTAGACTTTAAATTCTCACAGCACCTCAGAACAGGAAGAGCAGGACAGCAAACTGAATGGTACAATCCCCCCAAAAGTGATAATCCTGTTTTTGTCCTCCAGTTACTAATATATAAACTATATTTTATCCTAGATTATTAATTACTGTCCTTATAAAGAGCTCTATTGTAACAAAACCATTTAATCTGTAGCAATAATTTATTACAGTACTATGAGTAGTTAAAAAAGAAAGAGCTCGTTTCAGACACAAAGAATTAACTACCACTGGTTTTCTTGAGTTTTGCCTTAAAACCTAGTGTCCAAAGGCTTGGAGCAAAACTTCCGGTGAGTTTAACTAGGCCAAGAAATCAGATCCCTAATCCAGTTTGAATTAAGTCATGTATGTGAAATACAGAATAATAAAGTTTAAAACTTGTTTCGCAAGACCACTTTTATTTTTTATTGAACTCATTCTGCATATTAACAGCAATACTCGGAGCTCTCACTAGACAAATCGGTGACTTGGCCTCCTTTAAGAAGCTTTGCTGTGAATCACTTGTAGCCAGGTACTTTGGGGTGCAAAGACTGAGACCGATAAGCTGTGATCATAAATTCAAGCACAGGGCGAACAGGGGATCTCAGTGGTCTCAGCTACAGTCCTAATTAAAATATGTTCAGGAAATGAGCTCAGGCACTGGCCAGCTGGTCAGCCATTTGCTTGACCACTTGCTTGCTCCCTGGCCCCTTGCTGGCTGCTGCCAAGTCACAGTTCCCCAAGCTGTGAGGATACAGTTCCAGGACTAACTTGTGCCAGGGATCGTTCCCAATAGCCTGTAGGGACAACAGCTACAGGTAGAGCAGAGGAGATATAGAGCCAGCTACACTGTGGAAAGAATACAGGTATTTCAGATATAATCAAGGGGATTTTGATTTTATTTTAATTTTTTAATCAAGAGAGATCTTGGCTACTTGCTATAACAAAAGATAATATTATAAACAGTTGTTTTCTGGCTTATACCATATTAAGAGGTTTTTCTTTCTTATGTGTTTAATCTGATCTGATACTTCCTCTGAGTTTAAGCCTTTACTAATTTGCTAAGTGTTCACTATGCTTACTGCAGCTAACAAATTGCTTTGCTCTATTTTCCTTTTATCTGTTGCTTGCAGTGCTTTTGTTCCTTGTTCAACTGCTTGGGCTGTACATGGTATGTTCCTTTAAAGATAATTCAAATCACCAAATATGAATGTTTTTCAAAGCTATTTACTGCATATGTAACAAATTAATTATTTCAAGACACATAAAATTCACAATTTAGACAGAAGAAAGATTTAGAAAAATAATATATGAAATATATATGTATATTATTGAGAGGAAGAAGTGTGGCCATGTCAGCACATGGGCTGCTAAAAAAGGGGTTGGTAGTAATAGGATGCATTTAGAAAAGAAAGTCATACTCAAGTTGATTGTTTCTTCTCCTTTAAACACTCTTTACATTAAAATCAAAATATTGCCTACATTATAAGTCACAGATCAATCAGAAGAAGAAAAAAAAAAAAGAGATAAAGAGATCAAATGAACAAAAACTATTTTGAAGGAGAAGGGGGAGATATGAATTGCCATCACAAAAATGTAACAAAATCAGTGAATAGTCTCAAAAATCAGTGATCACACTGCAGTCAAGGTAAAAAGGCACATACAGACTGGAGACACATTTCTATCAGCAAGGCCCACTAACACAGTGCTAATGAGGAACTTTTGTACTTAATTGTTTAAAGTAAAATAAGCTATACATTCAAAGATGGAGAAATCTTACAAGAAAATCCTCATCACATTCTTGCCCTTACAGCCTGCCCCCATAAACTCTTTAAGGATGCAGGAGAATCTGAACCACATTGTTTATTAATCATACTACAGCATTTTCTACAGAAAGATTTCAAAACATCTTGTCATTTAATTAAGTCTCACAGTTACTGTCTCCCCAGAAATGTATTAATAACTTTTACAGAAGATATTTTAATAATAACAGGTTTCAGTGCCCTGAACATTATCACACAGCACACTCATCATGGAACAGAAAAACTGTTCCCAAGGGGCAGAGGAGCAGGAGGGCAGGAGAGCCACCCCACACTGCTTCTTTGCACCACTGGGAGGACGGTAGCCCCTTTTTTTTTTATGGAAAAGGCTACCAGAATGTCTAGAGAACTGAAAAATACATTTTGCACAGACCAAGTAGAAAGTTCAATCTATTAATTTTGTCAAAACACATCAAGTAAATCTGGAATCAGTTAGATAGAATCAAGATAAGTAAATTACAAGGCCATTTAATTTAGTAGACAAAAATCAGGAAAAAGTGCCAAAAGCTGACACTAGAAATAAGATGAATTTTGTTTTTATAGAATGAATTAGTTATTGGAGCAGATTACCAAGAAAGCTGAGAAATTCTTCAACAGACAACATCTTTAACACGAGACCAGCTTCTATACGACCAAAAAAAAACAAAACCAAAAACAAACAAACAAACAAACAAACAAACAAAAACAGCCTACTGGAAGCTGTGTATAGAAACAGAAGGTAAAATATTTAGCAGTTAGCTCAGCTAAATGATCATAATGATTCTTCATGACCTTAAAGACCATGAATTGCTATGAAGCATGTGACTTCTGTGCAGATGCCTCCTTATCTTGAAAATGCTAAATTGCATGTGTCTTTGCTCAGCCCTTCCTGCTTTTTCAGAAGTAGCATACCTCACAGAAACAACATCTAAAGGAAGACATCAAGAGAAACTTCACATTAGGGGGAAGATGGAAATTCCTGCTCTCTGGATGATATTTTTGTTTGTTTCTAAAATTAGTCTTTTTAATTACTTTTTCTTAATTACCTTTTCTTTTTTTCTTTGCTCTAAGTAATTAAATAGAGATATTCCCTTGGTCATCTTATTAGTCACACTGCTTAGCTCTGAGACTCACCCAGAAGAGTAAGAACTTCTCAGTCCTCATACCAAATCATAGCAAACCAGCGAATGGGACAGCTTTATAAATAAGTGATGAAAAAAGTGAGGAATTAGAGCTTTCCGTCAAGCCCGTATGGTTTAGAGGAGTGCCACTGATGAAAACTGTGGTCTAAGAATGCCAGTTTATAACCACCATAGGTCGTGCACTCAAGAATCCTCACACTGGTAGGTGGATGGACAAGAACATGAATACTATGAGTAATGCTTTGTGTGTGTGTGTGTGTGTATGCATGTGTGTGTGAAGTTGGATCAAGCCTTTAGATAATGCAACAGGGGAGAAAAAAAAAAGAAAAAAGAAAAAAAAAGAGAGAATTGCTCTTTACCTTATCATCAGCAAATATTTTCAAGGTAAAGAGCTGCATTTGGTAGTCTCCACAGACCCCTGGGAAGTCAAAACTATAATCCTCCTTAGATAAATGACTCTCCTGTGTACCCAGAGAGGTAGGCAATGGCCCCATGAGCACAGAAAGTGAGAAGTTAGAAGAATGGGACAAAATAAAAACTGAAAAAAATAAGTGAAATATAGGTAAACATGGATCATGCTACATTTTGTTTTGCCACAATTTCTCTGCTTAAAAAGGTAAGAATAATATAAGGATTACCTAATAAAAGTTAGATTAAAGCTTCTGCTATTTTTTGCCCTCCAAATCTGCTATTCTAAAGGAGGTGAAGTGCTGATAATTAAAGAGTCTTCTTATCCAGGGCTATGATGAAAAGGTATACACAGATTTCAATTTCACATTATCTTTTTCATGTGGCAGTATCAGACTTCCATGCTGTGGGGGTGTCATGAATGCATATTAATAATTCAGTCATTTTTTATTCTCTGTGTTTTAATTTTGGTTAATATGATAATCCAGAAGTCAAATAAAATATAGGTGTTACAAATCTAAGATGATTGCAAAGAAATATACTAAACCAAGCTGTGTACAATCATTCAAATGCTTTTTCCATTTCCTATTTCTGAACTAATCTATCTAGAAATTATCTTGAGAAGATGGAATAATTACAGTTCCAATTTCTTTGTATTCCTGTCAAATACACAGTATACAGGTGATACTGCCCAGGAAATTAACTGTGGAAGTCTTTGCAGGTTCTAACTAATGGAACTATTCCTCTTGAGCCCTTGTGAACTTTGCCTTATGGCACAAAACCCAGTCCTTCAAAGCAAGCAATTTTGTGGTTTTTCTTTCTTCAAGAAATGGCCAGAAACTTTTCAGTGTGTGGCAGCAGCAACAAAGCAATTGATTGCTTTATCAAATAACTGGGTGCAGCACAATAAATGGGTAAGGGGGTTCTCTCAGAGATGTACAGATGCACAAGTTTTTGGTAATGCATGAGCACATCATCAGAAGTATGAGTGACCTAGACGCTTGTCACGATATATTAGTGATATCCTGAGGTATCAGGTTTATAAGGAATAGGTGACTAAGGGTGGCCGGCAAGCTCTAAGGACCTCTCCCTATTTGGACCTAAACTACTCTCAGAAGTGAGCCAATGGATATTTGCTTACTGGGTATTTTCCTTCAACTTCATTCTACACTGGAAAGAGATGCTCTTGTTTAGAGTTCAGCTCTCATACGGAGAGAACTCAGACCAGCCTCATTCCCCTTAGCTGAAGGTTTAGCATCACAGGTAGCCTGATGTAAGAGAGTTTTGTCTTGTTTGGTGGGGAAAATATCTTCATAACCTGTCTTTTACTGCAGGAAGAGCCAGAGGACATCTCAGCAAGGTCTACGTAAGGAGGAGTCAGAAGGCATAGATGGTCAGTTTCCGATACTCCACAGCCACCGCATTTCTTTTGGTCTTACCTGGATAAAACACAGCAGGAAGATGGAAAGCTTCATTTGGCCACTTGAGAAGACATCAGTAAGAGATGCAGTAATGTGATTTGAGAATAATGAAACTTATTGTAAAGATGCATAATATATCCTGACAGCTTTCATACACAGTGTTTTTATATTTATAAAATGGCCATTGCCCCTTGGCTCTTGGGCTGTGTGACTGTCTCAGGTGACTTTTTGCTCCAAATGATATGGGGATTCAAATCAAGAGGAAATGTTCAAATGATAAAGAGGGGGAGAAGGGGGAAGGACATGTGAGATCATTCTACTCAGGAGAACAAATTAAAATAAAATAAAGGCAGATCAGAATAAATCAAGACTTTAACAGAAGATTTTAAGATTTCCCTTGTATTCCCCAGCCTTGTTTTTCACTTAAAAGGATATTCATCTTAAATAAATGGGGAAAAAGAAAAATGTTTAAAAGATTGCTACAAAATACAACAGCAATGTTCTGCAGCAAGCACAATGACTATAATATCAGTCTTTGCAACAGTGCTGGGACTTTCTTCTTTGCTCTTTGTATTACATCCTTAGGCAATGTTTTCTGCAATTGGCACAGGAAGATCAGAGTATTCTTCCATCAGTGACAAAGTTGGGAATTTAGTTTCTTATTCCCTCAGCCTTTCCAGACAAGATAGCACTTCAGTTAATATGATCAATTCAGGAGCATCTCTGAGGTTCCATTAGCTTCAAAGGTTGCAAAACAAAGCACACAATCTGCCTACATAATCTGTGGGCACCAACCATACATTGGACGCTATGAAGAGGTAATAACTCTCTGGTACTGCAACTTTATGGCTTCTCTTTTTCACTAGGACAGAGTGTACTATTCCCCTATTTTTAGGCAGAGCCAAACCTTACATCCACCTTGAGAAATGAGCAATTTCACAAAGACAGGCTTAAAGTAAATTCATGATAAGAAAAGAGAATTACCAAGCCCTGAAAGAGAACATGTCATTCTCACCTAAACGTATTTTTATCAGCCTAGGCCACAGCATAGGTGATCTTCACACGAGCACACAGCAGAAGTTAAGAATCTCTAAAAATGACACTTCCTATGTGCAGGAGGAGCCCAAGATGTTATCCCTACCTAATTCCCTGGGAAATGGGGAGAAGACAAACCCAGAGCCCCATCCCACATGTCTGCGCCTTGGCTTACCATGAGGATAAACACATACTGCGGTCTCAGCCTGTGCTACAGCCCCACTCCCAGGAGCCAAGAGCAGCCTGCCTCCACAGAGCAAAACTTAGCCCAGACCTGCAGAGGGAGGTGCCACCTTCTAGACCCCCCAGACTAACTGAAACCACCAGTGGAGCCTGTTAGGCAGCATTACAGGAGTGCCACAAGTGTTTCTGTGAATATTTTTATAAGTTTTATAATAAAATCTACGCAGTGCTTTCCTGACTGCTTATTTTTAAGTTTTCTTTCAGAACACTTAACATCTAAACTCCTAACAATCCCTTACGCCACATCCCAGTGGAAATCCACTCAAGCCCATGACTGGGCTGATCCAGAGACACTCTGATCATATAGGCAAACTCCCTGGAAATCCGTGGGGAGCTCTGCATACAACAGGGAGAAGGAACCACACCTTGAGACACACAGAAGACAAAATCTGCCATTTTACCAACTGGCAGGCTGTTGACTGACAGTACAGGATTTCTCATTGCCCGTAACAACATCCTACAGACTCAAAGACTGACTTTCCTGAATTTCCTTTTTAAATTTGAGTTCTTCATTCTAACTACATTGACCCCTATTAAAACAACAATAAAGGCAATCACTACTGTAGTGGTTACTAGAAATCATTATTTGCATTCAAGCCTCGTAAGCGTCTCTAGATTCTGCTTTGTGCTATGAAACCACAACTGGAGGGAAGAGGTATATGTCCTGAAAAATAAAAATATTGAGAGATTTTTCCCTTTTCACCATAACTAATGGTTATGTTATTTTTACCATAACTAATGCAAGGAAGACAGGAAGATGGGAAGATGCCTGAAAGAGAAAGATCTTTTTGATATCAAAGACACAGAAATGACTAATAGATTTTTGGATTTCTGATAGAGATTTAAAATTGATGCTCTGTTCCATATGAACCCAGATATTCACACAAACGTCAGCCCTCCATGAGCACCAGAATCCATTACTTAGAGAGCAGCAGAGAGGAAGCAGGAGCCTAACGTATTCGTCAAACAAAATAATTTCCATGTTTAATTTTTTCATGGTTTATAAGAATCATAGCTATTTCAAGCAATGTGATAAACCTGCAGGTGTGTAAATCTGATTCCAAAGAGTAAAATCCAATAGGCTGCAAGTACCAAGCTTAGGAAAAAATATTTGGATAGAAATATATATCTTTGTTTCTTTATATTAGTAGCAACATTGTTATAATTGAGAATACTGAACAGTTTCAATCATAAAACACCATTTTTTACTAGATGATCTTTAAGGTCCCTTCCAACCCAATCCGTTCTATGATTTAGTTGTAATTCCCAAAACACCAACTAAACTTCTTGGCTTAAAGTTTTGCTGGGATTCTACTTCATAAAAAGTTCCAACAAAAACTCTTTAGCCTTTAAAAAAAATAAATCCAAACATTATTCTATATTTGTTTTCTTCATTTTAAAACTTTCTCGTATCTGTACTGTTCAGCCTCTAGAACGGTTCTGTTCTGGAGCGCTTGAAAAGGGTCAGAGATGCACTTGTGTTCATCTCCAACGAAGTTTACTCAAGTCCATTTGAGAAACAGCCTCTGTAAAATTTCACTTTGCATGTGGGTGTTTTATACTCATTATTAAAGCATATAAGTGAGCTCTAAAGATTAAGCTCTGTGTACTTTGAGCAAGCTCTATCACAGCTTTTCAGGGGCCAACAAGGATTCCGCTTGTGTTTGCTGTAAGAGGAGTGCTGTGCTTGGCACGCAGCACGCGAGAGCAAGGCCCTGTGACACCTGTGCTCTCCAGTCTGCCTCTCCACTGCGGGCACAGAAGAGGAAGAGGAAGAAAATCCCGAGGGGAGCACTGGGGAGCCAGCTGGGAGCAGGGCCTGCAGGGTGGTTGTGGTGCCAAGAGAGCCCTGAGAGCTAATGGTTTGCTGGCAGAGTACAGAAAAGAAAGATATATTGAGATACCATATAATTAAAGCTATACTGTAATATGTAGGAAACTAAACGAAACCCAGGCTAACCTAATTCCAGCATGTTCAAGCTTATTAGTGTTTGACTTGGAAACAGTAGGAGTGTGATGGGCACATGTGGGAGTTTCTCTGGAAGCAAAAGGAACAAAAAAGGGCAGAATAGTAAGGAAGAAAGATATGATTGTTATTTATTAATCCTTAGAGTGGCTTGAAAGTTGCTAAGCACTGTAAAAACTCAGAATAAGTGACAATTCCTGTATAAGCATTTAAAATCTAAAAACATATCACAAGCCAAGAAATAAGAGGCACAGTGCTTAGCTCTGGCTGTGTCAGTGGCAAAGGAGTACTTTTATTTGCTTTATGGGCAATAAATAACAAAAAACCTAGAAGACACAGTAGGACTGACAAGGCTGAGCAATCCTCACCAGACAGCGCACACGGCTAATGAAACATGTTGGCTCATTGCCTCCCGAGCTCCTCCACTTTACAGTGCTCTCCTGCACCTGAGCTTTCTTGGTTGAAAAAGGCAAAGGATGAAGTTATAAATCATAGGAGAAATATAATGAGTTTGGCACATCCTACATATTAATTCATGCAAAGCTCTTACAGAACTACTTAAGTGCCTAAAGAAATGAGCAAGCAGCATCTGCAAATTAATATTTCTTTTGCTGCAGAACATAACTTACATTGCCTTTCCAAAGGCAATGAGTCAGGAAGGGGCATGAGGCATGAAGGACGCGAATAATTTGGTCTCCTGCTACTCTCAAACAAAAAGGCATCTCCGAGCACAGGTCATCATTACCAACAATAGCAAGTAGAAAGCACAACTGAGGTAATGTTTGTTGATCTTGATTCCCCCTACAAGGAAAAGAAAAAGAGGATTTTTGCTACTGTCTGAAGTGCACAGAACTGCATGCTCCCTTTCCCACTATTCATTCATGTTCCTGAAATAGCATCTAAGGTGAGTCTCCTGCTACCCTGAAAGGTAAATATACTTCCTTGTGCACTACAGCAGATAAAGTGCCATCACATTTTACTAGAGTTAACAGAAAAAAGTGTAGGTCTGCATAACAAGCTGAAAATATATTTTACATTGCAATATAATATTCAGTGATGTTATGTTACCAAACACCAGGCAACCTGACAGATACATCTGTTAAAAGTATAATTAGACTAGCTAACTTGTATTGGTGACCCTCTCTGTTAAACAAAACAATGGATTTTCATTCAGAGGGGCACCTTGGAAGATTAATGGTAATAATGAAGTGTGAAATATTTCCTTCCTAGGGTGGTTAATCTGAAACAGAGGAAACAATCATTTCACCCAGGAGGGATAATCCTTTGAGGAAAGTTTTCAGTGAAATAACTTATTGCCATATATCATCCCACACATGTCAACAAAGAAACTCTGGGTGTTGTGCTTAATACAATAAAGGCCAACAAGCACAAGAAATTGAATAGGTACAGCATAAAACCAGATACATGGTAACATCAGCAGGGGATAGTGGAGAAGTCAGGAAGTCAGTGGCAGGAAGCAATAGGATTAACAGCAAAGGAGGACAGAGAGCAGAAAGTAAACAACGGGCAGAGAAGATGGAAGTTAATGTTCAAACCAAGACAATGGGAAAAGAAAATTAGTATTTTAGGGTCAATTCTTGAAGCCTGCGCTACCTCAGAGCCTGGAGCACAGTGCAGCCAGCTCCAGGACTGGGTGGCCACAGATGTTTCTTCAGCCATCTGCACTTTGAATGGGCTCTACCAAGTAACACAGCCACAAGTCCATATGGATGTGTGTATATATGCAGAAGAAAAAATAATATTCAAGGAGAAAAATCTTTTTGTTGTTTTTATTTGTTTGTTTTCAGCCAAACCTTTTCAAACAAACGCCGGTGTCCTTAGGAAAGAAAACCCTTCATATCAACTCACTTGCAAACAGCCTTTCAGAATCTTGCTACTAAACCCATGCTCCATCTTCAAAGAACACTCACAAGCCTTTCCTTTTTGGCAGATAAGCCATTTGATCAATATTTTCAACATTAATCAAGGCTAAGAGCAATTTCATTTCTACTCTCTCCCTAAACTGCATTGCAATCTAAGCAAGTGTATCTCTGTTATTTTGCTCAGGGTAAGTGGATTTGGTTGAAGGGGACAGAAGCTTTCAGTAGTAACTAGTTCTGTTCAACCAGTAATGCTTCATATTTATCTTACCTAAATATCAGTACGGCAGGAAATGCTAAATTTTCTCTAGAAAAAAGCTCCATTAAATAACTATATTTCTAAATTGTTTTTTAAATTGTAAGTGCCTTTTCATTTCTTGAACTGATAACTGGTGTTGTCTTGACAATTCTTTCTTCTGCAAGGTTTTATGTTCACAATATGCTCAGCCTGAAGCACTAATTAGAATCAGAAAACAGCTATACTCATTTTCTTTTCACTGTCCATATTTATTTCATGAAGCTTCTTTCTTTCACCTATTTCAGCACTGGTAATTTCCTTTAAAAAGTGTACCTGAGACAGTGACAGTGTAATGCTAGTGGGATGCCAGCACATGTCAAAGGCCAGTGTGAGGCTGCCCTCACCTCCACGCTGTGCCCCACACCAAGCAGGGAGCAGAGTGGTCACAAGCACTGTGCCTCTCTTCTGCTTCTGTACACATTGCCCCAGGCCTGGAGCCAGACTGAGCAAATAAAGCCTTTTTTTTTTTTTTTTTTTGTCTCCTTCACAGAAAAAAAAAAAAAACAGAAAAATGGAGAAGGAGCCATGGCTGCTTTTTTCCCTGTTGACCCGGAAAACTGGGCGAGCAGTGGGAGAGTCACATCACACTAATTCAGTGATACCAGGAGGAAGGCACTTCTGCAGCACAAAGAAGAGGGGCTGTCTTCCTTGAGCTACAAACTGAACATTCCCAAGAGTTTTGCCTACAGCTTCTCCTTCCACAGCGTTTTATTTGCTGCAATCATACCATACTTGTGATAGATACTGTAGAGCTCAAAGGCAGAGCAAAGCCCAAGATTTGAGCGCAGTGACTTAAGCCTCCTTGGCAGCAGGTTCCAGGTATTTCTAATTGGACAGTCTCTGTAGCAGGAGAGAAATCAATTTAGCAGCTAGTTTGTTCTTTGGCCTTACTGACAATCTTAGCTAAATGTGGTACTGGCCGTGCTATATGAACAGCTACAGGATGTTCTCACTAGCCCACTTCCTAAATTCGTGTCATACAGCAGTCAGTACTTCGTTACTGCTAAGTAAAAGAATATGGAATCGAGTGTAGAAAGTATCACACTGGGTATCAAATTCATTACCATATTTCCCTTCTTGAAGAAACAATGAGGCTTGACCATGGCAAGCTCTGTAGCAATCCCATAGACTTGCCTTTGCCTTTTAGAGGACTGTGTTGTCTCTGTCCTTCTGCATTAGACACTTTAGACACTTCACACAACTTGTTTTTTACCCTTTGTTTCTTTCTCTGATATTACAGCATAAATAAAAATAAAATAAAATAAAAATTAAAAAAAAAATTCCCTTTCACAAACCTCTCCAGAGCTAACAGGAGCTTACTGAATGCTGTCTGCCATGCAAACACAAATTTAAGACAATTTTATAGGGCCTGTTATTTATTGGTATAACAGCTTCTTTGTTAGGGGATGGCATTATAATTATCTGCTTTTATCATTAACACTTTGAGTCAGTGGTTAATGCAGGGGTGACAAATCACTGAAATGACCAACAGTTTATGGCTTTTAGCACTAAGGAATGTCTTTTCTATTTCATATCCCTTGTGCGCATCATATTTGTTTTAGATGTCCTTCTGTTCTCTTATACACACGCACATCCATAATTAAATACATCTGATCATAATTTATTCACACAACCAATTGCCAAATCTCCGTTGTTTAGTGTTAGTGCACATTAATTAAACTTTGGAAGGTAGTGGAACAAGAGAAAAAATTCTAAGTATCATAGTAATATCTTTGTTTATTTATGTCTGCTCTGAAGCATCATCGAGCAAATAAAAACCATACACATCTGCTTAATTTTGCTAGCTATCGGAAGAGCAGGGGTGAACTGCCGGGGTCCTCAGCTAAACTACAGAGAATGGAATCTGAAAACTTTCAGGCCAAAAATCGGGAAAACGCTCTACTTTAAATAAGAGTTCAAGTACCCAAGTTTTGCTGGCATTGTGTTGCAGATGTGCAGGCACATCTGCAAAGATCTCTCACCAAATCCAACGCAAACAGTGCACACAAAAGCACTGCAGACCACATTCCCCCATCCTGGGAGGTGCTGAGCTGTACCAGAATGAAAAATAAATTGTCAGCATTAAACTACTGTTCTTCAACAAGAAAAACAGCCAGCTTCTGACACCATTTACATAGAGAGCCTGCCACCACATTGTGTAAGTTTCACCCCATGGATAAGCATTATTCACTGGATACAGTTAGTTTATTTATCTCACCCTCCTGCTCCCATGCTCACAAAAACATACACAGCTTGGAGTGAAATCTAACACACACACACACCTCTTTTTTTTAAGAGAAGAAAGAAAAGAGACGGTCACTTTTGGAAGGAATGAGTAGCAACTGTTAAAACAAAACAAACTCCCCTTCAAATCCAGCGTTAAGCAGCAGGCCAAAAGAAGAGTGAAGCTTAAATGACCTGATCTATAACCAAGGCTAGTTAGGATTCCTTTTGAGTAAAAAATAGAGAAGAACAACTGGCAAATGTCAGCCTCATTATCATGAACTCTTTTTAGCAGTGAAACAAAAATTAGCCCTTCGATCTTTTTTTAACAGACCAGACCATTCTCTACCCTCTTCCCATTTCTTTTGAATAACTACCATATTATGGGAACACCTTTTCCCGTTAGTATTAAAAGCACGTTTCCACCTTAATGGCTATATGCATGCTTTGCACAAACACTTGATGTTTAAATAGTTTGGACATAATGCTGTGAAATAGTGAGTAGAGAAAGGAGAAGCTGAGCAAAAAGAACATTGAGTTCAGAGGTAATTACTTCTGCAATACTTACAATTCTTCACATTCTTCTTTAGAAATACTCAAAAAACGGAACATTGCAGTAGATATAAGAAATTCTGAAACACTTTTATTTTTTTTCAAGTGTTAGTGCCACTGTTTAAAGCCAAGGTAGTATCTTTCAATCCAGAGTCTATAATAAATGCTGCAGACAAAGAACACTGCTGCCCTCAACCCAGTAGATCCCAATAGGGGTTTCTCAAAATAATGAGTTAGTGAGAAGTCAGATCCTAACCACTTGCAAATTACTGAAAATAAATATAAATAAATAATAAAATACTCCAGAAAAGTTAACAGAACTGTGCCATTTCATGCCAGTTTGGGCTCTAGCACAACGCAATTTGACCAAGATACTATCCGACTATCTTTCTAGCCAACAGTTTATCACTAACACATGTTTTTTTACAAGTCTCTTGGCTAAAACACATGGCCGTTTCTCATCTTTTTTTTTTTTTCTTTTCTTTTTTTCCAGTTTCTGGCACAGTTTTGGTCATTGGTTCTTTGACACCTTCCAGTAACCCATTTCAGGCTGATCCTGATACCAGGGCTTTAAGGCTGCTGTGGTCATGGCAGTCTCTCCTAGACATCACCCAACAGTTACTGCTCTCTGGGATAGTGATTGAGTACTGCACTGATCAGCCAATTATCCCTATCTATTAGTATTATTAAATTTAATATTTTACCATTAATGGAAAGACATATCGTTCACATGTTCCCAGCATCTACAGGTAATACTCATAGGAGAGACTCTGACTGATCTCATCTCAGGATTAGTTTTCTGAATCCTTCCCCCCATTCATTTGTTCAGCTTTTTGGACTGGAACAAGACAGTATAGGTCTTAATCATGCTTACCTGCCTAGGGATTTGCATTGCTTATTCACTTTTAGTGAGCCAGGACTACAAAGACATCCCATCCTTACAGCTGATGTTTATTGCTTCCCTAGTGTCTGCAAATATAAATATGAAGCCAAGTCTTTGAAGATTAAGATCTCACATCTACCGTCACTGCCCAGAATCACATAGGGATGTACCAGCTTTGTGTATCTCACGTGAGCTTTCCAGTTTACCTAGCTGTAAAGGCCCCGCTTTAGCTGGCTTGAACCTCCAGTAGGCAGCCTGGATTTAGAAATTCAACTCCACACAGATGGGAAAAAAGACAGGAACTAATATACATATTTCTGGCAGCTGACCGGTAGCAGAGAGAAGGCATTCTGCCTCATACCTCATTCAGAAAAGATCCCTTGGCGTCAACTGCAGTCAGCCAAGGCCATCAGTCACGTTGCTCATGACCCCCAGGAGAGCAGCATGGACACTAAGCATCACACGAGAATTTCATCCTCAAAGGACACAAGGATTCCATTCTGTGACAAGTTTAAGATCAGAATATGTAAGATATATATAACAGCCCATAAGATACACTAAAATGTTAAATTTCACATTTGATAAAATGGGAATAATGATACTTTCTTGCTCCATAGGGATGTTATGAAGCTCAGTTTATTCTTGTGGTTTAGCCCGGCTAAAGAGGGCTGTCCTAACTTTATGAGCATGCTGCTGGATGCTAATAAGTATTTCAACATCTGTCTTAATGTGCACAGTGATTATCTGTGCTACACCTTGAATGCTTGCTGTAAACAGATGCTTCCAACAGCAAAGCACTTCTCACTTTTCCTGGACTTGCAGATGCACGTATTGTGCCATCTCCCCCTCTCGTGACAGCAAAGAAAGTCACAGCAGAACTCCCCCATCCCGGAGTGGACTGTTGTGGTTTAGGCCGGCTGGCAGCCAAACACCACACAGCCGTTCGCTCACCCTCCCCCCTCCCTCTCCGGGATGGGGGAGAGAAACGGGAAAGTGAAGCCTGTGAGTTGAGATAACGACAGTTTATTAAGACAGGGAAAATAATAACAACAATAATAATAATAATAATAATAATAATAATAATAATAATAATAATAATAATAATAATAATAATAGTATTAATAGTAATAATGTGTACGAAATAAGTGATGCACAATGCAATTGCTCACCACCCGTTGACCGATGCCCAGCCTATCCCCGAGCAGCCGGCCCCCCCCTCCACCCCAGCAGAACTCCCCAGAGTCTCTTGAAGTTTCTTTTCTTATGGCTTTAGTTCAAGGCAACAGCAGATCACTCAGGTTACCTCCCTGGACATTCTTTTAAAATATTATTAAAAACATGCAGGACAACATTTTCCATTGTTTCTTATTAAATGAGAAGTGCATTCAGGAATATATCTTATCATCCTAACACAATCAGTTCCTTGAATATGATGCTCAAATTGCAGTATCAAAATAGTTATAGCTGATATTCCATAAGAAAACAGATCCCTGATGCATCAAATACACTTTATGACAGAAAAAGAAAGGCTCACAATGGTGATACAGTATTTATAACTACTACTAGAAATGAAAAATCCACAGTAGCCTAACTCATGATGACACAGTCAGTAATAGCCCAATTTCACTGCTAAGCAGAGACACTATTAACTTGTGACCCAGTAAGTCAGCAGCTGTGAAATAATGTTTCCATTAAAAAAATGGAACATGTTGCTTATAAAATGTTTACACCCAGCTTACCAATTTGTGTAGTAATGATGCTTAAAGTATGTTTCTCCTGAATGGCTTTGAGATGCTAAATGCAAAACAAGAATTAGAGGGCTAGAAAATAGAGAGCAGATAATTGCTAACGAAAAAAGACAGTATTGGCATATTGCGCATACCCAATGAAATCCATATGGCCACGGCTATTCTCAGCTCTCTCTGTAAATTCCACTTTGTGCTTTCTTCTGAGTTTATATGTTCATGTTTTTAATTAAATATCCTGCAACTGTTTGTGTTTCATGGCGCAAAACTAGGCCACGTGAAACTATGGAATATATGAAGTAAATCAGCAATTGGCAGCTGAGAGCATTGCTGCTGCCTACATGAGGAAAGGCACACAGCTGTCCTGCAAGTCCCAAGGAGACAAGCGCAAGAGAGCAGCTAGGAGGCAGGGGGCATCAGACACAGAGGGGGACACCTAAAGTAGCGTCACTTCTTTACGGAAACAAAATAGAAATGTATCCTCCAAAACTTCTCTATGCAAGGTTTCTTGCATTTCAAGATTAGAGAGGCCTAGCCTCAGTGGAGTTACCCAAGTGTGCTTAGTGTGCTTCTGATTTAGTAGCGGGCTTTTAAGTCATAATATGCACAAGAACTCTTCTCGTCTTTTTATTCATTTATTTATTATGTTCATGTCCAGTTCCTGCTCTGGAAACCTTATTTTCCCAAATTTGCTGTTGTAGCTCCTCAGAAAAATTTAGCTTCACTAGGAACTAAAATATCATTTGTCAAAGACTAAATAGAAAAGCCTCATTGCTTTACTGGAGGAGGACAAAAAACATACATATAAACATTTGCTTTTCCTGCCAATTTTTCCATTATTTTTTCTTAATGGAAGAAATTAATCCTACAGTGTTTTCTAATATTTTGAAAATCCAGAAGATCCAGGCTTCCACCCCACCCCACCCCCAAAATAAATGAACATCATACGATTGACTTAAGTGTTGGACTCTCCGCTGTCTAAGTAAACTTTCCTATTGACTCAAAGTTTCGGTATTGCAGTGCTACAGAAATGTGGGGACAGGAATACGGAAATATGTGCATATAAAATTTTAAGATAAAAAAGGGATTAAAAATTGCTAACATAGAAAATACTGAGAACATGGGCAGCAGAGAAACTCCTGCAAAAGTTTGAAAATGAAGTTGGGAAGAGAAGAGGTTTACACATGGTTCATATGTAAGGCTGGATGTAACTATCATCTGACTGGAGGGATTGTGTACCCACTCTGTGCTAGACAACACGGAACGCTTAACATAGCAAAAACCCTGATGGAGAAACAAGAAAATCATATTGCCCTCTTTCCCCCCAGGAAATCTGATTCTCACTGTATGACTAACTACAATGAACTTGGAAAAGAGAAGGAATCTGGATTAGACCTCCCCAGGGCATCTGTTTTGATAGAGCTGGATGGAAACTCTCACTGATACCTGATGAGAAAGGGAAATTAGAAGCATGCATCCTCTTGTAAACACAGGCAAAATGGAAGGTACTTGGAGTGGAAGATACAGTACTCTGAAGCTCAATAACGTGATCAAAGATAAGAACAAGTTGTCCCAAGAGCAAGATTTATTAGCTGCTGTGAAAATTGCTAGCAGGACCTGAACTTCCTCAGATGAAAGAGGACTGAGAAAAGGTGTTGGTTTGTTCTCCTGATCTTTGTCTGTTCACAGTACCCTCCGCTAATGAGGTTCAGTTTGGAATTATGTGCCCAGCAACTTTTTGAAGGCAAAAGCACGGATAAGTTACAGGTAAGGAGAGTGGTATGGTTAAGGAGGATGTGAAGGGGGAACTTTGAGATAAGCAGAAGTCTTCCACTAAATTCTAAATTTATAAGACTGAAAAACACTTTTTGGCATGACATCTGATGGACATTGATGATAGAGCAGAAAATCCACCCCACTCCGTCCTCCCCTGTATTTCCTGAAGAAGCTTCTCACCTAGTATGGCTTCTTGTCTTCAAGAGCCTTCTATAGGCACAAAGATAACTCTGAAAACTTGACATTTTAACACTAGAACACCATTTGCTGTTCTTTAGGCCCTTGGTTCCTACATGCACATGTACGAAAACAAGCATTACTCACTATAATGTTATATACATTGCGTACAGAAGGAATCCTATTAAGACACTGCATAGAGTTTAGTGCGTTAATAGCTCAGTGCTACAAGATGGAAAGCTTTTGAGGGTAATTTGTAGGAAATGACCACATGCCAAACTGCTGTGCAACACGTGATTAATGTCTTTGCTGATATCCCCATTTCTCTGCCAGTTTCCTGCAGCAAATCCTGCAGCAAACTGGCAGCTCCACTCAAGTGAATGAGGCTGAGATCATTGAGATCTGCTGGGAATCTGCCTCTTCTCAGCTCTGTGTTCTTTGGGCAGCCACTCACATCTAAAACCTGCTGTCTGAGAACTAAGGTAGCACTGATCCATGTGAGAATACAGCCAGTCCAATTTCTCCTTCTGCCCCCCTAGCCCCAGGTTACAGGAATATTTCAAAACAGAGTACCCCTGAGCTTTTTCCAAGCCAAAGAAATTATGTTTATATACAGCATCACATACAGCATCAGAAGGGACTATTTCTTCTTGGAGTAAGAACTTGAGGTGTCAGTATCACAAGGTCTTGATTAAGACACAGACAGAAACAAGCCTGAGCAGAGGAATTTAGCTGGGGAAGATTTCTGTATCTACAGTTACACAGCAGCTTCATGGCAAAGCTCAAAGCCATACACAGGCACTCTGAGGGGGAGTCCAGCCTGCTGCTCGAATCTCCTGGAGCCACATTCCCCTCTGGTCAGTTCCTGAGGCAGTCAGGAGCAAAATCTCAGTACCCAACTAGCAAGACTCTCACTTCCTGAGATCCTTGTGCTATATGAAACTGATAAGTTTCTATCTTTTAGCCACCAAACATCTGTTTAAAGAGCACACTAAAGAAATATTTCAGAGGAAGATGAAAGGATGGAATGGGCAGCTCATCCTAGCAGCACTTACGCAATTCAGAAGGTGCAAGGACAGCTAAAAGTGCTTCAGAATTATGACAACAAGGATAAAACTGTGATGAAGATAAGTTTCCATCCTACTTCATGAAGCATAATTCCTTATTTATCTTGTTTATGTGTGGTAACATCTAAAGAGAAAGCATTGATGTTATTGCTTTCATAGCATGTGAAGTGTATTACAAGTACACGAGCTGTGCAACACTTGGTAGGAGAACCTGGGAAAATCAGAAGGCTAAACCATAAAGTATGATAAAAGTATGACTTTTGCATAGATATAAAAATGTTTGCCACCATTTTCAGGTGCAGGAAGTTCTGTAGCTAGAATTCAAAAAAGGTCAGTCCCAACTTTGAGAAACTACTTTATAAAACCCTTCATAAAAAATTAACCTTACCATAAAATGATATTACAGCTATTGCATTAGTTACAAATGTAGTTCTCAGTAGAACTAGAGAACCCAGACCATCTGCTCAAAGTGCCAAGGAGACAACCACTTTACTTCAGCAAACAAATAAAGACATACCATAAAGACAGCCCCACTACAGTTCAGTAGATTTGCTGTTAAAAAGTGATGCCTGTTAGCTTTGCAAGCACCTGGCTTCTGCAGCTTTATGAATTAAATGAGGGAGATAACAGTATTTACTGATGAATCTTCACCACTGATTTATTTGTTTGTTCTTCTTGATATTTATTAACATGATTACCTCTGAAGGGAGAGAAAAAGGAGTATTTATTTTTTATCTAAACATTTTACATGGGCTTGTGCCAACTTTAACAGTTGCCAGCTGTAAAACAGCTGAATATTTACTGCAGGTTCCAGCAGCAGCAGCCCCAGCTTATGGAGACAGCCCCTGGCAAGCCGTTGGAGCTTCTCCTTGAATGGGCCTTAGCTAAATTGCAATGGCATAAAATCATACCTTCCATGCACAGCAACCTGCTTTTATTTATTTTTTCTATTTTAGAGTGTTTTACCTATATGCAGCATTTCAAGTTCTTCTATTGAATTTTTACAAAGATCAGAGAGAAACATATAAAACATCAATCTGAAAGATTAAGAAAATACACTCTGTTTCTATGGTTATTTTAAATCAGTTTTATGCAGGCTTTGACAGGGGTCTATTAAATCAAAAGCCAAAGATTGAAGTGGCAGTTCCAGTAGAACTGAAACAACGCTAAAATAATGGTGGTCAAAGAAAGGGTCAAAGCCTATGTTATAAAGAAAAAGTTGTTCTTAAAGCAATACAACAATTTTTAATCCGCTGGATATTCTCAATGGAGAAAGATGCAAATGAAAGGCTCTAGACTAAGGCAGAATCCACCAGAAGCTTTCCCTGGTCTCAGTGCCTCTACCCAGCCCCGTATCACACTCATATAACCTCAGCAAAGAGTTTTCACTAAAAGTTGCCTTACACACCACCACATGTGATTTCAGCAAGAGGTTAACATTCATCTCCAGGGAGGCTCTGCCCCCCTCCCCTTCAGATTGCACTCTTAGGTACGCGAGCAGAGCATGAGTAAAAATATAGAAATGGCCCCATCATGTCAGATGTGGCCCACTTAGCCAGGGAGCCTGTTTCTGTAAGAAAACGGGAAAGAATATAAACCCAGGAAAATATTCTCATGAGTTCCAGCATTAAATAATAGCAGTTTTTTCAGATAAAGTTAGATACACACAATGGCATAAAAAAGCTATTGATCTACCCGTACTTTGTGAAGGATACTTTCTCTGTTTTTCTAAGACTACTGCCTGATAAGTCAGTGGGAAATGCTCAAAAAAAAAAATCCGTATATATACTCCTACTCCTAATTTTTAATTCCTCATACCATTACTGATCTTAAAGACCTTATAACCTCTTATGCTGTGAGAACTGAAAGATGCTTGTGCAAGAGTTTCTTAGTGATACTGAGCTGCGAATGTCTTCATTTCTCCTTTTAATGCAACTCCTATTTCACACTCATTTAATGATACCTAAGACTACATCAGACAATACTACAACATTCTAAAGCACACAGCATTGCAAGAGCACAGGTTTTCAGACTAAAAAGGTAATATATATATATATATATATATATATATATATATATCAGAAATACCACCCCCTGAAAAGTGGGAACTTGGTTAGAGTGCCAGTGATGCTTGTACAACAGCCAGTGCCAGCCTCTGGAAGTACCTCATCACCTCCATGTGGTAAGCCTCACAGAAAACCTTAATTGAGATTAGTTAGGAAAAAAAAAAACGGAGAAAAGACTGTCACATTAACGAAGATATTTTGCTTGGTTTTAACATCTGGTTTATTTTTGCAGTTCCATAAAATGTGACATGAAACAAAACAGATTTCATGTTGCACCTGTTACCACGAATTTAGGACTTTCCTCCCTGTAAGCGTTCTACAGCAAACCACTTCATTGGTCAGATGGACGTGTTGACCATCTCGCCTTTCTAACCAAGAGACAGCCACCTGCCTCTCATGTAGAGACTGAGTAACTTGGTTATCTGATCAAGACCTTTAATTACTGATTTAGATTCACCTGCAGTGACTCTGTAGTGATCTCCTTCTAACGGCTAAGAGTACAGGAAAGCAAGTCAAGCTACTTGAGAAAGGGTCTGGGATCAGTGCCCTCCTGCTTTTAACTAAGCCTTCCAGTTTTCTGACTTCCATTTTTTATTTTTTGCATCTCAATCTGAGGAAAGCTTCCAGCTATTGCTTATTTTATAATACTGGAATGGGGAAGAGGCAAGGAGAAGGGAGTAGAAGTAAAGGAAAAAAAAAACGAACAAGAACAAAACTATTTGGCACTAGAGAAAATCTGGAGAAACAGGAGATTGGTGAGACTACCCAGGGTTCCAACAGCCATTTAATAACAAAGCTACTTAAAAGAAAAGGCCATATTTTTATTCAAAAAAAAAAAGCATTAGATAAAAACATCTTTACATTGCCAGTTAAGGGACTAAATTCTTTGGTGATATTGCCCACCAGATCCCTCTTTAGAAGCTTGTTCATGAAATTTCTATAAAAATACACCTTCACAAGACGTAAGTCAGCTGAGTAACAGACAATTTCACCAGAAGGAACAACAGACAGAACCGGCTGACCAGGCTCCACTGCGTAGCGATACAGAGGAGCTTCAGCCAGGCTTTATACCAACCTCCTGTGGAGTCACTCAATACCTTTCATCCAGGAGTTAAATCACAGGAAACACGCGTTGTCTGTTAGGGGCAACTCAGCTTCAGGGCAGGCTCACGTGCTGCCTTTACGCAGCTGGAGCTCATGCTCCAAGGCAAATGAGGGTCTGCAGCACAGAGCACGCAGTGCGTGAGCCACCAGGCAGGCTCCCCCAGCTGCCCACAGGTCCTGGGAACGCTGATGGGAGACGAGCAGCATTCAGAGCACAACAGGCTCACAGCCACCTCCAACAGCTGCTTTCTCTCTGCAGGACAGATACAGCCTCCAAGCAGAGAAGGGTGCGGCATGTAGCTTCCTTCACACACACATTCGTGCCAGTGTGTGTGTCAGAAAGGATTCTGTCTTAGAGGAACCATAAGATAGATCTTTGACGCTTTAGCACACTGTCTTTCAGGCCAGAACAGCCAAGATGTTTTCAGAAAAGCTTCTTAGCAATAGCTCTTCTCTTTTAAGACCCCACAGAACAAAGCTATTGCATGAAAACAAGACAAGTGAAAAAATACAAAAGCAAAAAAGGAAAAAAAAAAAAAAACCTTCTCAAGCTGGCAGGTATTTTTCCAGAGATAACACTGGAGCAGAGATGGTAAAGCAGAATAAGTGTGCAACAACAGGAAAAAAAAAAAAAAAAAAAAGAGTACAGTTAAGTAATTTCTTCCGAGTTTTTAATTGGTTGGCAAACTGGTAGGGTTACATAACAAAAGGTGTGTTACTGTCAGTGATGGAGAAAAGACACAGGTATTACACAGGTAATATTGGGGGACTTTTATCTAGGACAAGAAAAGATTTTTCTTTTGCCTAGAAAATTAAGAAACAAGTAAGACATTCTTTTTACTCCAAGCCAAGAACTCAACTGCATAATCCAGCTGTAGTGTTTTTATAATAACCCACTGTTACTGCTTACGTTGTAATGGAATGCCTTCCCTTTTCTTTTAAAAAAGGAAAAAAGAAAGAAGGAAAATAAGATCGTGGGTGTGTAAGAACATGTCTGTCAAAGTTTTCTGTTCAACATAATATCCCAAAGGTAATAGCAGCTGTACATGGGTGTCACCGTGCTCTCTAGTTCCCTTCATCTTCCTCCAGGACGACCTGGAGGAGAACAGCAACCAGAGAAATATTTTCAGATGGAAGGGTCTGCAAAACCACAAATGATGAGTATCCCCAGCCTCTCCACTTTTTCCAATGTATATCTCATAAACACAATCACACTCAATGCCACTTGCTGTGGGGCACAACAGCATGTGGTGGAAACAGATGGTATTTTCCAGACTTTTTAGTTATGGCAAGTGAAGAGCCTAAATAATTGTATGGGGAGACTCTAGCACACCTTGTTTAACTACACAAGCTGGGATAAGACTTACTGCTCCCGAAATAACTTTACCTTTTTCATTATTATAGTTTACTAGGATTTTTTCTTTGACTTTGAACATATCTGTGCTTTCTCTTTAAAGAGTTATTTGGGAATGCACATTATTACTGCTAACACTTCCTATTAGAACTGGGAAAGAGTTTTAGGGTGGCATGCAGCCGGGGCCCATGCAGCAGTCAGCGTGAGGCAGACCTTACCTTAGCATCCCCTATGTGAAGGCAGCAGAACTAGGACACTGCATGACACAGACAAGACTTTTCAAGTTCTCCTTTCTGAAAGAAAAGTGATGCACAAACCCCTCGGATAGGCTTGGGGCTTTCATGCTGCCATTTAGTCCTTTAAATCTAGCTGGACTGTTGTGTCTAAGTGGTCAAGTGGGAGTTTTGAGACCAGAGGGAAAGGAATAGAGACCAGCCTGGAATATAGGAGTAGTAAAATTGTTCTTTCAAACCCTCCACAATCTTCTTTGCTTCTGCTTTAAAGAGCTAAATATTTTGGTAAGAATCTCCACAGGAACATTTGAAAGCCAAGTCCTGAGTTAGTGTCCTAACTTTGCTCAATATGTCCGTACACAAATTGTACCCAGAGACATTTTTGTGCAAATATTTCAACACAATTTATCAGATGCTATCACTTCCCATTTGCATGTAGCCCAGGAACAGAGTTTTGCTTATGTTTGTTTTAAATTCAAAATGAACTAAGATTTTTATTTTTTAAGATTTCTTTATCTGAAATTTAATTGGACAAATGCAGAGCACAACATGCTCCCAAGATTTGATGGTTATGAGCAGAGATGTCTTTCTGAAAATATCCTCATAAAACTTCACCAGAAATCCCATAACTTACTGGATTATTTGCAGAAAGTAAACAGAGAAGAGAGTGACAGAAAGAAAGTGAATTCATCAGAAGATTAAGCTGCACATTCATAATTCCTCCAGTGAGCTCCAGCACAAACACTGCACTCTGTAGCCAGCAGGGAACACTGATATGCCCCTTGAACACCACTTATCTTCATCCTCAGTGGCTCATTTAGACAGCAACCATGTTGCCTGTGCTAATTCTGCACCACCCGACAGTCCTCCTTACACAGAAAATGGACAGTTGAAAAGACAGCAAAGAAAAGAAAAAAGCGTTCAGTGGTCAAGCTAGCAAAGGCCTGAATGAGCTACTCCAAATAAAATTGTTTGTATGTTCACCGGGTGTACCAGTTATTTGAGATATGCATCAGTGAACTTTGGGCATGTCTAAAATGTATTTAGAAGAATCTAAGTAATTTTATCTTATTCAGAGTACTGATGGTGTAAGAAATCCCAGCTTAGCTAGGGAAAGGGTGCGGGAAAATCAGCAGATAAAATTTGGATTAAAAATAGAAGGCCGTACACTCAAATAATTTCCTAGCTTATTCAAATATACTGTTGGCACTAAAAAAAAAAACAGAGCTTAGTGGAAATAGTGCTGTTATGAACCTGGCCAACAGGACACTGCTGAACAGTGATGCAGGGGCTGATATATGCAGGGGAACATGAAGCTGTTTCAATAGCAGGCCAGGGGGCAACAGGGAGTGCACCTGGGCCACTGCTGAGGCTGAAGGCTTCCCTCCACCCTGATCATTTCTAGTCTCTTGATCAGTCCTAGTCTCTACTACACATGAGACGGATGAAGTGTTTTTAGAACAGATGAAAAATATCGGTCAGAGAGGAGGAAAGAAAGGAAGACAAAGAGTATGAAGCACTTCGGAGAATTAAGCACAGGAATCAACAGCACACTACATACAGACACGCATGGAGCAGAAGGAAGGAAGATGTTCTTCAATTCATCTTCTCTTACCAAGAAGAACAACCCCATGAAAATGAATGCTGAGGAGCACAAAGCTGTCATGGAGCTCAGTGCTGAAGACCAAGAATCCATGTTTTTTACAAGCCAGGTTAGTTACGGACCACAAGGCAAATCATGAGCAAACTGTTTAATCCTGTGTAAAAGGTGCAGTGATATTAATGGAAAACATTCTCAGCTGGCTATCAGAATACACAGATCTCCGATTATTCTCACCTCTGGGAATTCTGTGTGTTTCTAAAAGAAATTTGTCTGCTGCTAGAGATCAGCCAGCCTGGTCCAGTGATCTGGCCAGCCCTCATGAGAGTACCTCTATTGCTTGTTTCTGTACTTTATGTATAAGAAAAAATAATACGAGTACTCAAAACTAACATATCCTCAAAATTCCAGATTCACTGAAATAGAAGTGCTATTTTTAAATGTCACAGCTTTTTGAGAACAACCTTTCAGAGACCTTGATACCTACTATACAAACTTAGAAAAGTTTTGATACAGTAGCCTTGTAACTCTACATTAATAACCAAAATCTGTTTTGTAAGGAAGTGAAAAGTGAAAAGCTTTTTGCCTTCCATGAATCATTCTGATTGCATTTCAGTTATTTTTCAACCAAAAACTTTATAACCTTCATTCTTTAAATAGTACACATTGAAAACTTCTGGTCATTTTCTTTCTATAGTACAACCGCAGCATTTTTATTCCCCTGTGAGTTTAACAATATATCTGCATGCGTCCTTCTCCTGCTTCAGATCTCCACTACTGATGGTGTAAGAGAGGTGGATTGTTGCAGGTTGTGTTCTTGTTTCTCCAATTCAGCGTTAGATCTGACAGGAGGAATAACTATACACTTGTCATCCTTTTTCAGACACTTATTCCTTTTATCCCAAGGCCCGGATGCCTTTCGTTAGATTATGCTTCTTCTAGAGCTTTGATCTCCCTTTACAAAAGGCAGAAAGCCGTGCTGTACAGGAATGTGAAAAAGTCCTGGCAAACAGCCTCCAAAATATTGTATCTTCCTTCCCTACTTTTATTTTTTTATATCTTCTATTCCTTCTGTAATTTCCTATAGGGTCCCTCCTAAAACATATGGGTGAAAAGTAAATAATTTCAAACTAATTTCTCACACTGAAAATTTAGTTTTCCTCAGATAACCCCAGGGCACTAATAGGATCTTTTTATATATTCCTGCTTGTCTTCCCTTCCATCCATTAAATCTCTAGATCAAGGGTTCTTGGACTCAGCTAGTGCAATCTTATCATGCTGTTTTCCTAATTTAAATGCTTGTCTTCACAGAATCTAATACTTAATCTTTTCATTGAAAGTCCCCTTAATTCACTGAGTTGATTAAACACTTAAAAATATATGTATTAAATATTCATAAGAATCATTTTTGTCCATCTGATTCTAGCCCTGGAGAAATATAAACAGTCAATAGGGTTGTGCAGTACAATCATAAAGGCATCTTCCTTTCACTTTTTCCCTACATCAGATTTTTTTTTTTTCACTTTTTAGTGGATCACAGGAAAGTATTTGATCACTTCTATACTGTTCTCAATCCTTGTGACTGTGTTTTCCTCATCCCCCAGAACTGCCCTGGCATCACTGTTCCTAATGCAGTCACACTGCTGTATATCTACATCATGGCCACAGTAACACACCTCGTTCTTCCTTCTGAAGAGCTGGTTAGTTTGTGTGCTGGGTAAGCCCAGCTAATGAAGTGGCAGCATAATGCAGTGATGATGCTTTAACCAGGACACTTCTTTCTCCTAAACACAGACTTGTATGAGTTATTCAAAGTGGATGGAGATTCAGAGAGAGAAAAATACCGACCAAATCTGAGAACTGCCTTCACACAAAGCACTGACAGAAGAGGAGCACAAGAAAGCTCAGGCTAACCCACGCAGCTGAGAAGTGGGCACCACCTTCTCCTGCCCCCAGGGGCAGCAGTGGCAACTCTGGGAGAGGGGAGCAGGGAGCACAAAAAATTGCTCCAGTTATGAGCCTTCAGCACCAATGGATATTTGCCATTGCTTAAAATCTGCTGTCCTATGTCACCCAGTTGCAGCACACTCCCGCTGGTGGTGGCTTTGGGTAGACTAACAATTAATCAAAAACAAACAAAAAAATACAGCATATTGCCTCATGCTCACATGAAGAAATGAGAGTACTGAGAAAAGACAGCACCAAGATTATTCAGCAACCTCCATAGTTTATTATTCAACTCCAGCACTGTTATGTTCAAGAAAACGTCAGCAAGAGCAGCAGAGCTAAATTCAGCTCAGTCACATCAATGAAAGGTGCAACCAGAGGAGCTCCTTCTGGAAGGACTGACCTGTCCTGAGTGCGCACACAAAACACAGCTCCAGCAGAAGTCAACGGGAGCTTTGCCTTCAAAGAGAGCATATTTTCTCCTCAAGCATTCAGCAGTCTTTGTGACCTGTGAGACAGCTGACCAACCGCTCAGTTGCTATAGCTCTGCTCATCGAATACCTACTGAAAGAGTGGGCAGTTTGAGGCTTTTTATTTTCAGATGTCTACAGCTGCAATTTTTGTTTTGGAACAAAACGCAAATGAACCCACAGGCAATATAACCTCTCTCTAGAGAGGCAGCCTCATTTCCTAGGCAGCTAGCACAGAGCCATGCTTCCCGTCACTTCTGAGGCCCGGCAGGAGACACCGCGCGTGCCTGCAATACTCCCATCCCAGGACTGGCTCCTGCAGTCCAATCAGGTAACTTGGATATCAACTTCAGTAATTGAGAACATGGTTATATCTGCCATATTATACTTCCACAAAAAGAAAGGGGCTGTAAAAAGAGTCTGCCTTAAGACAGAAAACTTCAGATCATTGTATCAGAGCTTCCATCTCAATGTTTTGTTCTAATTGAAAAGATTTATTTCCAGCAGAGAAAACTATCCTATAAGAAAGTACATTTTTTTGCTCCTGTGCCAAAGAGAATTACTTGGGTTTAGGAAGCTGGATATAAATGAATATTATTTGTACTGAAATTTCTTTTATTGTGGCATTGAACCCCCAGTTCAAGAGGTCCTTGTTCAAGAGGCTGCCCTTTACAGCTTCGAACAGCCTCAAATATCCACGTTCCTGGATGGGTAGCAGCACGCTACCTCACCCTGCTGCTCCGATTTTTCTGCGATACAGTGGTCCTGAGTGGTGCTGTGCTACAGAACTCCACATTAATGGCAAAATTATTCAAAGCCTCCAGTGAGGTTCAAGCCACTACTACTGCAAGCCAGTGTCATATTTACACATGCATTAAATCAGCAAGCGTCTTTTCATTATTTCCAAACTTTGAGATATTTTCATATTGTAACTGTAGCTGTGCCCCAAACACGTAATTAATATTTCTCTTCCACTGGCACCTTCTCTTCATTCCCCTTGTCACCCTCCTGCTGCTGTAATTCCTTCCCAGCTGCTATCCCACACAGCTCCCTCTGATTTGAAGCCACCACCTGACAGAGGCAGGCTTTAAAAGCCGAGTTTGTCTTTATTTCCATCAAGAGCAATCACAGCTGCAAGTTTCAGTACCCACAGAGGCTTTTAACTGTAACTTTTTATTAGCAGTGCTATATTGGGAGTAATAAAAATTCCCAGTTTAATAGTTTAATAAAACAAAGAAGTTAAAAGCCAGCATGGCTGTGCAGGAGCAGCACTGAGACCGGAGGTGCCAAATATTTGTGTTTTAAATGGCTCGGCTTTCTCCTGTACTTTATGTTTATAAGGAAAGGCTCTCCAGTGAGATGCTCTAGGCATAGACAGATTTCTGCTTTAAGCTGAAGAATACCACTGTCTTTTTAAGTACACCCATACAAACATTGAGGCTAATATGCACTGAGGCTCCCACGCACTGTAGCTGCGTATCGGCACCTTTTGCATAGCAATTGGGAGCAAAATGTCCTTTTGGTGTCCCAGCTAGGATTTCTCTAATGTGTTCTGCAACCAGACCTGCTGCCAGATGCTTTGAAAGAGCAAGAGATTTCTCTATTAATAAGGCTTTCTGGGCTTTGAAAAAGCACCCGTTCACATTATATCCATTGAAAATCTGACCCTTATTTCTTATAAGAAATTATTTATTTATTATTATTATTATTTTTATTTAATCAGGAACAAGGTTGGTTTACAAATTTATTTTCAAATAGCAAGGGACAACCATGAAAATCCAAGTAAACTACAACTGGAAGACTACAGCCAAATAGCCAAAAGCAATCCAATGGAACATAAAAAGGCCAGAATTCCAGGTCTATGTATTGCCAGATCCCCCTGACAGTGAGTTTTCTTTCATTATTTTGCTGTGTCATAAACACTACAGGGACTTAATCTTATTTTCACGTGTCAGAACTTAATCTGAAAACTCATCTTATCAGGAACTGGATTAAAACCAGTAATCACAGCATAAAAAATAGATTAAAAAAACTCCACATGAGGGAGTCACAACAGACAACCAGACAACCCTCTACTAGGGCAGCTCTGCTGCCCATCTTAGCAAACCCCCCTTCAGGGAACAAGCAGCTCAGATGTGGTTATCCCTTCCAGTCACTCTTTCTCATTTAATTGTCAAAATCCTCCAAGACTGCATTCTCAGCACTCCTCTTTGAATATGAGGCTATTCAAGTGCGTACACGTATTTGTTATTTGATTCTTCTACACAAGAACATTTCTATCCAACCCTATTCCAAAGGATGTTTCATCCATTTTAGTACTCGTCACTTGAGAAGTTTCTATTTCCTCTTCTACTGGCAACTGTCCTAGACCTTTATTAGTTCCCACCCTTTGTTAATTCCCTCTTAAATGACCTCTCATTGGGCAATGAGGGCAAACTATTTCAAAACATGCCATATGCATTAGCAACACTTATGAAAGCAGAACAGTACCAACTGCTGAGATGAAGGAGGGAGAAGGAGGTAGCCCAGATAGTGTATTATGGGAAATTTGGAGCTTATATTAACTAAAAGAAGCAAATAGACTTCTATCTGTTCCACTTACTCAGTTACTTTCATACTCTGGTAAATGAATACTACCCTGCTTCTTACAATTTTTATAAAGCCTAATTTCTGAAAAATACTACAGTTACCGTTAAAGCGATTTTACATAAAGGGAGGTTGTATTTTCATAGACTTCTTAAGGTAAGATATTCTGACATCTGTTTTGATGCATTTTGTTCTGTTCTTCGCTTGGTTCTGGGAAATTTTTGCATACCCATTTTGGACTAGAGAAAATTTTTGATAGCACAACAGGTATCAGTTCCATTTTGGTAGTAGATAAATACATTTTCAGTAGAAATATTAGTTATTTATATAATCCCTAACCATTTTTATTTATTTAAAACAGGTACTTTTCTACTAAGTTTTTCTGATAAAATTTGAATGAAAAGCTTTCAGAGTGTCAGGATTAAATTAAGCCCCAAAAATAAGAAATTGTATAGTGGTCCCTGAATAACCAACTCATATTTACATTTATACAAGATTTAGGAAAATGAAGTCAGTAGTTTACGGGTGAAGACACTCTCCAGACTTCTAGATTTTGGCCTTTGCTCTCAGTGAAGCAGGCAATATGGGAGCCTAATGTGATACTTAAAACCAAAATGACAAATGTCTTTGTTTTGAAGCTCCCCCCCTCCCCCAAATAACATCCAAAGTTTCCAAGTTTCAGATTCATTTCTATCACAAGTGGAAAACTTTTAGAAACCCAAACTATATTCTATAGTCCTTTTCTGATAATATTTGGTCAACTGGAGCTTTTCCACTACCATCTTGCCCATCTACGCATACATACTATATGCCCAGGCTCCTTTCCTCAGTTATCCTTATTTCTCAGTGATGATGTTTTTCAGCTTTCCATTTCTCACACAGGCTGGCCTGACTCCCAGAAGGGTGGTGTTGCCTACCATATCACATTTTACAAAGCTTTCTCCACAGCCTGCTATAAATGGCAACTGCTGGATTTCCATCTGTAAAATTCTGCAACCCTGGCAAGACCATTTAATTGATTTGTGGTCACGGCTGAGGTGCCAGGTGGGTCTGCCTAGAGTAGGATCAATCCCATGGTACTGCAAAAGCTTAAAGACAAAAGAAGCAGGCACTGGTAACTCTACATCAATAATTTCAAGGTCATCTAGAAGCGGCAGCGGCAACCTGATCTCAGTTAAGCATCTGAAGATTCCTTAAATGAAAAAGAATGAAGACAACTGTTTTTTAAAATCATACTCTAGAGGTATTTTTAAGGTCTACTCAAAGGCTATCCAAAAGCATGAGTTTCCAACTTTGATCCCTTTTGTTATTTACGGCTCAGACATTTTATTTATACATAACTACAACCTTCTCCTCCCCCCCCCCCCCCCCAAAAAAAAAAAAAGAAGCCCCTAGCATTTAAAACGTATTATAGGGATGGTAGTAGGACTTCAAATCTATATTTGTACTTGTAAATACTGCTTTGCTCAGGGTGTTGCACCATTTTGGAAACCAACTTTATTTGGCATTCCTATTTTGGAACATGGATAATCAAATGCCAGGCATAACATCTGAGCAAAGCAGGAGCTCCCTCCCAAAGCACACCACAAGTATCATACTGACAAGAGTTATCTCTGCACATAGCCTTTTGAAAATAGTCAACTGCTGTTACTGATGTCTCATGAATATTAGCAACGCAGCAGATGAAAAGCAGCACAACAGGCTTCTTGAGAAAGGTATACCTCTTGCTCTTCTAATACCTCAGTGATTTACAAATCAAAAAAGTTTCAGAGAGATAACTCAGTAAAAGATAAATATCTTTTATGGAGATTTTGTCATTTCCTAGCACCAAGGGAAGGTAAATCACTGGTTATTTCTCTTCTTTCTGTGTCTAGACTTCTACCAAAGAGCAGGCGAACTTCAAACTGGCTCCCCACATTTCTTCTTTGTAACAGTTATCTCTAGGTGAGGATAGATGGTAGTCTGTCTCCACTTTCTCCTTGCTTCTCCTTGTGAAAGAATATTATCATACAATGGAGCTCAAAAGGCTTTACTCACTTTTCCCTTCAAAGGTCTCCAAATGAGCTTTTTTGTCTGTTCCCACATATTTTCTCAACATTCTCATTTGTCCTAAATATCACCAGACACAAGGAAGTATTTTAAATAAAACAGCATGTGCAAATGCATGCAAATATATTTCTTGGGATCCACTTTTACTTTTTTTTTTTTTCCCTGTAGGTAAAGCACAACAAGATTTAGGAAGAAAACCCAAATTCTGAGAATAACAAAAACATGGAATACAATATTAGAAAGAGCTATGAGTGCTCAGAGAATGGGTTTGGAATACCTGATCATCCTGAGAAACTTAAGGAAAGGTGTGAAATAAACAGGGTGTCATTTGGTGAGGATAAGGGTAAAGCATTACAGTTAGGAATAATCAACTTCCAAAAAATAAAAACCGCAAGAGGTGGGAACAATGCAATAAATACAATTTTCAAAATAACGATACCAGGGTTATGATAGATCACATCGAAATAAGCATTATCATATTGCCGCTCAAAAGCAAGCATCATATTAGGAAATACATGAAATGACTCCTGTATCCACCTTGATAAGGTCTCACATGTAATGCATCATCTAAGCACTACTTTGGAGAAAGATTCAAATCAGCTACATAATATCAACGGGAGAACAATAAAAAGTACCAGAGAATCAGCAAATTATCACATAATCATAAGTCTTCTGAAACCTCTAAGAAAAAGACTGAAAGAATTAGGATTGTATATTTTCTGGAAGGGCTTTTCTCTATATGCAAGATAAAAAGGGGAAGAGTTAAGAAATTGTTTATTGTAAATAAATTGTTCTTCTGCCCTCTGAGGGCAAAAGAAAGAATAACGGGCTAAGCATTCAGCAAGAGAGATGTGTGCCAGACACTAAGAAAACTTGTGTGCAGTGAGAATAGGGGAGAACCATAATAGGTTACTTCAGCACTGAAGACTTCTGAAGAACATGTTGCAGAAACATTTGTCAGAAAAGCTTGGTAGAAGTGATCTTGCCTTGTGGAAAGGCATAGACTAGAGAGTCTCTTTTTTTTTTTTAAAGCCATTTTTCCTATAATTTACTATGATTTTTTAAAAAGCTGTTTGCCTGCAAATATCAACATTAATTCTCTACCACATTAGTGAGATACAGTGGTAGTTTCTTCTTCACTTAAATCTTCTCTCTCAAAGCCCTGTGCTGTAGTCACCCATCTTTATAGCTGATTAGAAAGCTGTTTGGACACCATAAAAATTTGTCCTTCTAGACTGTGCCCAGCACCCCCACAGGAATCCCAGCCTCCGCAGCACAAGGAGTAAGAAGCTGTGACTGGAAAGCCAAGCAGACACAAACCTTCCACTGAGACTGGAAGCTGTGCTTATTTCTGTGAGTGTTACTACAGTAATAATTCACAGCTATGTTCGGTAACACTCTGTAAAGCTTCTTGGCTGCGCTTTCAGGGTTTCATTACAAAATTGCAACCAGCACAAAATTAATCAAATGTTTCAGCAGACCAGAGTGTTTTAGTTTTTAGGAATGAGTCCCTCAGACTAAATCTAAAATATATATGATTTTATTAAGGAATTAAACAAAATGTGACTTGATGTGTAACCACTTCAGAAAAAAAAAAACAAAACATCAATAATATCCAACTTCCAAGCCTGCCCTTTGCTCTCATCCAGAGGATAAGAGAGATAACAGTATGTGTTTTGAAGTGAACAGTGGGAAGTGATCAATCACCCACTATAAAATGCATTTAAGCCACATGTGTAACTTTTGTTTGCTATAGTTAGAGATACCTGGATGTTACAAATGAGACTGCATACTGGTGTCATTGTGCTGTAACACAACTGGATACACGTTCACCAGGTACTTTGTGTGAATTAAACAATGCTATGTTATAGATTAGGTATATTTGATTTGTCCAAGACTGGAGGACATATACTTAATGGGATACAGCACGAGATGAAGGAAGCTAGCTGAGCTGGCATCTTTGTGGTTGACTACAAGACTTTGCAAAGGTCTATCTATGCTTTTCTATTCATGGCATTTTTAGTTCCAACCGACCTCCTTAACTTAATCCAAATTCAGTTTTAAGTATAAAGAAACTCTTGGCCAGTCTGTAAAATAAGAGTATGGCTTCCCCACATCAAATTGTCTGGTAAGGATGCACTCAGTAATTCTCTAAAGCATCCATGGAAGTCCTGGAAAAACCCTGCTCTATTCAGGCAGTGAGTCACTTCCCTAGTGAGGAATGCTACAAGCTGAATTTTTACATGAGACATTTGATGCTCTTTTAAAACAATTTCCAGTGAAACAGTTAAATTGAATTTCGTTATTTACATGACAAAAGTCTAAAGCTTTATTATTCTTCAGAGCCATAACAGTATTTCAAAATAGTTGTATCTGAATATTTTCCAACAATTGATTTTTCTCATATCCAAGTATGTGACTATTTTTAGCTCTTTTTTTTTAATAAAAAGTTTGTTTCATTAAAAAAAATAATCATAATGATTACATAACTCTCAGCTTCTACTAGGGAAAAGCATTTAGAGGAAGCAAAGAGAAACTTAAGTCATCTTGGAAAGGATTTATAACCAGCAGAACTAGCATATGTTCTTAGAAATTGGATTAACTGATTTTCTCTTGAATAAAGACATCATATCTAACTCTTGGCATTTCTACTGCAAGCATCTAATTCTACTCTCATATAAAATAACTAATCAGATTAATAAAGGTTTGGAACAAGCTCTGATGATACAGTGCACATCAAGTACTTTATGTATTTTATGTATTCATAACAAATTAAAACTGTTTAAATAACAGCTTTACACCAGACGCTTGTATTAGCCATCATTAGAAGTCAGAATATCACACTAAGTAATGCCTTAGAAAAAAGAAACCATTTGGGAATTAAGACATAATAGACCCTGATAATAAATGGTGCATATTCCTCATTCTGTCATCGTGGTGTATCTTATTCTGTTGTCATTTCACTCAGAAACTTAGCAATGGGAATACACTGCTTTATCCCTGATACGATGGTTAGATTTAATTGGTGCAATTGCTTGCTGTTAGAATTATAACTCCAGTTTGCTCTAGGAAATTGTCCTTTACTACTTAAGAAAAAAAAATATATTTTATCAAGTGGGGAATCTTCCTAGTACTCAGCAGAGACTTTAACTTGTCCCCTATGCCAAGGTAGCAGAAGTAGGCTCTGGGTAAGGCAGGCTGACCATTTTACACCTTTACATGTCTAGCAAAATTTCTCCACTTATCTTTCAACCTATGCATGAAAACTGTCTTTCTTACGTGCTCTGGGGGAAACATGCTGAGAGTGCGCCTTTGCAGTCAAGGAAGGAAAAGCTTCAGAAAATACTTGTAAGTCTACAGGATCCATTCTTCTGTCACTTCCCAAGAGAGGCTTTAAGCCTATACCAAATCACAACCTTTCCCAGTTAACTCTCTCACACCAAAGAGCCGAACACCTACTATGTGACTTCTGACCAACCACATCTACAACACCTGAATTACATACCAATTATTTAATACCTCTAAATCCAATTCAAAATAAAAATAAAAAAAAAATTAATAGCAAAAATGAGTTAAGCAGTTGTAAATTATAGCATGAAGAATCATTTTTTCCCCCCAAGATTCTTTAAGCAGAGAAACAGCTAAACTCACAGTCAGCAATGATTAAAAGCAGAGATACAGAGGATTTGATGTTCTTTGCAAAACATATCAAGAACCTCAATACTTCTTCTATCAGCTTTCCTTAATACATCCCCTGTACCTTAATAGCTGCCTAGATAGATCTCAAGTGTGAGTCTTGGGTGTTCATGCAAGGTACAACAAACTGACTAAATTAAACCTACTTTTAAAAAAATTCAGAATTTGGTTTGATGCATTAGGCCATAACAGCAAGCCAAGTAAACAGCAAAAAACCACCACTGCTAGTTTACTAAGACGCCAGGAAGGCACTCTTAAATTCACAAAAAAAGGGAAGAAAAAATAATCAGTTATTGCATCAGTATTTTAAGAACTTGTTATGTAATCCACACAAAAACCTCTATTAAAGCTCAACTGGTCAAGCATGCTTCTTCCATTTAGTGTATTTTTGTCAAAATAATAACTCTTTGAAGAAAAGGATTACATACATTTCTTCACTCAATTTTTTGTGTCCCATTCTGACTTCTAAATTAAAAACTACTTATTGAATAATTTTCCCTCAATAAAGTTATAAAAGAAAATTAAAATAGTTAATATCAAAATAACTTGTTTTATTTTTGCTTCATGAAAGTCAGGAATAACTTAAGAATTCCTTTCAGTAAAGCACAGGTAAATTTTCTTAACTGCTTGCTTTACTTTTAGAATTGAAAACCCTGTTCTATCCAACGCCAAATTAAGATGCCCCTGCAGCTTCCCACACCACAATTGCTGCGTTCCTCAGCCTAATTTACTTATTCTCACACCATTAACACAGAGTAAGGAAGTGCTGTAATGCCCATAGTGCAATTAATCACTGCAGGTGGGTTTCTGTGGCCTAAACCCAGGCATCCAATGCCATTACTGATACCATTAAGATGTTCTAGGCTAACCCACATACCTCCTAGCTGCCACCCCAAAAGACATGGTTGGAGTGCCTATACCTCCCCTGTCATTACTGACTTTAGCAGCCTTTAATTGCCTTGAGCAGCCTCACATGGGACTGCTACCGTGTAGCCTCCAGCTGTGGGCCCAGAAGCCCCATATAAGCTCCAGCCTGGGCCTTCAGTCTTGGTTTAAGCTGTGTTGGGCTGTTTGTTTCTTGTCCCTATATGGTTTGAAGTTAATCTTGCTTCTAAGTTGTTGCATTGCTTTTGCTTTGTGTCTGCTAACAGGAGCTGTTGCTGCCATTTTCCTGTTCTGTGCCTTCAGCCCCAGCACTGTGGGACCATCCCAGCAGGCAAGCTGTGGCCTGGCTGGTGCTGTGGCTGCCCTTGTCTCTGCTCACCTCCCCTTAGGCTCTGTTCTGGCTGTCCTCTTATGCTACTAGCTCTATGCCTGTGTCTTGGATAGTCCTGTGTACATGAATGTTATCCTATGAGCTTTTCTTTACTTTATTAGAACATAAATATCATGTCCCTACTTGCATAATTTTATACTTGGCTCCAAATGCCTACTTCATTACTTCTGCTCAGTTGCTGTCTAGCAAGGGAGATGACTTAACTTTCAAACAGCAGATTACATCTTCATTACTGGAGCTCTCTGGCCTTCAACAGGCGTGGAACCTAGGCTCTTATGGGGAGAGTTAGCAACTATCTAACTAGAATAAACAACCATCCTACCACAGTTGCCTATGGGGTTTCTTGGCTGCTTTCCCCCTCACTAGCATTTTAGGCATCCAGCTTGCCAGGTACTGCAATAGGGCACATTTGTGTATACCCCAGGGCTGTGGGTAGCAGTGTATTGCAAATCCTAGCTGTTTTTTGTAGTCCTTGAATTGCATTTACCCATGACTATGCTGCAAGTGATAATGTAGAGAAACTGAGTGTTCTCCCTTGGGTAACAGGGTGTACTGATTGCTGACCCATACTGCTGTTTACCTTCCTTGGTAGGAAATAAGTTTTGCCCTTCCTTGACATTAAGTCTGAAAAGGACAAAAAAAAAAAAAAGGGGGAGCAGGGTAAGAGTAAGGGAATCTGTTGGAAGTCACAGCTTGGGAATTCTGCTGTCTGGTTTGTGTGTTATACTTGAGCTCACACTGCAGAACAGGAGGCTCTGGGGGCTGGATAATGGGTCTTACAGCACTGGGTTGGTGCTGTGAATTCAGCTCAGGTCAGTAAGTTCAGTTGCCCATGTTAATTTTGCTGGTGATTTCAGTCCAGGTCTGTAGAGGATCAATACATACAAATTGGCCCATTGTCATAACTGCCATTATTCATTAAATTTGTCAAGAATATTAAGAAACACCAAACAATGAACCTTATTCTCACTAACAGGCTCCTTGTAAGACTACACTAGATCTAAGCATATGAGTGTAATTTGTATAAGCAGGAAGAACATATCCTTGCTCTCACTAGTGTACCTACAACAGATAAGCAGTTAGTATTTCAAGCCTTCAGTCTGGATGTATGTTTGCTTAAAGCAGAGTTTTACCTTAAATAGGCAAATCTGACTTTCTTTTCTGAATATTGTGATCATTTGAATAATGAATGAGTTTTCTGAGAATTTGTTAGCCTTAGTTTTAAGTTTGTTAAAGGCGGTACCATTAAATTTAACATGTCTCAAGATTTCTTTGATCTTGGATAAGTTTTAAGGTAAGAAGCGCATAGCCAGACAATACTATGTCAATTAACAATAACATGAACAGAAGAATATGTGGAAATAAGCTCTGTATATTTAAGAGTGAGTTTCAAGCTATCTAACACTACAAATACTCAAATTCTTTCATCACAGTCATAGTTCTGTTAGATCATGACAGTGCAAAGTAAGTTGTATAAGCACTTTAGCTAATATTCAGATTTGTCTGTCTTCTGAACATAGCCTTAACGCTTGATATGTAGTACTTGTTTAGGCTATACAGATAAACCTTTGTGTTTACTCTAAGCTATCAAGATGTACTCAATTCTAATAGCAGCTTTTGTTTCAGAAAACATTGAGTTCCACAGGTACAGCTGAATAATGGTACTACTCTTATGCTATGTATGAAGATAGGAAAACACTGAATTAACAAAGTTAAAGAACAAAGTTAAGATTGAATACTTAAACCTTCAATAACTTCAGTGCCTGCTCCAGAGTAAGAAGGATGTGTTATGTCTTTATCCCCCTGACTGCCTAAACCAAACACTGGGAAGGCAGCATTAGCAGTTCCAAGGGGAAAAGGAGCTTTGCACTTCTGCTAGAGTGATCCCATCTGGCCTAATTAAATGATCTGCATTGACAGACTTCTGGGGGAAGTCTTATTGTGCTCTCCCAGCTGGAGAATGAAAATGCGATTGCGGCCTGCTTGAGGGAAATAATATGGAGGTGCCTCCCAGGGAGCTGGGATATGCTTGAAGCTTTTAAAAAGGCAGGAGCAGCAGGTGAGGATAAAAATCTAGGGAAACTATCATCCCCAGCTTTATGAAAAGCCAGTGACCCACTTTCTGCTTGAGATAAAGATATCACCTGCAGGCCTAGTTCCTCCTTAGTGTACAAGGCCAATCAAGAACTATAAAGGAAGATTTCCTACAGAAGGAAATGGTACTGGAACAGGATCATGAAACATGGACTGCAAATAAGCTATGACCAGTAATATAATGAGTGGCTGAGAAGAGCAAAATGAGCAAATGATAGATTAATGACATGAACTGCCACATCATGCCCTCAAATACTGTCAGGTTCCATGAAAATCATAATCCATTTAAATGTAGAGTCTCTTCATCTGCTGTTGTCTCTTGCTGAGCCCTTGGAATTTGTTTGCACTTTTTCCCTAACATGTAGGAGTGTTTTACCTTTGAGCATTGACTTACATTTCTTACATAGTTCTGTGGTCCCAGAAGGCAGTGTTCGAGCTGAGATATTTAGTCCCAGTTAGTGGTAAACTGTTTCTCATTCTTCCTCCTCTGAAGGTGTTGAGAGCTGTAAAGAAAAAATCCATGTAATTCATACAGATGGGGATGTTTCTGGTTTTGTTGTTTAATATGCCCCGATATAGTTAAAGGATTGGTATAGGCATCTTGTCTAGTGACAATCCCACCTATTTAGTGGCAATAACATTCAGTAAGTCTGTGAATTAGTGAATTGAGGCAAGAAAATGTGTGTGGTCTTCTGTATTAATGCCTTGTTATCAGTTATGGTATAAAGACCCATTTGATAGGTGTTTTGGAAAATACCAAGAGTAGCACAAACTCTTCAGAGAGAGATCAGTTTGTAAGATGTTGCAAAAGGCTGACTTTCGTGCTACATGTACACTAAATAAAGTAAAAATACTCTATCTGAGAGATGTGAGCCGAAGCAATAGTGATTATTGGGGTACTATACCAAGCAGAGTGAAAGTAAATGATTCCGGTGAATCAATTCAACTTAAAGGAACATCCTTTAAAACTGGAAGCGTGGAGCTCTAATCACTCAATTCCATTTGTCAGCGTCATGGCACATCACACAAATAATGCACAAATCACATAGCATGTTGCCAATGATCTTTGTGTCTATATAGTAGTCTCAGGGTTTTTATTGCTTAACAGTCTTATATTCTTTGTGGTGTAACTCAGAGATGGATTTATATTAAAACATAATCATAGACCTGGCTCAGGCTTCACAATCTATAATTCATGTGCAGTCCTGAGGTCTTCTGTGTGAATTTCAAATGAACAGCATGATGTTATACTTGGTAGCATTTTTATCTTGTGCTAATATCACACTGAAACATAAGCTTCTTCAAGAGGTCAGCTGTGAGTTTTATCAGCTGTCAAAATTCAAAGATAAAACCTCAGTACATATGCAGATTCCACGTGTTTAATGACATTTCTTTTTAACTGTATTCTCAAGTAACTGAGTAAAGTTCTAAATCTGATTACATATCTAGATTGCAGTATAATCTAGATGCTAGGCATATGCACCCCTGGCCATCAGGTTATATATTCAGTCAAAAGAAATCTGTGCATAAACTTCAAGTGATGAATAAATGCTATTACTCTTCAAATAAAAATGTGGAATGAAAAAATTTGCATATGTATATGATGCTTTGCCTCGTGACTGCAATCTGTAATCACAGGAAGCACATGGGTACCTTTTAAAGGTCTTTTTTATTTGTTTGTCCAGTTAATCACAGATTGCTGTTAGCCTTCCTTTCTGTCTGCTTTAATGAGTAAACTAATTCATTTTAAAAACAGCTCTTTCCCAATGAAGATGCAAGTTCTCAAAACTGTAACAAATATGTCATTGGTGCAAAAGGACATGAATGTGATTAATGACTAGCTCATTAAACTGAAGATGACGGGACTTGAGCAGAACTCTCACTTCTGCTTCTGCACTGCTGCAGAACCTATAGTAAATCACATCCTTTCTCACTCTCTCCCTTCATATCCTTTATATTCTGTCCTGATGTGCATTTGCAAAGCTTCTGCTAGTCTTTGCACAAAGTGCACTGGGGACTAAAGGGCCCACACAATATTACAAAACTTGGACACAACAAATACAAAGCTACTTATTTCGCTTGGTTTTTGGCAATATTGTCCACAAAGTCAAAGGAAGCAAATTGAAACACTCCTTCCTTGTTCACTAGGTTTTAGTTCAAATGAAATCTGAAGTAGTTTTGGATGAAATACAGATCAGAAGAATCAGATGCACCTTTTCATTGTTCCAATGCACAGTAGCGACCAGAGCTGAGTGCTTTCTTTGATAGCCAAGAGTTTTAAAAATTAAACTTACAGTAAATTTCCGCTAGTTCACACTAGTTCTGGTCTTATTTAATAGATTTAGCATCTTCAACAGCTATATTGCCATCAGTGATTTAAAGCTTATTCTTCCCCTGTTCAGACGTTCTAGATGTATAGGCACCTCCACTGGAAATGTGATGACTGTTGGTGTCAGCACCACTGGCAGCTCAGCTTCTAAGCAGCTAGCCTTCCATAGCAGTCTTTGTTGGTTAGTGCTAAAAGGAGTAAGACATGAAACAAATGTGCCTAAGCGTACACGTGCCTGTGAGTAGAGTGCAGTTATTGGTGGTTCAGAATTTACAGCAAGTGGAATAGTAGTGTAGGGAGATGCCATCTTACATAGCTGTTCTTCCAACTAGTGTTACACCTGAGGGCATAAAACTTAACAGAATTGTAAGTTTAATAGACTCCAGAAAAGACAACCTCACTTCTGCTAGTGTTTTTGTTCTTTAGTTACTAGCAAAAATTCAGAGCTATAAACAAAAATCCCTACATGATGATGTAATATTCAATTTTCTCACATTCAGTAAGAGTTGTATTATTTCTCTTCATAATGACAATAATGAATTCCAGATCAGACACTTCCTATCACTTAATGACCAGCCAGGTTAAGTGCCTCAGGCAATGCCAAGAGCATCAACTCCTCCAACCAGCCAGCAACTGCCAGGAAATACCTGCCCCCGAAAATCGTTATCCTTAAGCACAACAGGAAAGATGCACTCTGGAGAACTCCAGCTTTGAGTTTCTGACCTGCTTGATTTAAAATTACTGTTACACAGACTAGATGGGCATATCATAAAACTACTCCCTAGGCACAGGTAGCAGAGAACAAAGTGTTTGTATTGGGTAATTGTTTGTTGGGTGTGACTTAGAGTTAAGGTGAGACTAAAGTCCCTGTCTTCAAAATGCTGAGATTGCTGTCGAAGGAATATTAGAGTAGTGACTTTGACCTTCTCAGATTTTGTGGGTGAAGAAGGTGGTGCTGGTTTTAAGCTAAGAAATATCCTTCTTTCAAATACTGTAGTTCTAGTCTGTAGAAGCAATTGAGCTGGAGGTTCTTTTAATAATCTGTGTGCGGTATATGGAATAACATTCTCCTGAAAGATTTTCTGACTCAGATCTGGTCTATCCTTGCCTATGGGTTGCATGAAATAACCTAACTGTATTAACATTTAGAATGTACTATGTCAAATTTCTTCTGTCCTTGCCCAACTGAGGAAGATGCAATTTGAATTGATCATTTATGGGAGAATAATATCTAAGCTTCAGTTGCATGTGAACAGCTTAGCTATGGATTTTCCTTTTTATTATACACTAGATTTTAGAATTTCCAAGTATTGAAATCCTACAGTAAATACATGAAGTCTGAAGAAACTAATTTATTTAGCATAAACCGCATTAACAGAATATTTTTATAAAATTAATGAAATATAGGAGTTTGCTTCTATTTTAAAAAACGCTACTTTTCCAAAGACTGAAAATGCCTAATTGAGATATTTACAGTAACTTCCCACAGAAGAACAGCTGCTAGGTAGCATCTGATTACCTATATTCACAGCTAGGAAGTAGATCCAGCAGTTTGTGGCACAACTACGTGAAAATGAAAATAACTGCTATTTTTTGTTGTTCAACACAGGCCACAACGCCAGCTATTATAAAGGGCCCTGGATGGCTGCTCGTTGGCTCTGCAGTGTTCCAGAGGGGCAGCCTAATCTGCAGGCACCCCAAAGCACGAATGAATTTGCAGTCCAGGACTCTACACCACCATCTGTTCAGCATTCTGAACAGCCAGGCTCATCTTCCTCCAGCCCCAAAATACATTTTTTATGGCACAAATATATTTTTCTATGAGCAATTAAGGCAGCTCCAGGAGATGGATTATTATAAGATGCACTTAAGTCACTGAAATGTTAATTGGATATTCTGGACCAGCCAGAAAAAAAGTCAATTTTCCAAAGTTTAACTGATTTAGAAGGCCTGGTGAAAACAGCCCAACGTACTGTCCCCAATAAAACAAATCAAATCCTGCTCGTCTAGTTCCACAAGTATGCACTTTATCAAACTATATATGAATATGCATGCAGATTATAAAATTACTGGTGTATGGTAGTGTAAGGAGAAGAATCATTTAGCATACATCATGGAGAATTTTCTGTAGACATTGCCTACTACATCTTGGAAATGAAGAGGAGGTTTGGGGAAAGAAGTGGAATAATACAAATTGTGATAACAGCATATTAAAAGTAGAATTTCTTTCCAGTTTATCTAGCAGCGTAGTTAAGCATACTTTAAGTGCACCAGTAGAGAGCACATCACTTTTGTGAAGTCTGATTTTACACAGCATCTGCTGTACTAAAGCGCAATATATATGCAGCAAGTTTCTCTATTTTTGAGAATATATGGTATTGTTTGGTTTAGATGATAAATTATTTGTATTCCTATGAATATGAAGTCACAGTTCCTATTGTGTATAATATGCTATTTAATAAGCATGTATAGTTGTGCTGGGCATAGCACACCACCACTACAGGTTTTGCACTAGAGTAATCCATCTTGTGCTAGACATTGCCATACTGTTTGTTATTGCAACTCTGAGGCTGAGATCTGCTTCACTGAGTTTTTTAGTGTGTTTACCTGGTTAGCTGGCTTATGTTAAGCACTCATTTTGTTTTCCCAATATATGTGGATCAGAATGGTGCCCATTTACCATAGAATTGTTCATACTGAGATGGTAGAGACTGATGGCATAATTCTTTACAAAGCATGTAATATATAAATGATTCTACATAATTCTTGAAGTGTTTGGTGTATTTCAGCAACAGATTACACACTTTCAGATTGTGAACTAAAGCTTCCTGTAAACTAGGTTACTTTTGTCCATGCAAAACATGCTTGGTCTCCTGAGAGTAATGTGGTTTTGGTACTTTTTGAGCACCACCAAAATTTTATTTTTACCACTGCATATATGTACACCCTTTCAGACTAAAATAAATGGCTAAACAATATTTTTTGGTAAGTTAGGGTGGATATTAGAGCTTCTGCTTAATTTCTCCATTGTATTTGCAAAGTCAAAGTTAGATGTACTCTGAAACAATTCAAATATTAGTCAAATACAGATCATGGTAGAGTAAACTAATTGTCAGGAAGACAAGTCACATCACAACTCTGACACAGCAATCGTGTTCAGTTTGGCAAGGCTCACTCTACAAACAAGCAATGCAAATTAACCCTTCCTATGTTGCTATGTTGTATATAGTCAAGTGGGGGGTGGGTGGGGATAAATGTCTGGATACAATGACATGTCAAATGAAAAGAAGATTCTACCCTCTATAAGCACAAGCACTGTAGTTTCTCTTTCCTTGAGTCCCATCTTTTCCATACAGAATCCCAGCTGCCTAGTTTCTTACAACTTTATTCTAAGTAATTTGCCATGATAAAGCTATTAAGCCCTCAGGCCACTTTCCACATTGCTGTGCTGCGAGTGAGAAGAACAGGCTTCGCTCAAATTGCCTCCAAAGCCCAGGTGGAGAATGCAACTTTTTTGACACAGCCTGTGACACCCTCACTGTCATACCAAAAGCAGGTACCTCAAGTCCACTCTAGAACTGGTTGCTCTGTTAATTGTGATGCTTGTTCCTGGCTCTCACCTACAGCTATGATTCCGTTAGCCTGGTCTCCTCAGTTGATGTGACTGCCCATTTTCTCTAGCTGGAACTTCAGTCTCTTCTCTATAATCAGACAAACATCAAAATCACTGCAGTGGATAAGAGCTTTCAGTAGACCTAGAGCTGAATAACACCAGTTCAGATACCATCAGCATCCTACCATTATTTGGTAAGTGCCAACAGTAATGTAGAAAAGAACATCACGTGCATGTACCACACTGACAGATGTTCATTTTCTGTACTTTATTCCGCACCTCTGGTCTAGGACAGCTGTCCCACAGGGACTCTCTTGGAACACCATGACAGGGCCCAGCTCATTCCCCAGGGGTCAGGGGTAGGCAGCTCCTGCTGCCAGCTGCATAGTGGTGAGGAGCCATTGGTTCCAAGACTGCTTACATGGCAATATGCAACTGCAACAGCAACTCCTAGAAGCAGTGGCTTTGGAATAACCTCCTAGCCAATGGGGTGGACAGCCACACAAGGTTTCCAGTAGAAATATGTCAGCAACATGGAAAAAAATATGTCTAAACTGGCATGTTTTCAAAGAATAGATAAGTTTTTAAAAATTGGTACTTTACAGTAACCTCATACTTATCTGGAAGATAACCAGGTGTGGCTTTTCATCCCTTCAACTACATTTCCCAATAGAGAAGAGCAATGGGGCAGATGGCTTCCTTTTGATGCTATGAAAAAACTTCCAGACTTTATACCTCACACAAAGATAGTACACCACCTCTTGTACACCCTGACATTAAGCATGGTTCACACTTTTGGTTTGGGAGCCAAGTCTTTATGTCCATATAATTTTTTTGACTTTTCTAATGTGATGTGTAAACCCATTCTTCCCCTCCTCCTTCCTAGTGGATATGTGACTTGGGATGTGGCTGGTCGAAGCTTGCAGGCAATTGCAGAAGCCATCATTTGGTGCTAGCTTTCTAAGAGCATGTAACATTGTATAATTGCCATTTTTGTATATCATGTCTGAAATCCAGCTTGGAGCAATTGGATGATAATTGGCTCCCACTCTATGAATATTTTTTTTTTAACTTTGGAAGTCAAAATTAATGTCTCCCCCCCGAGTAATATCCATTTCACTTCTTTGAATACATTATGGCTTCATTTTCATTTTTAAATCACTCTTTGTCAGTTCTTGCCTATCAGGCTTTCAAGTATTCAGAGATATGAATCAGTTTCTTTCATCATTTACACAGTGCTTGTTCTAGAAGCCGTTACTGTTACGGTTTAGAAGTCTACTTTAAAAGTCTTTTTTTCAGTCTTAGAAAAAGAACTTCCTTATGGCTTCCAAGAAGTCTAAGATCACTAATGTGAAAAAGTAAGGAAAGAAGTGCAAAGAGGCAGAACAGTATATAGCATGCTGTACAAATATAAAATGAACAAAAACAAGGAGTTTTATTACAAGAGCCTGTTAAGTAGAACATTTATTGTCTTACAGTATTGCAGTTACAAAAATATCCTCCCCTTCCTAAAATCCATTTTAAAAAGCCAAGTATCACAGAATAGAACCAAATATCACAGTATTTCCATAAAGCCTAAAGAGCTTTGTACCTGTGTCGAACCCTTGTGCAAAATGTAGCTAATATCAAACCTATATAGTTGGGAGAGAAAGTCTAATGTGCTTTTTCTCAACAATTTATTTTTTCCAGGTTCCATCCTCTCCATTACAATGGTTTTACTGGCTGAAAGAAACTTCGGGACACTAACATTGTCTTTCATTAAAAAAAGAACAAAAATATGATTAGCTGTATCACTTGCACTGAAAAAAAACACCTTGTAATATTCCTTTTCTATTACCACATGCCTGAAATGAGAGATGGGAAAGTGGCTACCCTTCATACTATCCGTTTCAGTGCTACAAAACAATCAGTATTGTCAATATATTGGTGTAATGCTTATCAACAGCAAAGCAGAACTTAAAGGACCCTTTAAGCAAAATACCTAACAACAAACATCCATAGACTCTTTTCTAAATCTTACTCTATTATCATCTTAGCACAGATGGGCACTCACTTGCGAAACCACTTGTCCTTGGGACTAAATAAATAGTAGTCTCATTTTATATATATTAACCATACACAACAAATGATTACCAAAAGGTCTCATTTCAAATTATGCTGAAATATGCTGAGGGGCAGGTCAACAGCTCTTGAAACACTGACTGGTGGCACTCATGAAAGAAGCTCTGGAGTGTTTTTCCCTCACATCAAGACAAAGTTTACAGTGTGAATACCAACAAGCTCAGTTATATGATCTGAATGCCACCTTATCAAAACCCATGAGAAAACTAGTGAATGTTTTCAAAAATCATTTTTTTCAAAAATTATTAAGCCTCTGCTGTTAGAAGTTCTGTTGAAGCAGCTGGAAGAAGAGGGGGGGAGGAGGGAGGATGAAGGGCTCTCCATTTGTATCCTCCTCTCAATGGACAACCAGGTGAAGATTTTTAGTTTTTTTTTTTTTTAATGGTCTTTTTTTAGCCAGTTAATTAACAATGAATTTATCCTTTCAGGTTTCTACAACGTCTATGACAACTTCTTTCACTCTAAAATTACAATTATTAGAGCCAGGAGGGGGAACAGCTTTTCAGTTTCACTAAAACTTTCAGATTTCAAATTCTTCCTTTCTGCACAAAGAAAAAAGCAATGCCTTGCAGAGCTTCCAGGGAGGTAGCAGATCTCTGGAACAGCCCACTGCTGAAGACACTCACTAAGACTGTTCCAATAAACACTCATTACCAATATCAAGTTGGGCAGGTAATCTGGGATTCAGTGTTTGCTGAATTTTAGATGTCCAAGTGGTTTCAGGTTCTTCCAAATGTAGATTAGACTGCCCCCTATTAATATACTAAGATTTAACTGAAATAAAATAAAATAAAAAAATAAACATTTCCACAAATGCCTTTGTTTGTTTCTAGCAATTTAAAGAAATGGATTTAAGGCAAATTGAGGAGCTGCTCCACTAAGCTAAGGTTGGTGCTTGGTGGGAGGGTTATGGCAATTGTTTCATTTCACTTCTGCATTTTAACTTTTCTATTTGCATAGATGTTGCACTGTGAACACAAGGCATTAGGCATATGAAACTGAAGGAATCTTATGATACGCAGACCTGAGGTTTGGTATTTCCACTGAGTTGTCAGATGCACGCTGCAGAATTGTTGTGGGACCTGTAAAAATGATTCTGCCTATCTCCTGAGAAAACTGATAACACTGTGCAGTATCTAGGGGAATGAAAACTTTCTAAATGGAAAAGTAGATCAAAGATCAAAGAAATGGCAGAGGAAACGGAGAGCAAAAAAGATGATTAAAATGCACAGTAGCAGATTGAGAGCTGAGAGACTGTGAGAGAAAAGTAGAAGCATTGATCTTTTATATAGCAAATTAGTACAAAAATGATGGAGAAGCTACATATCACAGAATCAGAGAATAACCTGCATTGGAAGGGACTCACAAGGATCATCAAGTCTAACTCCTGTACCCACATATAACATGTAGCATGAGTAATACTATTTGATTTATATTAATAAAGACACATCCACATCTGAAATACCCACCAAAATTTTTGTTAATTAGTACTACTCATAGTATTTTGCCCACAAATGTCCCAGGTGTCTTACAAGTGATGTAAGACTGGTGAACTCTACTCAATAACTCAACAAAGCCGAGATGATAGACAGTTGGACTTGAAATGTCAAAGTATCTTACTGATAAGACTTTCCTGTTTCTGTAAAATCATGTGCAGTCTGGTAAGCAAAATTATTCCATTGAAACATTTTGATTAGTTTACGTCTTCTAAAGCTTTCTGACAGATGTGGATTTTAGAGAGGGATTTGATGGAGAGTACAATATCTGGCAAATAGATACTGCACCTAATGAGCTTGGAATCTAACATACAAAAGTTTGCCATAGGACATAAGCTCCTGAATCTCACTGCAAAATTCAGAAGCAGTGAAAAGAAACCTGGTGTTATTTTTTAATATGTCCCTACTTTTAAAAAACTGCCTTCAATGTCTCAAAATCAACAATGGCTTATGCACAATTCAGGTATGTAACTTCTAAAATTATGGCATCAACAAGGTGTTACGTGACCTTAACACCCCTGCACAGAGTTGTGGCTTTGTGCCAATTTCGCATAAATACCTCCTCTGCTGCTTCTGGTCAGCTCAAGGCTTCTCTGTCGAGAGGCTGAATCATGCTTGGAATCCATTTTTTCAAAAGTAGAAGCTACAAATATAGGCAAATACTGCAAATTCTTTTCCCAAAAAGTGTTGCCAGTATTTATTTGTTTTTTAATGAAGAATTGAAAACTAGATAATTTGACAGATTCCCTTCTCTGATTTCTATAGATGACTTTTTTTTTTTTTTCTACTTCTCCTCCTCCCTATAGACTCACCAAGATATAACAGGAATCCAGAAAAACTGGCACTAGGCTTATCTTTGAAACCTCAATGGTGTGTGGATTTGAAATTGTAGTTATTTTTTCAAGAGCTGAACATACTGTGATACAGCTGTAAACATGGGTGTGAAGACCAGGCCTGCTCTCTCTACCAACAAATGTGAGGATTTTGAATATTCAGAGTCACAGAATGGTTGAGGTGGAAAGGGGCCTATGGAGGTCATCTGGTTGAACCTCCCTGCTCAAGCAGGGACACCTCAAGCAGGTTGCCCTGGACCACATCCAGGCAGCTTTTGAAAAGCTCCAAGGAGGGAGGCTCCACAACCACTCTGGGCAACCTGTGCCAATGCACTGTCACCTGCACAACACAGAAGTCCTTCCTGACGTTTAGTCAGATCCTCTTGTGTTCCAGTCTGTGCCCATTGCCTCTTGTCCTGGCACTGGACACCACTGAAAAGAGCCCGTCTCCGTTCTCTTTGCACTCTCCCTTCAGGTATTTATAGACATTAATGAGATCCCTCCAAGCCTCCTCTCCTCCAGGCTGAGCAGTCCCAGCTCTCTCAGCCTCTCCTAACAGTAGAGGAGCTCCAGGCCCTTGATCATCATGGTAGCCCTCTGCTGGACTCTTTTGAGTATATCCAGGTCTTTCTTGTACTGGGGAGCCCAGAACTGGACATGGTACTCCAGATACAGTATCACCAATGCTGAGTAGAGGGGAAGAATCATGCTAATTTGCCATTGGCCTTCTTAGCAGCAAGGGCATGTTGCTGACTCCTGTCCAACTTGGTGTCCACCAGGACTCCGAGATCCTTTTCTGCAGAGCTGTTTTCCAGCTGGGTGGCCCCCAGCATGTCCTGGTGCATGCGGTTGTTCCTCCCCAGGTGCAGGACTTTGCACTTCTTGTTGAACTTCATGGGACTTGTGTCAGCGCACTACTTCAGCCTGTTTAGATCCCTCTGGGTGGCAGCATGGTCCTCTGGTGAATCTGTCACTCCCCTGAGTTTTGCATCATCTGTGAATTTGCTGAGGGTGCGCTCTAGCCCATCATCCAGCTCATTAATTGTGTTAAACAGGACCGGACCCAGTACTGATCCCTGTGTTACTCCGCTTGTTAATGGCCTCCAACTAGACTTTGTACAAGTGAAATACCCTTAAAAAATCCTTTTCTTCTCTTTTCTTTTTTTAAACATTCCCTTCTTAAATTTTCTTAGGGGCAGACATATGATTTTTCAGCTTTCACTTAGTAGCTGAATGTGAGCTTGGCAACTGGGAACCTAACTGCTCTGTTACCTGCTGCTATTGCAATGAGAACAGTTGTCAGAGTGCAAAAACTAAGTGATTTAAAGTAATAATTGTTTCCAAACTGTCATTTACTCCATTTTCAGCAGACTGACGCCTGTTGCCATGGAAACAGTCAGAGAAGAGTACCAGAGAAGTTGGATTCCCCATTTGTTCGTACAGCTCTGTGCAAGAGACAGACTGTGACAGTGCAGCCTCCGATGTCCCTGTTCCTTTCCAGCTGGTTCCCTGTGTGAATCCATTCTCTTCATAAAACAGTCACCCAAGCAATATAAGACAATTTTACCCAGAGGTTCTTCAGTCCTTGAAGAGAGGACTCTTCAAGTTGTAACAGTTCCTATCACATAAAACCAAAAATAATAAGTATCCTCTCTATTTATTGCATCTTTAGTAAGAATCAGCAATATGTTTATTTACACAGTCATTAAATTGAGCTAAAATGCCTGCTTCCTATCTTTAAGTTGGACTTCCAGTCCCATTTTGCATTAATGAATTATAGGGTATACTTAGGCAATCTAATATCTTCAGCACAAAGATTTTTAGGTGAGAGCAACTTAAAAATTGCTATGTAATGCAGTAAACTGGATAAATATGCAGAAACAATGTCTGATATAAACAGTCACGAGAAAACATCATGGGACTGTGTGGGAAGATAATGCGTGTACAAGCAACTGAAAAAGAGTTCATCAGTGTTTAGGTCAGAGGGAGGAGGGAATGCTGCATTTAGACTCCTTCCTGTATGTACAGACTGCATGGGATGCTGTAGAAACAAGTGTACAGAGTAGAAACCTGGGTGAAGTCTTCAGCTGTGACATTTACCTGTACAACCAACATTTTCCTGCCCACGTCCTGTATGCCATCCCATCCACTCACTGGGGCCATTCTCTGCATGGCTGCAGGCTCCCTATGAAAGCAGCTGCATAGCCACCACCTTCACACAAGGCTGGAAGAGTATTTGCCTCCACTGGGGATTCCCCTTGCACAGCTTACTCTGACTCTCTTCGGAACTCTGCATGTAATCAGCTGCTGCATTTCATTATGCCCATTTTGTATCATTAGGAACTGAACAAGTTGGCAACTGAGTTGAGCAAACAGAACCGAGTAGTTTACAGGCTAGCAAAAAGGATGAGAGCTGTCACAGTCACCAGGGAATGAAACAGATGCAGTTATCCAGAGCACAAATTAATAGGTTGGAGTCAGACCCTGACCTGAAATTCAGATACCAGCCCTGGAACAGTTTCTGCTAAGCACAACCACTTTAATATCAAAGGCTTTAATATAATTAAATATTCATTAAGTAAATCTTAAATATTTTAAATTCTATGTGACAGTAATTATTCTGTTCTTTTGATCACAACCTTTTATTTTTTTCCACTGTATTTCCATAAAGCCTCCAGAGCTTTGTACCTACGCTTTCAGTGCTCAGTTACTACTGTGTTGATTTAGATCAGTGACACCAGAGGCAGAACCCACAAGGCTCAGGGGAGATGATTGTTTTTCTTATGGCTACTTGTTGGTGAACTAACACTGAGAAGCGATTGGATTGAAAATATCCTACAGGCAATTAAAAATACATTACAATGTCTGATAGACCTAAAATTATACTTGGTACACCAGTCGACACTTGAATAACAGATTGTCCATACATCAACAGCATGCTTTCATTCAGCACTTGTTATAAGGGCAAGCAAGTATTGAAACATGGAGCCCCTGCAGTGCAATACCATACATGCCTCAGCCCTTACTCAGTATTCATTAAATAAATCAATTAGAATACAGTAAACAATTCAAAACCAACAAGTTATTATCCATTGGTTTCAATGCATGACTGACTGCTTGTTGTTAGCCTCCTCCAGCTATGAAGCTGTATGGATTAGCTTAAACCATCCTCCTGAGAAAACGAAGAACACATACGGCAAGCACACGACCTACAGTGAGCATGACCCTGTACAGAGGCAGTGTGCAGTGAGCAGACAGCAGTTTGTGTGCCATGGGAACTCATTTGCTTTTCATTGTATGTCCATATCCTGTGTAGCATATTGACCTCTCTGGAACAAACAGGGGGAGTAACAGAGACATTGCTGTTTGTACTTTGGACAAGACACCAAGAAACTTGCTAGTCAGGCAGAGATTTTTGATACCTGGACTACTTCCACTCTGATTTAAATCAATGAAAGTTCAATGAAAGCTGTGTTAGGTGGGAAAGCTTACCCTGAGTTTCCTTTGGAATATCTGACAGAGAAGTAGGCAGACTTTTTTCTCACATCTTTTTTTCTTCAATATTCAAGAATAAAAAAGGTTTCTATAAAACCCACCTGTGTTTTCAACATGGATTACACTGTGCACTTCACAGGCTTTTGCTGTGACACTTTCATGCCGCCTGCCAAATGTTTCAAAAGGTCTCTGAGTTTGTGAACTCAAGGTCAACTAATTAAAGCAAATGGAGAATTCTGAAGTCATGAAAAACATAGGGCATCAATAAAACATAAAGCCTAGTAGGTCAGTCCAGAAGTCAGCAAGTCTATTTTGCCAGCCACTGAATAATGACAGGGATGGGGAATGCCAAGTAGCATTGTGGAGCTTGTGGCAGTAACAAGAAGAAAGGTCCACTCGCCCCCACATTCACTGCCCAACAGAGAGAGGTATTCAGCCTGTCCTTCGTCACTGAATAATAAAGACTAAAATCATCCCCCAAATGGGCATTTCTGATGTGTCATCATTTTCTGTGCCATTCTGCACCTATCAACAAAGAGTTTGATGCAGTCAATGGAGCAGTGGAATGGCACGCAGGAGGCTGGGGATCTATTCTTTTGTCCATCCCTTTAGCTGAGTAACACCGTCTTCCTCCAAAACCCTGCAAAACATATAGATCTTTGCAGAGTAAGACTGGAAATTTTGCAGGGCTGGAACTTTCCTGTAGCTCACAATCTGAACACAACCAATACAAATTAGGAACAGAATAGGCTATATTATTACCTAGTTCTTCAACACAGCTACTGAATAGAAAGGAGGAGAACAGTTCTTACTTGCTCTGCAATAACCTCTCCAACTCTGCCTGAATCAGCACAACCCACATGTGGGTGTGCATGTAAGTACATCCTTTTGTCATACGGAGGCACTGTAATTTTACATAATCTTGCTATAAATTATGCTCAAGGATGCCACTAGCATGAACAACTGCACCTGGCTTGCTTTTCCAGTATTTTGTCAGCTATACAATTCAATTGCCTTTCTTCTAACATAGGCTTCTCTTTCCCGTGAAGCATTTTGTATTGCTATTTATGTTCTGGTAGTTTCTACAGGTTGTAACAGAGAATGGCTCGTGTTCTATTATACCTAATTATTATCATGTCCAGACATAGCAAAAGCCTTAAGGAGCTCCTGATCAAAAAAGTCAAACAGCACATAAATGGAAAGAAAAAAAAACCTTCTTAATTAGAATTTTTACTTAAATTTGCTATTTCTGTGTTCCCCAGATCCCTTGGGCAGGATTATGTCAAAGACTCGAGTTACTGCCAGTACATCCACAGAGCAAAATGCAGCACCTGTGTAGCGACACTCGCTTAAGACCCACTGCTGTATAGTTATGCTGAAGTGAAGGCCAGTGAGAGCAAGTGCCAACACAGGTCGGTACTTTCCTTTTCCAACACACTTCTGTTCTGCAGCACCTCAGAGTTCTCTGCCTTGTGTGTTGATTTTAGTACAAACATGGCCAAGGACAGGAGCAATTTACCCACACACCGACCAGTATCCAATCTGAACGACCAGTCACCAAAATAACTACGAGACCGAACTTCAGGTATTCAAAAGAACTAGGAAATAACTGCCCACAGTAATCTGTAAAAGAAAGGAAAAAGACACCAACAGAAAGACACAACAATTTAAGAGAATGTTAATTTCTTAAAGCTATCTGGATGAGATGACAAAAATCACAATGTATCTAGATATTACCAGATTAAAAAGTCATTTTTGTAGAGAAAATGTTGTGCTGTTAATTTAGATGTTTGGCTTTATTTAGCCTTTAAAACAGTTATTTGTTCTTTGTTTCTGGTACATTATAAAGCGATTCAACAGGAAGAATTGTTATCTGTTAGGAAAGGGTCATAGATTATGAGGGGGTAGAAATAAAAGAAAAATATACTCATCACATTTCTTAAGAATATATCTTCTTTGGGTCAAGACCAGGTATATGCATTTCAGCTAGTGTCCATAATGACAGGCACGAACCTTTTATACATTGCCATAACGTCACGTTTATTTAGCATAAGGAATTCAGTAGGTGTAGGTCATTAAAAAAACCCTTGCAAGGAAGCCCAGTGAGATAAAAACCTGCATGGCAAGCTGACAGAAAACAACACAAGGAAAGCTGTGCAAGGAACCAGCAAATAAGCAAGAACTTGGGCGGAGCAGAGGGAAGGCACTGTGGTCAGCTGCACTTCCATGGTTTGCATTAAGATTACACCAAGGTGAAAAATGGCCTTAACCAGGGCTTTGGGGGCTGTTTGGCTCTGTTATAGGCCTGTTCTGTTGACGGTGAAAAAATCTTTTCACCTTGCTGTGAAATCAAAGTGTGGAGTAGAAACAGCAAGATGTGTATCTTGAAACCATAATTATGAAGACACTTCAGGGAACTCTTGGCTGATATAGTCACCAAAGTCTTGTGTCTTAGTTCTCTCACTGTAAAGTGATCAGTCTCTTTACAAAGCAGTAATAACACCATCCAATGTTATTTTTAAAGACTGTTCCAGATACAGCAATGAAAAATTTAATATTTTATCAAATAAAATCTAGAAACATCAGTGCACATTTGCTAAAAAGGTGTTTAAAACTGATGCTGTTTTATTGGAAACAAATGATGATTTACTTGTCGTTTTATCTCTAAGAGGCATCACAACATCATCAGCTGTTTCTAATTTCTGAACACAAACCAGCAAAAAGCCACCTTCCTCTGTAAGAGACATTCCATAATGGGAAATAATGGGAAATAAGACATTTCTCTAAAACCCCCAGATTGCAGCTGGCCTGCTTGTCTGAAGGAACACTTCACCAAAAGGATCTCACAGTCAGTGAGCTGGGGACTTTTCCTACATCACCAGCTGCTAAAAATGTAATTCTGCTTTGTTGCTTTGCAGTGGAAACAAAGCAACACAATGCCAGATAGAGGAGAGCCAGATGACACAGGAGAATGGATAGCCTCAAATAGGGGCATCTAGCCAGGCTGCTTCAAGTACTCAGCCAGTCTGGCAGCTTGAAATATCCATCCTGGATTAGGCCATTATTCTGGCATGTCTAAATGTTTGTCCTTAGCTGCCAGAAGCACCAAATATTTCAGTAGGAGATAAATCCTTCCTCCTCAAAAAAGCTAGTAAATTGTCCTTTTTAGATTGAAAATCCCACTCCTGATTCCAGACCCAAATCATTGGGGCTTGGTTTTTATACTTAATCTTCCATAACTGTGCATGTTACTGATCAAAGGATTCTTAAATCCTTTCAAAATAGTACTACACTACTTGTCTGAAAATGAAAAGTTGCACACTAAACTTTCCACATAGAAACTCTGTCTCATTTATTCTGGCAACAAAAAATATTGACTACCCATAGCTTCGTACAAAGCTAAAAGAATTTCCAGTCATTTCTTTAGTATTGACCATCTTTCCTTTAATATTGACCATCTGTCAGATTTCAGGGCCCTATTGATGACAGAATACAGGTTTCCAGTGAGGTGTCTGCATGGCCTCTGTGAGAAAATTAGAGTGCAGTTTTGTAATTCCTCATGTGCACAGTGATAATGCAAAGTAAGTACAGGCAATTCAATTATCTTTTAAAGAAAACAAAAATATCTGACAGCAAGCACTCCAAATCCTGGTAAGATTAAGGGAATGTCCAGCAAGGTGGTATAAGGTGGCTAATGCAGTCTGAATTTCCAGTCTATTGTACAAAACACAACATTCCAGATGAACACAAAACTCCAGACACTATAGTCAATCCTCACATACCAGATCACCTCTAAAATCAAGAAAAGCATGAAAACAGAGAATAGTGAGCAATTTTCACCATCTGTTACAGCCCAAGGACTATGGAATATCAAGCAAAGCAGTATTAAAAAAAAAAAAAAAAAAAGGAGGTGGTTTCTTGCCTGACGTGGTTAAAATATAAAACTGTTTATGGCATTGTAGATATCAAAATGGTTCAAGAAAGATTTAGATAAATAATAGCAGAAATAACCAAAGATTATTAAACAACAATAATACAATGTAGTGGGTTTCCATGGCAAGGCTTTGTAGTGGGGGTCTGCACGGGTGGCTTCTCTGAGAAGGCCCCCTCAGAAGGCTGAACTGGGCCTTGGGTGTCTCAGTCTGAGGACAAGAAGGCTGCCCAACGAGAAGGTGCTTGAAGACGAAGCTGTGCCCTCCATGGCAGTGCACAGAGAACAGCTGCAGATCAGCCAAAACAGTGACGGAGACTGGAGCGAGCCCAGCAGAGGGCTACAACAATGATTAGGGGACTGGAGCATCTGTCATACAAGGCCAATGTGGCCAAGAAAGCCAAGAAGGCCAGTGGTATCGTGGGTTGCATTCGGAAGAGTGTTGCCAGCAGGTAGAGGGATGCGATCCTGCCCCTCTCCTCAGCCCTGGGGAGACCACACCTGCAGTATTGAGTCCAGTTCTGAGCCCCCCAAGAGGACATGGAGTTACTGGAGCGAGATCAGCAGAGGGCTACAAAGATGATTAGGGGAGTGGAGCATCTGTCATATGAGAGGCTGAGGGAACTGGGCCTCTTTCTCTTGGGGAAGACAAGACTGAGAGGGGATCTTAGCAGTGTGTCTGCAGGGAGGATGTCAAGAGAATGGGACCAGACTCTTTCCAGTGGTGCCCAGCAACAGGACAAGAGGCAACAGGCACAAACTGAAATGCAAAGGTTCCAGCTGAAAAGGAGAAAAGACTTCTTTACTGTGAGGGTGACAGAGCACTGGAATAGGTTGCCCAGAGAGGCTGTGGCATCTCCTTCTCTGGAGATACTCAAAACCCACTTGAATGCAATCCTGCGCAATGTGCTCAAGGTGATCCTGCTTGGCAGAGGGGTGGGACCAGATGATCTCCAGAGGTCTCTTCCAACTTCAGCCATTCTGTGATTCTGTGACGAAACTCTTAATAACCTCATAGCACAATATGGCTGGGGGTGCCTTGTTTCACAGTTTCAACACAGAACAGCTCCTGAAAGCTTTGGCCTTGTCAAAGCATTTATTTTTATTTGCTTGGTTTGGTTTGGTTTTAAATGCACTGACTCATTTGACCAAGAAGTCTAACATTCAGCATCCGGGTTCCACCTCCACATAATGGAAGCAACCTCTCTTCATGAGGTTTCTAGTTTCAATTGGCTCTTCCAAAAATGTATGTCACTGCAGGGAGTTCCACATCTTCCTTTTGCAGTCTTCCAACCAGACAGGAGAGCTCTTCCTCCGAACGAGGAAGCAAGAAGCCACAGAAGTGGTGAGAAGGTTTCTCCTGAACACTAGAGATGAGGGCAAGGGGGGACCTCAGATTGGCCCCCTCTCTTCCCCCCACCTGCAGGCCTCCTTCCACCTAAGGGCCTCTTTCAGGCCGCAGAAACCCACTCCCAACACAGCCATGTTTGGCCTCGGGCATGGCACACCATCACAGGGCCATCACGGAAGCCTCCTGATGTCACAGTGGCATCTGCCCCCCATATTGTGACAGGGCTCTATAAAAGCCCCTGCGCCTGGCCCACCACTCGCTCAACTTCCAGGTCCTCTAGCGATTGCCAGCATGGCTGGAATGAAGAGGTCCTGGGAGACAAGCTGCCCACAGCTGCGTGGGACTCGATGGTTCCTGGAACCAAAGAGCAAGTGGCGGCAGAGAAGTGCCAGTGGATGCGGAGTGACTGGGGCAGCTGATGCGGAGCCCATGGAGGTGGATCCAGGTCCAGAGGTCGAAGAGCCGATGGAGGTGGATCCACCTCCAACCCATGTGGTTTGGCACAACGTCATCGTGCCAGGGCTCCCACCTGCAAGGAAACATCAGCGTTGCAGGAGCGCCTGGGAAGCTCTGTATCCCCGGCACAGCCTCCGCCGCCACCGTTAGCTGGGAGAGGCCATCCGGGAACCATCGAGCAGGCTTGCCTGCGGGATGGCCTCCTTCCACATCCCCCATTCCCCATCCCCACCTCTCGTTCAGAGGTGTCATCTCTTCTGCTCGGAGTCCCAAGGAGTGGGCAGGAGTGGACTTGACTTCCTTTGGGCTGCTGCACCAGGGCAACAGGAGGCCCGCTCAGAAGGCTGTGCTGGGCCTTGGGTGTTCAGTCTGAGGATGAGAAGGCTGCCCAACGAGAATGTGCTTTAAGACGAAGCCATGCTCTCCATGGTGGTGCACAGAGAACAGCAGCAGATCAGTCAAAACAGTGATGGAGACAGCTGTTCCTCTGAAGAAGCAGAAGACTTCAGATCTGCCAGGAAGAAGCACTGGAGTGCAGCCTGAAGTCCACTCAAGATGCTTTGTTACCAGTTCTTCCCCAGACAGGGCCACAAATTGCATTAATAATAATAACTATAAAAAACCTACAGTAAAACAACTTTCCCCTCTTATTTGGTAGCATTTTTGCGACTGTATGTGGTCTCCTGTGTCCCCTTCTGGTCTCCCCAGTACAGAAAGGGTACTGATGTGTGTAGTGTGGGCCCCACCCCAGGCATGTGAGGGAGTGAGGGGCCAGGGCACACGACACACAAGGGCAGGCAGAGGGATCTCCTTTGGTCAGCATTAAGGAGAGAAGGCTCAGGGGTGGCCCTGACTGCTGACTACAGCTGCCTGCTGGGAGGGAATAGAGAAGGTGACACCTGCATCTTCTCAGAGGTGCTCCGTGGCAGAAAGGCGAGTGGTACCAAGGCCCACACTTCCATATGGAGACATCCCGGATAGAAAAAAAGAGAAGCTTCCCCACAAGGGTGTTCAGGCAGAACAAGTGTCCAGAAAAGCTGTGGCATCTCTGTCCTGGGGGGTAGCTGGTCTTGACAGAACTAAGGCTGAATGTTAGAAGCCTAGAATGATAGAATGTTTTTTTGTTGGAAAGGACCTTGAAGATAATCAGGTTCCAATCCCCCTGCAATGGAGAGGGACACCTCTCACTAGACCAAGTTTCTCAAAGCCCCCTACAACCTGGTTTTGAACACTTCCAGGGATGGGTCACTCACAGCTGTAGTGGGTTTATGTGACAAGGCTTTGGTAGTGGGGGGGCTGCAGGGGTGGCTTCTGTGAGAAGAATCCAGAAGCTGCCCCATGTTAGATAAGGGGCCCACCACTGGCCAGAGCCCAGCCAATGAGCGATGTTGTTCATGCCTCTGCGAGAGTATACTTAAGAAAGGAGAAAAAAAAAATCTGCTGCACAACAGCAGCTGGGAGAGTGAGGAGTGAGAAACAGCCTTGCAAACACCAAGGTCAGTGAAGAAGAAGGAGAAGGAGGTGCTCCAGTCGCTGGAAAGGAAGTCCTGCTGTGGCCTGTGGAGAGGACCATGGTGTAGCAGGCTGTCCTCCTGCAGCCCATGGTGTACCATGGTGGAGCAGATCTCCACGCTGCAGCCCATGGAGGAGACAATGGTGGAGCAGGTGGACCTGCCCTGAAGGAAGCTGTGGCCTGTGGAGGACCCCTGCTGGAGCATATTCCGGGATGGAACTGTAGCCTATGGAGAGGAGACCATGCAGGAGCAGGTGACCTGGCAGGAGCTGCTGCCCGTGGGGGACCCAGGTTGGAGCAGTTTGCTCCTGATGGATGACCTCATAGTACGGACCCATATCTGGAGCAGTTCTTGAAGAGCTGCTGCCCGTGGGAAGCCCATGCAGGATCAGTTCAGGAAGGACGGCATCCCGTGGGAGGGACCCCAAATTGTGTAGAGGCAGAGAGTGACCATGAAGGAGCAGCAGAGACAAAGAGCTGTAGACTGACTGCAACCCCTATTTCCCCGTTCCCTTGTGCTGCTCAGCAGGGGGGAGGTGGAAAAGGGTGAATGGGTGGAAGGTGTTTTTGGTTTCTTTCCTTTGTTTCTCACTTCTCAAGCTTGCTAGTAATAGTCAATAAATCTTACTAATCTCCCTACTCTGAGCCTGTTTTGCCCGTCATGATAATTGTTAAGAGATCTCCCTGTCGTTATCTCAACCCTTAAGCCCTTTGCATTGTATTTTTCCCCCTTTCTCTTTGAGGAGGTGGAGTGAGAGAGCGGTTGTGGTGGATCTTAGCTGCCCACCTGAGTAAAACCACCACATACAAGAGGCTCGGAAAGTCAGTGAAGAATGACTAAATTCTTGTTATTACAATCTTTTATACAGAGCCACTGGCTGTATAGAATCTAACGTGTTACTCATACATTTGACCTGTCCTCTTATGGGTTCTTAGGCATACCCTACTGTGCCTTAAGGATGTAATTCTTAAGCTATGCTCTGTGAGGCTGTAATAAAGGATCCTTGACTCATTTACAAGTCCACATTTAAAGCTATCCTTCCTGTTAAGATATTTCCTCAGTATTTTATGCAAAACTGTGCTTCTCCCTTAATGAGTGACCCAATAAAGTAGATATGACCCCAGTACATAAAAAAAACCTGCAATAAGCTTTGCTGCTGCATAATGGTTTGCACACACACACACAAAAGGTAAATACACACACATACACACACACACCAACCAACCTTGCAAACAGATTTAAGGCACCATAACTATCCTCCTTGACTATTTCACTCCCCTTTTCTTTAGTCACTAGCCAGCTTCATCTCTGGCTGTCACCACAGTTATACTTAAGATCAGTTTTGCTCATCAAAGTCCATATAAATCTGTACAAGCAGAGGAAATAGCACCAGAACGGCAGCTTATAATACTTGAAAGAACCATTTCCACAGCCATTAATTCTTCAAACTAATGAGAAATATAGGTCAGGATATATCTAACTTGCAAGACCTATCCTATGTCATAATTGACAATGAGGACATACAACTCTGGACATATTCCCAGCTGACTCTCTAATTTTTTCCCCCAGTATAAATCACAGGACAATGAGGTTAAGTCCTCCTGACTGCTGGTTAGAATTTGCAGTCTGCATGCTCAAAAACATTTGAACCTCTCCTATTGCTTCTCTAGTGTCTATTTAACCTCAAAAACTAATTGCAGGTGGGAGATGGCCCCCAAATGGAAATTTGTCATTCCATGTGCTAGAGACTTGGCACCCTGTGCTAGTTCAGAACTAAATGAATGTTGTCAGTAATTTACTAAAGTGCCCTACTTAAAAGCTGTAATTTCCCGAGCATATGAAGTCCTGTCTTGCATCACCCCAAGATGTCATTCCATGTATGTAAACCACTGTGTCTAAAGGTGTTTCTTGAGTTGGCAGTACTTACCTTTGTTTCAAATCCAACATATAGTCAATATTAAAAATAAAAGTGGAAGGATATGTGTGAAAATGAGCATTATCTTTGTATTGAACAGTAGATAATAATTGCTACCAAATATTTTATTTTTTTAATGAAAACATAAGATCAACAAATTTTAGGCCAGCATTCTCAAATCCAAGTGACACAGAAGAGGTGTTTAAGGCAATTGTAGGTCTTGAAATATAAGAACTGGTTATCAGGAATGCTGGACGCTCACAACTGTTAGTGACAAAACTGGCCACTAGAAACATGCAAAAGTCTGAAACTCAATCCCAATGAACATCTGACTAGTTATAGATGCCTAATGTTGGTCAACAGTCTTTTTATTAACCTATAGCCTGTAAGAATAAGAATAATTTGTGTCATATACTAAGGTTTTCATTGACCTGTTCCCCACCAGTTCATTTTTAACCATCCATGTCTTTCTTTGGTCCTCCTTTTCCTTACATTATAAATGCCTAATGCTAATAAAGTTACCA